>NW_026000338.1:1302697-1358096 GCF_001458135.2 Marmota marmota marmota
ATATAAATGGGGATGTGGCTCAAGCGGTAGCGCACTCGCCTGGCATGTGTGTGGCCCAGGTTCGATGCTCAGCACCACATACAAACAAAGATGTTGTGTCTGCCGAAAACTAAAAAAAAAAAAAAAATTAAAAAATTCTCTCTCTCTCTCTCTCTCTCTCTCTCTCTCTCTTAAAAAAATATATATACATACATATATACATACATATATCTAACAGAGCTTCATAAGACATGGGTTAAAAATGATATAAATGAAAGGTGAAAGAGATGAATCCAGAATTATCCTGGCACCAAATGGTGATAATTATAATCATGATCATGATATAAGAGGTCTCATAAATGTAGACACAAAATGTGAATGTGTTCTAGAGAGCTGCTGTACAATATAATGCTAACAGTTGACATTATGGTATTTTGTACTTAAAAATGTCCATACCACAAAAAAATGACAAAAAAATGAAGCCCACATAAGGGAGGTGATGGGTATGTTTATTATCTTGATTGTGGTGATAGTATTACAGATAAATACTTATGTCCAAATTCATCAAATTTTGTACATTAAGTATGTGCAGAATTTTCTGTAAATGCCTAAGAATAAATATTTTTAAAATAATAAAATGTTAGCAAATTAGATGCACTTTAAATGATAGGGTAATATTTTCTGGCAATGTGAAGCATAACCAAGAATATAAAGTTTGTACAATTTTAATCAAATTCATTCACATATATACAAAGTTTTTAAAACCATAATATATATGATTACCTCATAGATTTAAGAAAAAAATTGGCAAAATTCTATATGCACTGATAACACATTCATTAATTTGCAAATAATGATTTGTTAAATATACTTAACAAAGGAAACTGAATGCTTCTTCAATGATTAAGACAAAGGCAAAAAGGCCAGGCATGGTGGTGCATGCCTGTGATCCCAGCAGCTCAGGAAGCTGAGGTAGGAGGATCACAAGTTCAAAGCCAGTCTCAACAACTTGGTGAGGCCCTAAGCAATTCAGCAAGAGCCTCTCTCTCTCTCTCTAAAAAAAAAAAAAAAAAAGGGCTGGGAATGTGGCTCAGTGGTTAAGTACCCCTAGGTACAATCCTTGGTACCACAAAAAAAAAAAAAGCAAGAAAGTCAGTTCTCACCAACTCTTTTTGATATTATCTTAGAATTCCTTGACACTGTAATAAAGTGCAAATAAATAAATAAATAAATTTGAAAACAGGATATACAAATCTGTATGACTAAGTAAGAAATCATAAGTGATCTACAGAAAAGCCACTAAAACAAGTGAGTTTGATAAAATGGCAAATACAAGATGAATATTAAAAATTAATTGTATTTCTACATAATAGCAACATACAATTTAAAATCAATTTAAAAAACATTTACTATGACATTCAGAATATTACAAACTAGAGGATGAATTAAAAATATAGCTCTTGATCTTTACAATGAAAATTATAATAATGATTACAAAACAAGAAATTAAAGAAGCCCTAAATAAATGGAGTATATATATTCAGTGGAATCCAAATACAAAGCCATAGAAGTTCTGTTGTACACATTGGCAGGCTGATTCTAAAACTGATATGGAAATGCAAAGGAATTAGAGTAGCAAAACAATTGTGGAAAAGAAAAAAATTAGAGAATTTATACCATTTAATTTTAAGACTCATCTGAAACTATAGTAATTAAGATAGTAGGATATTGACATAAAGACAGACATATAGATCAATGGAACAGAAAAGAGAACTTTGAGAATTACATGCACACATATATGGTCAGATGAATTCTGAGATGGTACCAAAACAACTCAATGGGGGAGATATTAGTTCATTCAATACCTGGTGATAAGACAATTGGATACACATATGCATGAATGTGAACACAAACACACAAGCACATATACACATATATACATAGATGCATACATGCACAAATGAAACTCAGTACAAGGTTGACTGAAAATGGCCAGATCATTTTGGAAGGTGATGGCAATATTTTATATCAAGATTGTAGTTGGGCTTACACAAATGTATACCTCTTTCAAAATTCATCATATTGTACACTTAAAATAAGTGAATATTCTATATAATCATACTTTTTAAAGTTGAATAAAACTTTTTCATATGCAAGGACTATATCAAAATACATTTAAGATTTTAAAAGTAAAACTCAAAAAACTTAAATATCTAGAAAAATGCATAGAAAATCTTAGTGACTGGAAGTTAGATAAAGAAAGGTTTTTGTTACTGTTGTTTCTGGGACTTGGAATTCAACTCAGGGGTGCTTTATCACTGAGCTATATCCCCAACACTTTTTATTTTGTATTGTGAGACTGGTCTTGCTGAGTTTCTGAGGGTTTTGCTAAGTTGATGAGGCTGGCCTCAAACTTGTGATCCTCTGCCTCAGTTTCCTGAGTTGCTGGAATTACAGGCATGTGCCACTCACTATGTCTGGTAATAAAGGGTTTTTAAATAGAACAAAAAACATAGATTTTTTTTGTTTTGCTTCTTAAAGACAAAAAACTAGATTTCATCTAAATTAAAGCCATTTGCTTGTCAAATGAAACTACAATTAAAATTAAATTCACAGAAAGGGGGATATATGTGTAAATCACACATTTGATAAAGGAATAGTTTCTAGAACACATGAATTTTTACAAGTCATGAAACAGATCATTTAGGATTATTATTGACGGTTATATAAAAAGATGGAAAATCTAGAAAAAGGGATACATTTCTGAACACATAAAACCTATCAAAATTTAACTCTGAAGTTTTAGAAAACCTTAATAGCCCAATAATAATGAAATTGAATCAGTAATACATATTCTCCCAACAGAGAAAAAGTCTAGGACAGGACGGCTTCACTGATGAATTTGACCAAACTTTTCAAGAAAAATTTGCACCAATTAGTCTCAAAATATGCAAAAATAATCTGTAAGGAAGGGAGTTTTTTTTCAACCTCATTCTACAAGGCTAGCGCTGCCCTGATACCAAAACCAAATAAGAATGCAACCAAAAAAGAAAACTATAGACCAACATCCCTGAAGAAATGCAAAAATCCTCAACAAAGTACAAGCAAACTGAATCCAATGGTATGTGAGAAAGATTATACACCATGATGAAGATGCAAGGATGATTCGACATGTGCAGCAACAGAATGAAGGACAGAAAACACATGATCATTTCATTAGAGATAGGAAAAGCAGTTGATAAACTTCAACATCCCTACATGATAAAAAAAAATCCTCAACAATTAGAAGGAACATACCTCAACATAGTAAAGGCTATATATGACAAGCCCACAG
Organism: Marmota marmota marmota; assembly: GCF_001458135.2. Taxonomy (NCBI): domain Eukaryota; kingdom Metazoa; phylum Chordata; class Mammalia; order Rodentia; family Sciuridae; genus Marmota; species Marmota marmota. Next base: position 1,306,011 of record NW_026000338.1, read on the forward strand.
TCAATATCAAACTAAAGAGAAAAAAATGAAAGCATTTCCTCAAAGATCTGATAAAAGAAAAGGATGGCCACTTTGACCCCTCAAATTACTGCAGGAAGACTTTGCCTGGGCAATTAGGCAAGAGAAAGAAATAAAAACCACCCAGATAGAAAAGGAAATAAATGATCTGTTTACAGATAATAAGATTTTATATATTAAAAAACTAGACTTGTGCTGGGGATGTGGCTCAAGCTGTAGCGCACTCGCCTGGCATGTGCAGGGCTGCTGGGTTCGATCCTCAGCACCACATAAAAATAAAATATATTGTATCCACCGAAAACAAAAAATAAATATTAAAAAAATTCTCTCTCTCTCTCTCTCTCTCTCTCTCTCTCTCTCTCTCTCTCTCAAAAAAACTAGACTCAACCCAAAAAATTATTAGAACTGATGAATAAATTCGGTCAAGTTTCAGGATTCAAAATCAACATAATAACAAACTTCCTAGAAAAGAAATCAAGAAAGCAATCCTACTCAAAACAGCTACAAGTAAAATGAAATACCTAAGAGTAAATTTAAACCATGAAGTGAAAAATCTCTACAATGAAAATTATAAAACACTGATGACTTCAAAATATACTAGAAATTATAGTAACCAAAAACCGTAGTATTTGCATAAACACCAACACATAGGCCAATGGAACAGGATACAGAATGCAGAAATATTGCCATGTACTTACAACAGATCCTCCACAAAGGTACCAAAATATACTTTGAAGAAAGAAAAATTTCTCCAATAAATAGCAGTAGGAAAATTATATCCCTATGCAAAAGAAAGAAACTAGATTACTGTCTCTCACCATATAAAAAAATTAACTCAAAATGGATTAACAATCTAAACATAAGGACTGAAACTATGAAAATACCAGAAGAAAACATAGGAGAAACACTCAAAGACATTGGTATAGGCAATGACTTTTTTGGATAAGATCCCCAAAGCACATGCAATAAAACCAAAAATAGACAAATGGCACTATATCCAACTAAAAAGCTTCTGTATGGCAAAGGAAACAATCAGCAGAATGAAGAGACAACGTATAGAATGGGAAAATATTTGCAAACAATTCATCTGAACAAAGTATTAATATCCAGAATCTATAAGAAACTCAAAAAGTTCAACTGGAAAAAATATAATATCTTAAAAATGGGCAAATCCAGAATAGACACAGCTGGACACAGTGGCACACACCTATAATCCCAGCAGCTCAGCAGGCTGAGGCAGGAGGATCACAAGTTCAAAGTCAGCCTCAATAAGTTCGTGAGGCCCTAAGCAACTTAGCAAGACCCTGTCTCTAAATAAAGTATAAAAAAGGGCTGAGGATATGGCTCAGTGGTTAAGCACCCCTCATTCAATCCCCAGTACCAAAAAAAAAAAAAAGAAGAAGATATACAATCATCTACAAGTATATGAAAAATGCTCAACATCACTAATTATAGGAAATCAAATCAAAATCACAATAAGATATCATCTCACCTTGGTTAAAATAGGCACAATAAAAAAGATAAAAAGTAGAAAATGTTGGTGAGGATGTGAAGAAAGGGGAACTCCTAAATACTGCAGATGGGAATGCAGATTAATATAGTCATTATGGTAAACAGTATGGAGATTCCTCAAAAAACTAAAATTAGAGATAGCATAAAATACACCAATTCTTTTACTGGGTATATATCCAAAGAAAGTAAAGTAATTATATCAAAGAGATACCTGAACTCCCATGTTCACTGTAGCACTATTCACAATAGCCAAGGTATGGAATCAACCTAGTTGTCCAATGATAGATGAATGAATACAGAAAATGTGGTATATATACGCAATGGAATATTGTTCATTCAAAATAGAATGAAATCCTGTCATTTGTGGTGACATGTATAGAATTAAGAACATTATGCTAAGCAAAATAAGCCAAGCACAGAAAAACAAATACCACATGTTCTCACTCATATGTGGAAGCAAAAAAAAATTATTCTTATGAAGTAGACAGTAAAATATTTATTGTTAGAGGCTATGAAAAGTAAGGGGAGGAGGGAATTGAGAGAAATTGGAAAATAGGTACAAAAATTCAATATCTGTACAAAAATACAATACAAATACAAAAATAAGAGGAATAATTTCTAATGTTCTACACCACAGTATTATGACTATAGTTTACAACAACTTATTTTATATATAACTGGAAGGAAGGAATTTGAAGGTTCCCAACACAGAGCAATGATAAACTTTTGAGAAGATGGAAATGCTAATCACCATGTTTTGATCATTATACATTGTATACATGGACCAAATCAAGCTGTACCCCATAAATATGTACAATTATTTTACATCAACTAAAAATAAATTTAAAAAGAAAAATAGGAAAAATATTATGGTAAAAAACAGGCAAATTTTTCAAAATCCTCAAAAGAATATGTAAGAATAACAAATTAAACCACGAAAAGATAGCATAGTCATAAATGATATGCACATTAAAATAAGTAGGGAGCTGGGGTTGTAATTCCATAGAAGAGAGCTTGCCTAGCATGTGTGAGGCACTGGGTTCCATCATCAACACCGCATAAAAATAAATGAACAAAATAAAGCTATTGTGTACATCTAAAACAATGTACCACTATTGGCCAAATGTAAAAGCCAAATTAAAAAGCACATAATACCAAGTGTGGGCAAGGTTGTGCCGCAAGTAGAACTCTCATATATTTCTGGTGGGAATAAAAAATGGAATATACTTTGAAAAGTAATTTTGCATATTCACATAATTGTAAATAAACATTTACAAAAAGGCCAACTATTTCACTCATGAATTTGTCAAAGAAAAATAAAAGCATATGTCCACACAAAATTTATATTCAATTAGGTTTGGGGTTGTGGCTCAGAGGTAGAACACTTTTCTAGCATGTGTGAGGCACTGGGTTTGATCCTCAGCACCACATAAAAGAAAAAATAAAGGTATTGTGTCCATCTGTAACTAAAAAATAAATATTGAAAAAAATATATATTTGGGGCTGGGGTTGTGGCTCAATGGTAGACCACTCGCCTAGTATGTGCGAGGCCCTGAGTTCAATCCTCAGCACCACATAAAAATAAACAAATAAAATAAAGGTATTATGTCCAACTATAACTAAAAAATAAATAAATATAAAAAATTTATATTCAATTATAGCAACTTTATTCATAATATCAAATGAAGAAATAAATGGTGAGAAAAGTACCAGTAAAGATTGAAAGAATAAACAAATTGAGTAATACTCATGTGTTGCAATATTATTTAATAGCAGCAGCAAAAACAACAAAGAACAATTAATGCTTGCAAAAATACAAATGAATCTTACAAGCAGTTTGCTAACTGAACAAAACCAGGCATAAAAGAATGCAGAGTGTATGATCCCATTTGTGAGAAATACAAGGAAAATTATAATGACAGAAAGAAGCCCCAATGTTAGCAGGGGTCTGGCATTAGAGCGATAGAACTGACTGCAAAGATCCAGGAGACCATTTGTTGGGGGAGGCTGATGAAAAGGTTCTATATCATGCTTGGGCTTTCACAATTCCATATTTTTAGCAAAATCCAGCATGTTTCACACTTCAAATTAGTGGATTTTAATTTATATAAATCATATTTTAAATACTTTATTTAAAATATATTTAAAACTTAATAAATACATCATCCTCAAAAACACTATCATAGAGAAGGAGTAAACACTTAAAAGCGGGGGGATCATCATATCTGGTAATCTCCCATTACTCCACCACTGTTTTCTTCTTTCTTTCCAAACCCAATTCTCACTCCTATAGTCCTCACACAGGTACACTTGGGGGATCTAATTTTTAATTTCTTATTTGAGCACTTCTGCATTTGAAATAAAATTCTTTAGTGCTTTTCATTTACCTCTTCTGGAAGATATTTTATTTTAAGTCTAAACATTGAACACATAAATAATACAGCCGGAACATTCCAAGTTAAATATCTATTCAATTCCACTTTTGCTCTCCCTACATTTGTTATTCAGTGGTTTTAAATACCTTATAAAAACAGATGACAGGGGCTGGGGTTGTGGCTCAGCAGTAGAATGCTCACCTAGCATGTGCGAGGCACTGGGTTCGATCCTCAGTACCACATAAAAATAAATAAAGGTATTGTGTCCAACTACAACTAAAAACAACTGAAAAAAAAAAGATGACAAAGCCAGCTTCAGCAAAAATGAGGCACTAAGCAACTCAGTGAGACCCTGTCTCTAAATAAAATACAAAATAGGGCTGGGGATGTGGCTCAGTGGTTGGGTAGCCTTGAGTTCAATCCCTGGTATCTCCCCTGCCAAAAAAAAAAAAAAAAAAGATGAAAATGTTTTTAATTTTCTGATGTCACTTTCAATACAAGATTAATACTAGACAAGGCTGTACTTGGGCCTCCTTAGGATTCTCAAATAGCCAGTCAATTCCTCAGTGTCCTGTGTTCCAGCCCTGCCACAGTAGTACATAACATCCATAAATTATTCCTTGATAGATGAAAACTAGTAAGAATAGAAAAATCTGAGAACATATATGAAGGCCCTGCAGGGCAGGAATTCATATCCTGGGACCACCTCATGGCCCTCCATGATGGTTTATATACAATAACTCCCATATCTATAAACAACACCTGGAAAATTCAATGCAAGATATTTTATGACATCTCTCTCCCACCTTTTCATTACCTTAAGCCCTTTCCTTCTCCTCAGTCCTAAACCCTCTCAACATTCCAGCTGTTGCCAAGCAACCAAATATTCAGACTCTGTTGTATTGCAAGCATTTTTTTTACTGTGTCATTAGGATGAGACAGAATTATTTTTATCTAGAAAAAAAGCAACTTAAGCCAAATTAATTCTAATCTTCAATTGTTGAAAAAATAAGATTTAAGAAATTCCATGAGAATGGAGTCTACCAGAATCATTTACAATCACCAATAATTTATAGAGAAAGATTACGCATGTAGATTTATAATACTCCCTCCAACACTTATGTATTCCAAAAGCTTCCATTCCTCTGCTACAAAAGCAAAGAAAATGAATTATCCACACCACTGTAATCTCATAAGACAAAACAAGCCTGCTGTGAAAGTGGACATGACAACAGCAAAACTGGAAAGAAATGCAGTTCTATTGTCTTTAAAATTCCACATTATTCCTCTTCCTTCCTGGCACAAAAATTATGGCCTGATTATACATTATTTGCTCTTTGAGATGATATGACATTAGGTGATTGATACATGTTTTGAGTGGGTCAACCATGGGTGATAATGAGTTAAAGGCTGGCTGCTGAGAGCCATAGCTAAGTAAGAATGACGCATGGCAATTTCTTTGTCAGCCTACCCCATGTTGCTTAGAGGGAGGACTCTCCATTGTGGAAATGGGCTTGCCTTGGACCCAGGGCATTTGCAGTGACTTTGCATGAAAGGTGACCTTGCTCAAGGACCAGGGCGGATCTGGGTTTAGGGTGGATCAGGGTTTAGGGTGGATCAGGGTTTAGGGCGGACTGGGGTTTAGGGCAGTTCCAGGTTTAAGGTGATTCCTGCTGGGAATAGGGCGTATCCTGCTGCCTCAGGCGGCCCGCCCGCTCCTTGAGTTCCCCTTGAGTTCTCGCCAGATTCAGAGACTATTTGGGATTCAGAGCCCGGTGGAGAGTGTGGATTTTGCCCAGAACATGCTTGTAGAGGGCCGGTGTGAGTTCGGGAATAAAGAATTGCTGTTTGAATCTACAAGGCTGTGAGTGGCTCGTGATTTTGTGCCCAGCCAGACTGCGGCAGCTGGCATTGCAAGAACCATTACAAACTTGGGCTATGATGATGTTAAAAATTAACATTGCATTCCTATCAAATCCAGAAGGCAAAAGAAATACAGGAAAAGCTTGGACAAGAGGGGGAAACCGCGGTTAGCATAAGACATTTCTCTCAGGCAAGGTCACAGACTTTGTTTAAATAAGTGAAACAGTGAAAAGCAAGTATTGTAATACTTTTTTAAAATTGACGCAAAATAGTTTTACTTATTGTTTAAATAAATGAGAAAGCAAAGCTACAATACTTTTTTAATTGACATTAAAAAATTTTACATGTTTATGGGGTACATATAATGCAATATATGTATACAATGTATGATGACCAAATCAGGGTAATTAGCATTTCCAGTTCCTCAGATATGCATCATTGATTTGTATGGGCAACTTTTGAACTCTCTTCTAATTATTTTGAAACATATAACAAACTGTTGTAAACTACAGTCACCCTACTATTCTACAGAGCATTATAATGTATTGCTCTAATCTAACTGTAATTTATCAACCTCTATATTCCCTCCCCTCTACCCTTCCTAACCTTGACGGAGAACTCTTCTACTCCTAGATCAATGTTTAAAGCTTTCATGAATAAGTGATATTATACAATGTTTGTCTTTCTGTGCCTGGCTTATTTTCACTTAACCCATTTTGCCCAATCATCCCAGGTGTGGATGCATATAAAAACTTAAATATAGAATAACATGTGAACCTATAATATATAATAGGAATATAATTATAATAATATATAAGCTTGAGATTATTATTTCCAACCTATTTCAATGCATCTGTGTGAGTTTTATTGAAATACTCACAGAATTGAAAACTTATATCCTAGGGACAAATCACATTTAATCATGGTAAATGACCCTTTTAATTTGCTATTGCATTCAATTTACTAGTATTTTATTGAGGATTGTTGAAATTGTGCTTATTAGAAATATTGGCCTATAGTTTCCTTTTCTTTTTTTATACCTTTATTTTATTTATTTTTTTAATGTGGTGCTGAGGATCAAACCCAGTGCCTCACACATGCCAGATGAGTGTGCTACCACTGAGCCACAACCCCAGCCCTCCTTTTCTTGTGTGTCCTTGTCTGGATTTGGTATCAAGGTGATGCAAACTTTGTAAAATGAGTTTATAAGTTTTCCCTTGAATTTTTTTGAAAGACTGAGAAGAGTTCTTATTAGTACTTTTAATAAAAGCAGAAGTACTCTACCATTGAGCTACATACCCAGCCCTTTTATTATTTTATTTTGAGACAGGGTTTCATTAAACTACCCAGATTGGCTTTGAACTTGTGATCTTCTGGTTCAACCTCCTGAGTCACTGGGATTGTACGTGTGTACCACTATTCCTGTCTGGTATTAGTGCTTCTAATGTTAGATAAAATTCAGTTAGAAACCCATCAGGTTCTACACTTTGCTTTGATAAAAGGCTCTTTATAACTGATTCAGTCTCCTTACTCTTTATAAATGTGTTCGGATTTTCCATTTCTTCATGATTGAATCTTGGTAGGTTTTATAGTTTCCAGGAATTTATACATTTTTTTCTAGGTTATTCAATTAGTTGGCACATACATGTTTATAATAGTCACTTATGACCCTTTGTATTTCTGGAGTATCAGTTGTAATATCTTCCCTTTCATTTCTGATTTTGAGTCTTCTTTCTTCAGTTAATCTAGCTAAAAAGTTTTATCAATTTGTTTATATTTCTCAAAAAAATCAACTCTAACTTACATTGATATTTTCTATTGTTTTTCTAGTCTATTTTGTTTATTCTGCTATATTCTTTATTATTTCCTTCCTACTAACTTTGGGCTTTGTTTCTTCTTTGGTCTCTAATTCTTTCAGGTATAACATTAGGTAATTTATTTGAGATTTTTTTTCTGATGTAGATGTTTATTGCTATAAACTCTCTTTAAACAGCTCTTGCTGTATCCTGTAAATTTTGGTATTTTGTGGGTCCATTTTTTATTTGTCTCAAGATATTTTTACTTTTCTCTTTTAACTTCTTCCTTGACACACCATTTGTTCAGGAGCATATTATTTCATTTCCATATGTCTCTAGTTTCATACCAATGTAGTTGGTAAAGGTATTTGACATGATTTAAATCTTCTTTTATTAAGATTTGTTTTATGTCCTAACATATGATGTATCCTGGAGAATGTCCTAAGTGCTTGAGAATATATATTCTACCATTACTGGTTGGAATGTTCTTACATATGTATGTATATACATATGTACATGCATATATATGTACATATATATATCTAACAGACCCTATATAAGTCATCTATCGTACTGCACTCTATCTCTCCTTTCGGATCTATTAATACTTTACATATGTAGATACTGATATTGTATGCATATTGTATTGTTATTACATTATTGTTATTGTATCCTCAAGGATATAAATTGACCTCTTTATGACCTTCTTTATATCTTTTTTACTTTCTTTTTTCTATTATTATTATTATTATTATTATTATTATTATTTTGGTACTGGGGATTGAACTCAGGGGCACTTCCCATTGAGCTACAACCCCAGCCCTTTTATTTTATTTTTTAAAAGTTTTTATTAGTGGGGCTGCAGTTGTAGCTCAGTGGTAAAGTACATGTCTAGCCTGTGTGAGGCACTGGGTTTGATGCTTAGCACCACATAAAAATAAATAAATAAAGGTATTGTGTCCATCTGCAACTAAAAATAGATTTTAGAAAAAAAATATTTTATTCATGCATTATAGTTATATATAATATTGAGGTTAATTTTGACATAATCATATGTGTTTGGAATATAATTTGCTCCACTTGAGGCCCCAGTACTTTCCCTTTTTCTGCCCTCCTTCTTCCCCCTGTTCCCCTTCCTCTACTCTGCTGGTATTTCTATTTATTTTCAGTTTTCTTTAATTACCGCTTTACAGATTTACAATAAGGTGAAATTCATTGTGGTATACTTACATATACATTAGCATAACTTGGTCAATCTCATTCTGCTGTTTCTTTTCCTGTCACTCCCCTCTCCTCAATCCCCTTCCTCTACTCCACTGACCTCCCCTCTATTTTCATGAGATTCTCATCCTCCCTTTTTTTTTTTTTTCTTATTTTGATCTAACTTCCACATGACAAAACACTCAACCCTTGACTTTCTGAGTCTGGCTTATGTCACTTAGCATGATATTCCCCAGTTCTACCCATTTACCAGCAAATGTCATATTTTTTTCTTCTTTCTGAGTAAGACTCCAAACAGGGTAGACTCATACAATGATCGTGGGTCTGCAAGTTATTACAATCACTTTGGAAAGTACGATGAAGATTCCTCAAAAGACTAGGAATAGAATCACCACATGACCCAGATATCCTACTCCTTGGTATTTATCCTAAAGAACTATTATCAGCATACTATTTTTTTTTTTTAATTTTGAAACAGGGCCTTGCTAATTTGCTGAGGCTGGCTCAAACTTGCATCCTTCTACCTCAGCCTCGAGAGTTGCTGGAATTACAGGTATGCACCATCATGCCTGGCTCTTTTTACACCTGATGTGAGTATAACTGTCCCTGATTGTTTTTTTTTTTTTTTTAATCAATTTGCATGGACTCTTTTTTCCATGGACTCTTTTTTCCATTCCTTCACTTTCAGTCCTTGTGTGTAATCATAGATGAAGTGAGTGTCCTGTAGGAGTCACTCTATGTCTTTTGATTGGAGAACTTAATTCATTTAAACTCAGTTAATTAAGTAAAGACTTACAACTATTATTGTGTTGTTTTCCTGTTGTTTAATACATCTTTTGCTACTTTGTTACTCTCCTTTTTGTATTCCTTTGTGATCAGGTGGTCTTCTGTATAATGCACTTTGAAAGCTTAATTTTTATCTTTTGTGTACCCACTATAGATTTTGGTTTGTGTTTGAGTTTTACAGAAAGTAACTTACTGTTATAACAGATTGCTTAAACTCAAGAATGGCTTTGATCACATACAAATACAACACTTTTACTTCATCCATTTTATATGCTTGAAGTCATAATTTACATCTTTTCATGGTATGTATATCTTAACAAAATATTATACCTATCATGATTTTTAAGAGCTTTGTGTTTGAGCCTTCATACTAAAGATCAAACCAATTTACACATCACCATTATATTATTAGTTTTCTGAAATTGACTATGTGCAAAATTTGTCCCATGAGTTCTGTTTTTTTAGTTTTTCTCTTTTTTCAGGGGGTGGGGAGGTACCAGGGATTGAACTCAGGGGCACTCAACCACTAAGCCACATCCCCAGCCCTATTTTGTATTTTATTTAGAGACAGGGTCTCACTGAGATGCTTAGCACCTTACTTTTGCTGAGGCTGGCTTTGAACTCACAATCCTCCTGCCTCAGCCTCCTGAGCTGCTGGGATTACAAGAATGAGCTAACGCACCCATCGCTTTTATGTTTTCATGTTTTTAATTAGCTGCCTTTTTTTTAGTTTGGAGAACTCCTTTTGTATTTCTAAGCATATAGAATTTTTAATTAATTAAAGGAAATGTCAGAAAAAAAAATCATGATCTTGCATCAGGATAGTCTTTTTATTATAGGATAGTCTTTAATAAAAAAGAAACACTTGGGAAAAAAACAAACAGTAAGATTCACAAAATTAATCTCATAAAATTATGCAACAAAGGAATGAAAAATGTTGCTTCCAATAATGCCAGAGTAGCTTGTATAGGAATGAAACTCTCACAGATAAAATCATAAACTCTGTAAAACTACACATTTAAAACAACTCCAAGAGAAATGGAGAGCTACCACAGCAAGCAGAAACTAGAAGGGAACAGTAATAAAGAAATGAGCAGGAAGAAATTCAAATTTGGAGAGATGTTTTGCTGTTTGTTTTAGGGCATCCCCTACTGGGCTACTACCTTGTAGCCCAGAAAAACTATGATTCAAGTAGACAATGCTAACTGTTTCCTCCTTTATTTATTAGGACTCCACAGATTTAGAGAGGACCTCATATAGTCTCTGATAGGATCCATTTCTAGTCCCTGTTCCACAGCCAACCAGAAATACCAAACGTTTGGAGTCATGCAAGAATTCAAAAGCTGTATCATACATTTACCCTTGCTAAAGTTTTTATTTGAAGTATTCCAAGTATAATAGATATGTAGTTTTTAAAAGTTGTAGAGCTAAGAAATAAGTTAACTAAAATTTAATGGTTTCCTCTTCAGCCGGAAATATTGGTGCGCACCTGTAATCCCAGCAACTGAGGCAGGAGGGATCACAAGTTCAAAGCCAGCCTCAGCAATTTAGCAAGACCCTCTGCAACTTAGCAAGACCCTGTCTCAAAATAAAAAATAAAAAGCGGCTGGGGATGTGGCTTGGTGGTAAAGGGCCCCTGGGTCAATCCCTTGTATGTATGAATAAATAAATCAATTAATGTTTTTATTCATATGATTATAAAATAATGCACAAACACAATGTCAAGAATAATAATAACCTAGACCTAAACATTAATTTGAGCAAAAACCTGGTATTTAGAAAAGATAAAGTTAAAATGTGCTAAAAGTTTCATCTTGTATTGGGAAACACTTAGGAGATAATCATGTTATTCTGGAGTCATAACTTTAAAGAAAATGTAATGAATTCTGAAGAAAACAGGAAAAGAGAAAAGCATAGAAACTATAAGTTTATTCCAATTAAGTTCGAATCCGGAAAACACCTGGAAAAAAAAATATCTAGAAAGCACAATAAATTGAAAATATTCAATGTGGAAATAAGACCATAATCAAACCTATCAGTGATCACAGAAATTGTAAATGAGTTAAATATCCCTTATTTTTCACCTACATGGATGATTGATTTATAGATTAAACTCCTTGAAATGAAATCTATGTATGTAAATGTGGGGAAAAAAGACAAACTTCCTCTGACAGGGCTAAGAAGAACAATTTCTAAAGCACAATAACTTAGAAATAATAGAAATAAGAGATAAATACATACCAGGCATATGCAAACAGAAAGTGGAGGTAGCAATATGAACATCTGAATGTTAGAAAAATAATCCCTTTCTTACGTGGTGCTGGGGATTGAACCTAGGGCCTTTCACCTTTTCTAAGTGTTTTCTGGATTCAAACTTAATTGGAATAAACTTATAGTTTCTGTGCTTTTCTCTTTTCCTGTTTTCTTCAGAATTCATTATTTTATTCTGTACCCATCTCCAGATACTTCTAAAGGTGTTCATTTTATATTGATATAGTTTATAAGTACAGGCAGTGTTGCTCAGTGGGTAAGAGCATAGACCCTAAAGCCAGACTTATGGAATCAAATCTTGACACTGTCACCAGCCAGGTGTGTATCTTTATTCTCAGGTAACTATCTTAACTTCTCTGTGCCTCAGTTTCATCATCTGTGAAATGGGGCCTAATGAAATACTCATGTCATAGGATTCTTCTGAAAATTGATCAAGTTACCTCAAAAGCACCCATATAAGGGCATGTTAAATAAAATGTACCGATAAACAATGTAAGTCAAGCTGGGCATGGTGGCAGATGCCTGTAATCCCAGTGACTCAGGAAGCTGAGGCAGGAGGATTGTCAAGTTCAAGGCCAGCAGCCTCAGCAATTTTTTAGTGAGGCCCTAAGTAATTTAGTGAAACCCTGTCTCAAAATTTTAAAAAGGGGGGACTGGGGACTGAGCTCAGTGGTAAAGTACCCCTGGGTTCAAATCCCAGTATCAAAAAGCAAAACAAAACACAATACAAGTCACAAGGAAGAAATATCAATATTGGATTTCTATGTGCCAGAAATGTACCAGTAAAATACATGTACACAATTTTCTTCAATATATGTATTGGTGTAAAGAATTGTTTTATGTACAAATTCTGAGAAAACCCCATGCCTCCACTCTGTGTTGTTAATTTTACCTGATTATGTTCTTCTTCATGACACAGTTTCTCCACTTCAGCAGTCATAGTATTCAGACTTTGTCCATAAAGAAACAAAAGCCATGCTGCTCCTTTCTTACTCTTCCCAGACTGTGAAGTATATTGAAGATTAAATGATTCACTATCTCCAATAATTTCTCACATAGAAATAAAGGACAACAGCCCTCTCTGACCTCTATCAGTTAAAAACATAAGGGAAAATTGACAAAAGGAGTACCATTATGAGAAACTTTAACATAACTTGTTGAAGTTGTGATGAGCATACCAAACAGAAGAATAAACATATGGAGGATCAGGTCAATGTAATTCACACACCTAATTTCATGCATGTACAGAAAATGTTCTATTAAACATTCTCTATATCTTTCAAACATTTTCTGGACATTCTTAGAACAGCTCATATATTAGATGGAAGAGCAAAACCTCATTAAAAATATCATAAACTGATACAGGATAACAAAACAATAAATAATACAAATAACATAACACGATGATTTTAAATCCCAGATGAACATTAAGTAAAACTTCTCAATTCTTTATTCAAAGAAATCAAATCTATGATTGCAAAAAAATAAGGCTGAGGTTCTAGCTCAGTGGTAGAGCACTTGCCTAGCATGTGTGAGGCTCTGGGTTCTATTCCCAGTACTGGGGAAAAAAGACTATAAAAATTGCAAAATATAATGACAGTAAAAATACTACAAGGTTCTAAAACTGGTCACTTCTCACCTTTTTCACTGTTAATATCATAGACTAAGCCACTATCACCTCTGTCTTCTACAATATCCTCGCTACTTATCTATGTTGGACCTTCTCCAGTCCATTTTTACCATAGCAACCTTTTTAGCAACAAAAATGTTAGGCATTCTCCTGCCTCAGGGCCTTTGAGCTTCCTCTTCTATGGGATACTCATCTCCTAATATCTGGATGGTTTGTAGTCTGTGTACATCACCATCTTTGGGGTTTTTGATTCTTCTTCTTTTTTTGGGTGGGGGGGGGCAATGGGGTTTGAACTGAGGGGTATTTTATGAGCTACATACCCAGCCCTTTTTATTTTCTATTTTGAGGCAGGGTCTTGCCAAGTTCCCTAGGCTGGCCTCGAATTTGCAATCATCCTGCCTGTCTTCCAAGTTTCTGGGTTTACAGGCATGTGCCATCATGCCCCAGTTTCTGATTCTTCTTGCCCTGCTTGCTCAATGTTATATTTTTCCACAGCAGCAATGGAATTTAACTTACTACTTATTCATATAAATAACCTACTAATCTACACACTATTTATTATCTGTCTCTTCATATTAAAATGCAGGCTCCATAAGGAGACTCCTGTTTTGTTCAGTGATCTAACCCAAGGGCCTTGCACATCATAGTTCTGAATGAGTGAAAAAAAAATGTTAAATGGTCTTGCATAGTAATTGTTAGGAGATTTGTGTAGCTAGGTAGTCATTTGGTCCTTTTATTAGCTAATCAGTAGTAATAACAACTATATCCATGGGGCAGACATGGTCATGACAACACCAATAATTATATAAGGCCATTCCGGGAAGTGGTAGAGAGCAGTGCCGGTAGAAATCAGCTTTAAAGGCCCTTTAGGAGAAATCTGAACCAACTTAGAACCCCAAGAAGAAGAGGGGAGGAATAGAGGTAGGAGGATTGTCAAGAGTTCCAGAAACTTGACTGATGGGGATCTCAGAGTCAATGACTATTTTAATTTTTCATGTATATTATTAGTTGTACTTCCCAGTTGTTATATTTCAAGCCAGATAATTTAGGGTTATATAATCAATGTCTACTAAATTTAAAAAAGTAAGATGGAAAGAGAAAAATCCCAGCACATGCTGTGGATTTTATTATATCTATGATTAGAGATTAATTCATCTTAAAAAATGAGATCACATCATAATTACTGGATTGGGGTTGTAGCTCAGTGGTAGAGCAATTGCCTGGCATGAGTGTGGCACCGGGTTCAATTCTCAGCACTACATATAATTAAGCAAAATAGGGGCTGTGGATATGGCTCAAGTAGTAGCGGTTCGCCTGGCATGCGTGAGGCACTGGGTTCGAAACTCAGCACCACATAAAAATAAAAATATTGTGTCCACCTAAAACTAAAAAATATTTTTAAAAAAATAAGCAAAATAAAGGTCCATTGAAAATTAAANATATATATATATATATATATATATCTTAAAAATCCATATTATAATTACTCTCACTCATAATAGACATGATTGCACCATCTTTCATGTACAAAACAACACTTGATACTAAGATAAAACTCCTAATCATTACTATAATTGACAAATAGAACATGTGCTTCGAAATGTTTCTTTCAGTATTGGTAACTACCTGTACTAGTGGCCTTAATCTAGCCATAGTTACATTAATAATTTAATAAAAAATATTTATTATTGAATAGGTAACTATTGCAATTTTCATTTAAAGTCTATAATTAAATTAATATAGGTACCCTAAAATGTAATTTAAAGTTCATTATACCAACACAATTTCAAATGTTCCAAAAAGCGACAAACAATCTAATGGTAACATCATGATCTACAATTGCTTATGTTAGTCTTCGAAAAGGAATATACTTCATATTTCTCAAATTTAAAATATTTACATTTCTAGTTTGTCTTATGTAGAAGGCTTGAAAAATTGGGCGAGCTTTTTCTCACATAAGATAGTGAGAAACAGTAACAGGAATTTGGAAAAATTTTATTTTACTTAATGAGATATGTTGAAACAAAATTATAAGATATATAAAATATATTTTTTGTTTCCCAAAGTTTTTGAGTAAAATCTGGTTTACTTACACTTTTTCAGAGTTTATGAAGATATCCATTAGTCAGATCTAAGAATTAAGAATCAGGAAAGAGATCACAAGGTGGAAGTATACTTGGGAATCATCCCCAATCAACTTGGTTAACTATGTCCTCCAGGCCAAAATCGGTGGCTCACTGCCTATTTCAAGAAATAGATTTATTTGAATATACCCATGTTTGGGACATTAATTTACATGGCATCTATGAATGATTTTGTACAGATTGTGCTACAATATGCTTCAGCATTAGGCAGATTTGAATAATTCAAACAAAAACTCCATGTCCAACAAAGCCTGAAGTATTTACTATTTGTCCCTTTACAGATTATTGATCCCTTTGCTAGATGATGAGGCCTTAAAAATAAATGATACGATCCAGAGAAAAATCCATATAGAGAAAAAGAGAAGGTATAAAAGGGAAAATAAGGGTCCCTGGGAAAGTGCCCTGAAGGAAAAAAAAGAGTAACTGGCAAGAAGATTGAACTGTGTCAATCACAATATGGCATCACCTTTTGTGAACTGCATGTGTCTTCCCAATCTACCTTGAGATCTCTTTCCTGATCCTTAATTCATAGATCTGACTAATGGATATCTTCATAGACTCTGAAAAAGTGAAAGTAAAACAGATTTCACTCAAAAATTTTGGGAAACAAAAAATATATTCAGGGGGGCTGGGGATACAGCTCAGTTGGTAGAGTGCTTGCCTTGCATGCACAAGGCCCTGTGTTCAATCCCTAACACTGCCAAAAAAAATTATAAAATATATTCTATATATCTTATAATTTTGTTTCAACATATCTCACTAAGTAAAATAAAACATATCTCATTAAGCAAAAAGGTACTATTGATGGGTTGCAAGCCAATTGAGAGCTAAAGTCATAACATTTGTTTCTAGACTTTTCTTTTAGTCTTTAGCACATCTTTTTGCTCAATAGGATTGGAGATTTATGTATAATCTGAACATTACTACTATCACAATAGAAGACAATCACATTCGGGCCTATGGTGCTTATGTTGCTATATATCTTTTATCTACAAAATGAAAAAAGAGAAAATATAGCTTCAATGAACACTTTCTAAAAAGCATATATTTTGGGAGTGACATCAGCAAGATGGCTGAATAGGACTTTCCAGTGTTTTCCCCTCAGAAACTTGAACAACTATCCACATGCAAAAATGCCTTCACAAAAACTCAAGAGTTGGGCTGGGATATAGCTCAGTTGGTAGAGTGCTCGCCTCGCATGAACAAGGCCCTGGATTCAAACTCCAGCACTATAAAAAAAAAAAAGAACAAGAATCTGGGCAAGAGCTTTGAAGCACCTGGATATAGACTGGAAATAAGAAGAGACACATTGAAAAGGGTAGGAAGGGCAGTTTCACATCATCTGTGTGTCACTCCTCTCCAAATCCCAGGCAGCACAGTACAGATATCCTCTGTATTGGAGAAGGGTGAACTGAGCATCAAATATGGCTGTGTATCCCAGCACCAGGCCTATAACAATGAAACCTAAAGCCAGGTAGGACCCTGCAGCCCCAAATTTGGGCAAGCACCCATGGACCCAGCCTCCAAGCCTGCTCCACTACCAGCCACAGACCCTGCAGATACACATTCTAAACCCACCTGAGGTTCTAGTCCAGGCCTAGCATTCAGGCCTATGGCCCCAGACTCCAGACCAGGATTAACAGACGCAGCCTCCAGGACTATACCAACACCAAATCACATACCACAGGCCCAGTATATGGGCCAGCCCCTGTGCCAGGCAAACCCCCATGAACCCAGACTTCAGGCCCATCCCAATATCAGGCCAGCCCTTGCAGTCACAGATTCCAGACTAGCCTAGATGTCTGACATCTGCAGAACCAGGATTTGCTGTAGATACTAGTCTCCACATCTACAGGATTCAAGGCAGCACCCAGGTCCCCATAATCCAAAGGACTCAGGGTCCAAGTTGCTCCAGCAGACCCAAGGACCAAGCCAGTCCCAATATCCCTGATGCACAGGTTGTTTTCATGGACTCAGGTTTTAGGATTGCCCTACAGACACAGCTTCTCCACCCACCTCAAATCTAAGCTGGTTCCCATGGCCCCAGGCACCACACTGGCACCCATAGACTCAGGCTCCAAACTAGGCCCAATGAATCCAGCCTCCAGGCCAGCACCCAAAGACTCAGCCCTGGAGAAAGTCCCTGCAGCAAAGGCACCATGCCAGCACTCACAGACCAGGCTCTAGACTGATCATCAAGTACCCATGCCTCAGGCCATCCCAACAAGGCTGGACCCAAGGTCCAAGTCCACCCCAGTAGTCCTGATGTGAGGCTGGCCCCCACAGACCCAAGCTCTAGGTCTACTCCAGACCTGCCATTGCAAACTCAAGATCCAGACCTGCTCCAGCACCAGACACACCTTGTGGACCCAGATTCTAGGCTTGATCCTGTTGACCTAGGCAACAGGCCTAACAAAACCAACAAAAACTTGGTCTGCTTAAATCACCAAGCTCTGGCAATTTTACACAATGTTAATGATAAAATATCCCTTCCTGGAAAATTCTCTTCTTAGTCCAAGTTATAAATAATTTATGAAGTTATTGTTGGGTGTCATTCACATGTATAAGCTTCAAATTAGCATATTTTCACTAATAAGCATTGCATTGTACATAGAGGTAAATTTAGAGAACTCCCAGTTAACCAAAAGAACCTGACTTACAGGCTCAGCTATAGGAGTTTCTTCAGAGAGTAAATCCAAAATGGTTTAAAAATCATTCAAGCTCACTTCAGGTGCAGTTCATTTCTCCAGTCCTCCAATACAACATATCTCTGTGTTTAAACTATAGTTTTGAAATAAACAACAAGAGAACAGTGAATGTGTCTGCTTTTGGAGGTAAGGCTCAGCATGCCTCTTTTATTAATTTCCTATTGCTACTATAATAAGTTACCACATATTCAGTGGCTTAAAACTAAAAAGTGGCTGCAGTTTTCCCTTCTGCAAATGCAAAAATTAGTCTCCTAGAAAAAAAAAAAGTCTTAAATTTCATTTGGAAGAACAAGAGACCTAGAATAGCAAAAGCAATCCTGAGCAATAATGATGTCAAAGGCATCGCAATAATTGATCTCAAATTATATTACAGAGCTAAAGTAACAAGAACAGCATGGTATTGGCATCAAAATTGACATGAAAACCAATGGAATAGAAGACACAGACACACCCACATACTTACTGCCATCTGATACTTGACAAAGGTGTCAAAAACATATGTTGGAGGGGCTGAGGATATATCTCAGTTGGTAGAGTGATTGCCTCACATGCACAAGGCCCTGGGTTCAATCCCCAGCACCACAAAATATATAATACACACATACTATATATAAATACAAGAAAGAAACTAAATCCCTATCTCTCAACCTGCACAAAAAAATCAACTCAAAATGGATAAAAGACCTAGGAATTAAGACCAGAAACTTTGCAACTGCTAGAAGAAAACATAGGGTCAACACTCCATCATATTGGTGCCAGCACCAATTTCTTCAACAAAATACCTAAAGCTAAAGAAATAAAACCAAGAATCAATAAATAGGATGGCATTAAATATAAATGCTTCTACAAAGCAAAGGAAATGATTAAGAGTGTGAGAGAGAACCTACAGAACAGAAGAAAATCTTTGCCAGCTGCTCTTGGCATGGGATTAACATCCAGAATATCTAAATAACTCAAAAAACTTAACACCAAAAAAAACAAGTAACCCAAATCAACAAATGGGAGAAAGAACTAAACAGACATTTCTCAAAAGAAGAAACACAAATGGACAACAAATATCTGAAAAAACATTCAACATCTCTAGCAATCAGGGAAATGCAAACCAACACTACACTACGATTTCATCTCATTCCAGTTAGAATGGTAACAATCAAGAATACAAACAGGGGGCCGGGGTTGTGGCTCAGTTGTAGAGTGCTTGCCCAGCATGCATGATGTACTGGGTTCAATCTCCAGCACCACATAAAAATAAACAAATAAAATAAAGGCTGGGGTTGTGGCTCAGCGGTAGAGCGCTTGCCTCACACGTGCAAGGCCCTGGGTTCAATCCTTGGCACCACATATAAATAAATAAAATGAAGTTATTGTGTCCAACTACAACTACAAAAATATATATTTAAAAATAAAATAAAGGTATTGTGTCCAACTACAACTATAGAAAATATTTTTTTAAAAAAAGAATACAAACAGGGGTAGAGTTGTGGCTCAGTAGTAGAGCACTTATCTGGCATGTGTGTGGTACTGGGTTCGATTCTCAGCACCACATAAAAATAAATGAATAAAAATAAAGGTCCATCAACAACTAAAAAGATATATTAATTAAAAAAAAGAATACAAAAATAATAAATGCTAGCGAGGTTGTGGGGGGAAAAGTACACTTGTACATTGTTGGTAGGGCTGCAGACTAGAACAACCACTCTGGAAAGCAATACAGAGCTTCCTTTAAAAACTAAGAATGAAACCACCATATTACTCCCCTATCCCACTCCTCGGTATTTATCCAAAACAACTAAAATCAGCACAGTAGGGATGCAGGCACATCAGTGTTTATAGCAGCACAATTCACAATAACCAAGCTGTGGAGCCAACCTAGGTGCCCTTCAATGGATGAATTAAAATGTGATACATACATACAATGGCATTTTACTCAGCCATAAAGACGAAATAATTGCACCTGCCAGTAAATAGATAAAAATGGAGAAAATCATGCTAAATGAAATAAGCCAGACTCAGAAAGTCAAAGGTTGGGTTTCTGTCTCATATGTGGAAGATAGATCAAAAAAAGGGGGGGAAGAATGCAATAGGGGCAGGGGGATTGGATATCATAAAGATCTAGGAAAGATCAGTGGAGAAGAAGGAGATTGAGAGTAAGGGAGGGAGGATGGGAAAGGGAAGGAAATGAGGAATGGATTGAATAAGATCATGTTATGTGTATATATAAATATATTACAGGGAGTTCTACCTTTGTATATATGTAGAAAGCACCAATCAAAAATAACTAAATAAATGAGTGAAAGAAAAATGAGCACAAGAAAAAAAAATAGGGGGAGGGAGAATGGGAGGGAAAAGAGGAGAACAGGGACTGAAATAGGGTAAATGAAAAAAAAGTAAATAGGGTAAATATATGTGATACATATATATATATATACATATATACATACAATGTATGTATGTGATACATATATATATATGCATGCATGATATTGTCAAATGAGCCCAACTACTATACATAACTATAATGTTCTAATTTTAAAAAATTAGTCTGAGCCCTTTTCCTACCTCCAAAAGATGACACAGAGATAAGTAAATGGAAAGGTCCCACATTCTGAATAAATCACAGATGTTTACACCTGTTAAGCCTGACTTCACATCTCCTAAATAATTCAGAGCAAGGTCTTAAATCTCAAACTTCCTGGCTTCTAAGAACAATGCTACCACTTACTAAGAATTCCCCTTCCTCCAGTCTCCAGTGACATGTTCCTCACTTCCTTCTGAGCCCTCTCCAGCAGCATCCTTAAAGTTCATATTTCTGACAGTCTGTTCAAGGCAGTTTGGGCTTTCTCCATCATGCTACTTAAAATTTGTCCAGCTCTCCCCACTGCCTGATTCCAAAGCCAACTCCCATATTTTAGGTGTTTGTTACTGCAGCACTGTACTTCCAGTACCAAAGCCTATAGAAGATTTCTAATGCTCTGCAAAAAAAAATTACCAAATAATCAGTGACATATGAAAACACCCAATTTATTATCTCATAGTCCCATGGGTTAGGAGTCAGTTATAGCTTACCTGAATCCTCTGTTCAGGGTCTCACAGGGCCAAAAACAGTGTCCATGCTATCTCAGCCTCAAAGTCCTTTACAAACTCACTAATTGGCAGAATTCAGTCATTGTAAATGAGGAGTAAAATCCCAGATTTCTTGCTGGCTATCAGCCAAGGAACATTCTCACCTGCTTGAGGACAACTCTCAGTTCCTTGCCACATTCCTCTCACAGCATAGCTGTTTGCTTCTACTAGGCCAATAGATATCTGCTCCAGCTTCTTGTCTCTTTGAAGGACTCCCTGATTAGGCCAGACCCACCCAGAAAAACTTCAATTTAAATCACAGGAATGAAATTCCTTCATACTCTTAAATCTTGCCCATATTGAACAGGCTAGAATAAACATGCAGGGGGTGGGAATGTTCAGTCAGCCTAAAAATTTTACACCATCAGAGCAGCATTCCACCCATCTTTCCCCTCTAACCTGGGATGCTTCCTTGCATTCCTGGTGTCTTGTAGTGCATCCAAAGTGTTCTGTATGTTTATTCTTCTTCCTCTCCCCAGTTTTCATCACCTACTCCTGGACAGATGCTTTTGCTTTAAAGCGTGTGACTTCCACTTGCATGCTCCTTGTTCTCTGTAAAACTGATTGGAGAGAAGTGATTAAGCCAATCATCTTTCTGGGAAGCAACCCGGAAAAGGCCAACCAGACATGCAACTGTACGTGGCAATAATTTTTATACTTCCTCTTTTATTTTTCCTAAGTTAATGAATATGGACATGCACTCACAGATACTTAAAAGTGCATGAACTACAGAAAATTAACGTAATTAAGGAGGTTCTTAATAAGGTCTGTCTAGGGCTGGGGTTGTGGCTCAGTGGCAGAGCGCTTGCCTCACACATGTGAGGCACTGAGTTCGATCCTCAGCACCACATAAATAAACAAAATAATAAAAACATTGTGTCCATGTATAACTAAAAAGTATCTAATAAAAAAATAAGTCTAGTATGAAGTATTTAACACTCTCCAACCCCTTAAAAAGCATATATTTTTATAAAATAAAAATTCTAACACATTTTTTTTAATTTGCCAGAGAATTCACTATTGTACACAATTGTTGCTGCTGTGTGCATCTCTAGTTCAGCTCTTACTTAGGGTACAATTCATTGGTTAACATAAATTTTTATTCTTCTACATCCACTGGGAAAAAACACTTGTTTTTTTGTCCTTCCTTGTCTGGTAAATCCTTTCTTGCCTGATCACCTTGTAGTTAAAACTTATAAATATATTAACTGTATGTACTATAAACGTTGTAGTTTCCTGATTTCAGCAGTCAAGTTTGGTATGTCTATGGCGACAGCATGAACCTTCATATGCATGTGAACTGAAGCACACGTTCTGAAAAGTCATTAGATAAAAAGAAAACACCCTCCCCCACCCTCCTTTCTCCCTCACAGTCAGTGTCTATTTTTAGAAACTGACAAAGCAGCATTCAATGAATTCAACAAAATCACATTATACAAATATATCACTGGGAATTCCACCTATATATGGGAAGCATCAATTTAAAATAAATAAATAAATGAGAGAAAAGAAGATCAGTAGAGGAAGGAGAATGGGGGAGAAGGGGAGGGAAAGGGGAGTAATGGGGACTGAAATGGAGTAAATTCAACTCCATGCATATATGATTTTCTCAAAATGATTTTACAATGTATAATTATAATGCTCCAATAAAAAATTCAAAAATATGTCTGTGTTAATGTATGTGCTACTATCCACAGCATTATAAAAGGGAAACCACTCCTTCAAACTTTACACTATTACTATTTGCTAACTTTCAGATAACCATCTGACTGCTAAAAGAACCAAGTACAGAAGCAGATCAAGGCTTTTGCTCCTCTACTACAAACAGGGCCCCGTTCACTAGTCTAAAAGGATTTGGCTGCTGATGTTCTCCCCATAAAGCACTTACCAATATTTTTCAGATTTAATAAAGGAAATTAGAGAGCTATAGTCAATCCAAGGGCAAGTGTTAATTGTTATATAAGGATTTCTAATCTCAATACCTGGTACAACTTCATAGGATGAGAGAACTTTATTACAGGAAACAATGAGCATAATTAAGAAATGGGCATAAATTGTTTTATGTAATACATGATTATGGATTAGATACCTAAAAAATTTGAAGTACATAATTATTTTTAAACACTTTTAAAAGTCACAGACAATCTTAAAACCAAAAGCAATTTATTTACAAAATTTCTTACTTGACCAGGAGTGAGAGACAAGAAACAATATATCAACAATACACAAAAACCTCACCAATAGTCTTTAAGTCAATTTATACAAGGCAACAACAAAAGTAGCTCTTGACTACTGGGCTAGAAAGATGTCCTTCTGAGAATCCTTCAATTTCACAAGAACATACATTTAACCAAAGGGGTCTATTCAAGTAGCACTGTGATACTTATAGGCTCAGCTGAGTGGCAGCCTCTAGAGTGCTGTTCCCTGTCTACCTTACACAGATGCTTCACCACTTTTGTTCATCTCTCTGTCAGCTTCTTCAGCTTTTTTCTCTTTTTCTCCTCCTTTGTCAGTTTTCCCTTTTTCTCCTCTGTTGACTCCTTCCTCTTTTTCTCCTCCACTCTCAGCTCCTTTCTTGACTTTCTCTTCTCCTCCAATGTTAATTCCTTTCTCTTTATTCTCTTCTCCATTGATTTCTTTCTCTCCTTCTTTGTCCTGAACACTGATGTAAACAGCTTTGTTATAGCCTTCCCGGTTCCGAGCAATTTCAATTGCAAAAAACTGGATCCTGGGAGCTAGAAGGTCAATAGAACTGATTATTGTCTTAGTCTCAGGTAATTTCCTAAATCTACTGGAAATATACAGATCCAACTGAATTAACACACAAGCCATTCAAATATAGTCATGAACTTCAGAGATCTTGAATTCTCATCTTACACCAATGAGAATGAAAATAGTTAACCATTTCAAAATTACTTTTAAAAACAGCAATGTGATCTTTAAATATATAACAAATAATTCAGGCATGGTGACTCAGGCTTGTAATCCCAATAACTCAGGACACTAAGGAAGGAGGACCATAATTATAACGTCAACCTTGGCAAGGTCAAGGGCAGCACCCACAATTTAGCAAGACCCTGTCTCACAGTTAAAAATGAAAAGCACTGAGGAAGTAGCTCAGTTGTGAAGCACCGCTGAGTTCAAGCCCCAGTATGACCACCCCGCAAAAAAAGATATAACAAGGGCTGGGGTTGTGGTAGAGCACTTTCCTCACATTATGAGGCCCTGGATTCATCATTCCATCCTCAGCACCACAAAAAACAAATAAATAAATGTATCGTGTCAATCTACAACTAAAAATATTTTAAAAGAAAAACATAACAAATGAGATGAGCTCCAATCTAACTATACATATCACTGATTCAGTAAAGTCAGACTCCTCATCCTCCTTACAAAACAATTCCAGAGGCAAGAAACTCACCAAAGATGGTGTTCTCCTCAGTGTAGCCCTGAGAACAATCCAGTCTCAGCAAAGTACCATAGTTGAAGTCTTCTACGATTCCATCAAACTTCAAGCAAAATGGCCTCCATTTCTGCAAAGACATAAGACAATGCCTTAGTTGACAAATGCAAAAGCCTGATGTCCTCATGCCAAGAGAGGGGCTTCCACTTCCCAATAAGGAAGTCATTTTACCAAAGTGGAAAAGACCAAGATTGAGGTCACTACTGGTTTCATAGTGAAACAGTATCGTTCTGTGCTATTATCTTTAGGCCGGTATTTCCCTACATGGACTATATTTTAACTTAAAAATACATCTGAATCCTTTATTTCGAAATTAAAATGTGATTTCTTAAACCAGTTCTGTTTTCTTTTGAAGTTATTTGCTAGCTCAGGCAAAATATTCACCCTCACTAAAGCACACATGAAACAAGGAAGGCAGGAATTTGGCCCAAGTCAGAAAGTTAGATTTTAAAAAAGAAGTCCTATCAGTAGTAGTCATTTTCCAAAGATCAGTAACAGCTTGCTAGGAGTTAAAAGTTCAGATTCTTGGGCTGGGGATGTAGCTCAAGCGGTAGCGCGCTCGCCTGGCATGCGTGCAGCCCGGGTTCGATCCTCAGCACCACATACAAACAAAGATGTTATGTCCGCTGAAAACTAAAAAATAAATATTAAAAAAATTCTCTCTCTCTTTAAAAAAAATAAAATAAAATAGATAAATAAATAAAGATATTATGTCCATCTACAGCTAAAAAACAAAAAAAGTTCAGATTCTTCATTAGCCAAGGGCCCACTCTCAAAGAAATTTTTTTCCCTAATTATTAAGAGTACTGATGCTAACAATAAAAGGTAATTACGTAAGCAATGAGAAATATAAGTTTCCCAGTTATCCATGGCCTATAATCACCTGAACATAAATACTGATAATCAAAACACCTTCCGGGGGCTGGGGTTATAGCTCAGTGGTAGAGCACTTGCCTAGCATGTGTGAGGCACTGGGTTTGATTCTCAGCATTGCAAATAAATAAATAAATAAATAAATATCCATCCGCTACTAAAAGTATTTTATAAAAACCTTCCAGGAGCTGGGGATATGGCTCAAGCGGTAGCGCGCTCGCCTGGCATGCGTGCGGCCCGGGTTCGATCCTCAGCACCACATACAAACAAAGATGTTGTGTCCGCCGAAAACTAAAAAAATAGATATTAAAAAAAAATTCTCTCTCTCTCTCTCTCTCTCTCTCTCTCCTTCTCTCTTTAAAAAAAAAAAAATTCCAGTACCATATCTGCCCTCCCCGCCTCTCCAAGCCTTCTGGTCAAACTACCCACTTAAGTAAACTTATTCCTTCTGGCCTGAAAGGTCAGGGTTGGTGGAGATTTGAAGTGCCCAAGCCAAAAAGAAAAAACAATGGATTCGATAAACATAAAAAATTTGTATATGGGGCTGGGGTTGTGGCTCAGTGGTAGAACACTCACCTCACATGTGTGAAGCACTGTGTTTGATCCTCAGCACCACATAAAAATAAATAAATTAAAGGTATTGTGTCCATCTACAACTAAAAAAGTTTTTTTTTTTTAAATTATACCAAAAAAATTATTCATTTCATAATTTACTTAGTTGATTATAACTATTAAAAAGCCCTGAACCTTTAGGTAATTTCTTAAAACAAATTTTAAAAGAATTTAAATGAATAAAAACATACAATCAAAAATTACTGGTTAGGGAAAAGGGGAGGGAAAGGAGAATTACTGGGAAATGATATTGGCCAAATTATATTGTCATACTGTGTGCATGTACAAATAAATACAAATCCAACCATTATGTACAACTATAATGTACCACTAAAAAAATATGGGAAAAAATTACTGGTTAGCTACTAGGTAATATTTTTAAAGATAATTCTTACCTCCTTAGCTGATTCTGACTTGAGTTCTTCTGGGTCCAACACGTCTATCCTGAGTTTCTCAAAATTTTCCCGGAACTCAGAGTATATTTGGTCATCCACTTTGGTGAGTTTCAGGAACTGTGGATCAACTGATGAAATAAGCTACCAGATAATAAAACAACATACAGAAGTTAGTCTCTGATTTACTACCTTCTCTTTACCTACTCTCCCACCAGTTATGGTTCTCAGGCAGAAGATTTCATTAGGAAGTACTAAAACCTAGGTCTTGCATGAAATTATGACAAAATTTTAAAGGGCATAAAATCCCCTCCGCCCATTTGGCAACTGGCCCTATTTTTACCTGGCTATCTCTGTCTGTGGGTTATTCATTAATTCCAAAAATATTTATGAATTGACTATTATGTATATGCCAAATACCCTTTTGTCAGGTAGCAACAAAACAGTACACAGAGAAGTAAAACTTCTCATCATCAAAACAAATTCCTTACCAGGTGCCATGGTACATGCCTGTAATCCCAGCAGCTGGGAAGGCTAAGGCAGGAGGATCACAAGTTCAAAACCAGCCTCAGCAATGGAGAGGCTCTAAGCAACTCAGTGAGACCCTGTCTCTAAATGAAATACAAAAATGGTCTGGGGATGTGGCTCAGGGGTTCAGTGCCCCTGACCTTAATCTCCAGTATCCAAAAAAACAAACAAAAATTTCTTCCACCCCTTTATCTTGGCAAGATTCTTTTTTCAGCTAAGAAATACAAACTATCTCCAAAACGTAACTGTTTAACTTGCTGAGGATACCAAGTACCATACACTATGGTTAAACATTTAATTCTGCTTAAGGATTGAAGGCAGACAACTCACCTTGTAATAGACTTCAGCATGCTGCATTGCTCTCATGGCCCAAGCCATCTCAATATCAGGCTGCAAATGAGTGAAGGATGCCAGGTCAGAAATCCCCCAATCCTGCTACTGAGTAACAAATTAAGAAAGTCTGTGGATATCTAAACAGGACTACCAAAACTGGTAAGTACTGGCAAAGAATAAAAAGTGGGCAAATGGATTTGGATGATCTAATGATTCTTTTGTCCTTATGACAACCCAAAGCAGCTACCTACACAATGTAAGAAACAATGAGCCAGTGGCTATCTTTTCCCAGCAGCTAGTGAATGTGTGGGACACTACATAAAGTGGTAGATAATTCAGTTTCTCAGGACTGAATTAAATCACTGTAAAAGTTAAATAATACATCCATCTATATATTACTGTGTTGTTGGGAGGATACAGATAACAGATGTAAAACTACTTTTCACTGTTGAGTGTAGCGTGTCATAATCATCATTTGTGTTTATCAGATAGTCAATTTCCCACCCTATAACAGCGCAGAAATGAATCAGTATCATGAAGCAGGCCAGGCTATAAATATGTCTGATCAAGCACTGATTACATCCATGTACCTTATGTTATTCCATGTCTTAGTCCACGAAGTTTGCCTACTTGTCAATCCATGTCTTTGGCTATTTACACTTTGAGGATCCAGTTCCAAGTTCAACTTCCTCAGTGAAGTCTTCTACTGCCTCCATTCTTGGAGGTCTTTCCTTTAGCTAAACCCTTTGGATCTTAGGGCCTGACCCACTCATCTAGAATGTATTACATTCTTATTCAGGTGTTATTACTATTCTCAGTGTCCTTTTGTCATGTTTCTCAAAATACAACATATGCTTTCTCACAGGGGGTCCAAACCAGACATACCAGAAGCCAGTGCAACTTTGCTACACAATGGAATCGACAGGAGGCCTTTAAAATAACAAACAAACCTTGATTCTTGGCTCCCACCCCCAAGACATTCTAATTTAGTTAATATGGACTGTAATGTGGACATGGAGATGTTTAAAAGCTCCCCAGGTGATTCTACAATGTGGCAAAGTTAGTGAGCCACTTTTACAGATATTAGTTCTGTGTCTGCAAACAAAGATAAGAACGAACTGAAAGAAGATGCGGTTTTGGCAGATGTGGGGAAGCTCTGCGGAAGTTATCAGGGAAGGGGCTTAAAATCTACTGGTAGGACTTGCAGATATCCCAGGCTAGCTTGATGGGTGGGAGCTGTGGTTGAATCATACTCACATCATTGCCATAAGATTCTGCAGGGAGAGAAAGAGCATGTGCCACGGACACCAGCTCCCCGGAAACCTGAGAAGAAAAAAAAAAAAGCAGGGTCGGGGAGAGTTCAAGGCTCGAGTGGGCTCGACTTCTCTACTTACCCAGCCCCAAAGCAGCGTCTCACCGGTTCATCGATTCCGCTGGTAGCCTCCATGTTGCAGCGCAGAAAGCGTGTTTTCAGCTTCCCGGAAGTGACTTTTTTGCCTGCTCCTTACTCGGTAGGTTGCAAAGTGGAGGAGAGGGCGGGACGAGTGTCGTTCTCCTGCGTCTGCGCCTGTGTGAGGTCTCTGTAACCCGGAGGTAGTCAGTAGCCCCGCCTCACCTGCCCAGCGCTGCCTAGGAGATGGCACGCTGTTTGCGTTTTCTAGTTTACAGCAGAGCTCTGAGATGATGAGCTGCTCACTAATTCGGTGGTGATCTTAGGAAAAGCCTGAGTTAAAATAGCGCAGCTTTCGTGTCCCCAGTGCGCTATGTGCCTAGCAGAAGTTAGAATTCATACTCTCCATTCATGCTCGCGTACACCACACATACACCCCCATACCCTAAACCGAGGAGTAAGTCACAGGCTTGGTGCTGGGGATGGAATGCAGCGATGAAGAATTTAGTCTCTGCTTTTTAAGAATTCAGTTTAGTGAAGGCACAGATCATATAATGATAACAGTGCAGCATCATTTGCTGCGGGAGCATGAATGGGGGATACCTAAACTCAGTCATAAGGGCACTTAGCCAAGTACGTAGGGAAAAACACTCCAGTCTGAGGGAGACGCAAATGCAAAGGTATTGATGAATAAAACAACGTGATATCTTGCTGGGAATTGCCAAAAAAAAAAAAGTATAGCTAGAGCAAGAGTGCAGCCAGGGCCTTTGTGATGAAAGTTGGAAGTTTACTCTAAAAGCGAAGGTAAGATACTAAAAGGCCTTTGAGGCCAGCCTCATGAGCAGCCTTAAATTTTAGATCCCTCTAACATGATGTGGAAGATTAATTTAAATAAGACAAAATTGGAGGCAGACCAGCTTAAAGATAGTAGGTGATGAAAATGAAGGCAATGACTGCTGAGATACATCTTGAAAATAAGGCTTAGAATGACTAGGCCTTTTTGACTAATTGGTTATGTAGAATAAAGGAGAATTAGAATGCTAGTTTGTCTCTCAGGTTCTAGAATAGGATGAATATCATTGAGCTAGAACACAAAGGAGGAGAGATGACGAATGTAGAATGGATCATCCACATGATGCTGAATTTTGGCAATTAATTTGAGGAGTTGAGACTGAAGAGCATCATGGCACACTCAGAATTGCCAAAGCAGAAGAAGACCTGAGCAGAGATATAAATTTGATAGCTGGTGCTGGTACTTCAGATTTAGTTGAGCTTTCTCAAGGAAACTATAAAGACACAAAGAACTGCAAGCCAAGAAGAGAACCATTTATGAAGAAAAGACGGGGGGAAAGACCAACCAAAAAAAAAAAAAAAGAGTTGTCAGTGAGACATCAGCAAAGAACAAAGCAGAGTCTCCCACAAGCCATAGGATAAAAGAACTTCCAGGAAGTAGTGGTGAACATAGCCCCAATCCCTGAGTACATTAATCCCAGAAATATTGAGAGAACATTGACAACCTTAGCAAGAATAGTTTTAGTGGAATGGTGAGGGCAGAAGTCAGATGGCAGTGGGTTGGAGAGGGCATGGGAAATAAAGAAGAGATGACAGTGACCATAGAAAGTTTTTCCAAAGATTTGCAGCTAGAAAAAGACATGAGACCTAGTGATATTTTATTTTAATTGTGGTTAAGAACAGATAACATACCAATTTACCATCTTAACCATTTTTAAGTGTACAGTTCAGTAGAGCTAAATATATTTGCATTGATGTATAACAGATCTCCAGTTTTGCAAAATATCCTCTTGCAAATCTGAAACTCTATATAATAATTATAATAATTCCTCATTTCCCCTCCCTCCAAGCCTCTGGTGATCAACATTCATTTTTGTTGTTGTTGTTATTGTTGTTATGATTTTGACTGCACAGATACTGCATATAGGTGGAATCAAAAAGTTTTTATCTTTTGTGACTGGCATATTTCACATAGTATAGTGTCTCTGAGGTTCATTCATGTTGCCACATGTGACAAGATTTCCTTCTATTTTAAAGCTGAATACTGGGGCTGGGGTTGTGGTTCAGTGGTAGAGCGCTTGTCACTAATGTGTGAGGTACTGGGTTCCATTCTTAGCACCACATATAAATAAATAAAATAAAGGTCCATTGACAACTAAAAATATTTTTTAAAAAGTTGAATACTATTCCACTGTATGTATCACACCTTGTTGATCCATTTATCCATCCATAAATATTTGGGTTGCCCTTATCTTTTGGCTACTGGGAATAATAATGGTATGAACATGGGTGTGCAAATAACATCTTGAGACTCTGCCTTCAATTATTTTGGATATAGACTTAGAAGGGGGATTGCTGGATCATACTCTTAAACAGATGGTTAATGGATCCTATTTTTAATTCTTGAGAATCCTCAGAGACTTTAAGTTATTATTTTAAGTTTAGAGACATGCAAGTGTACTGAGGAAATGCCTGTGCATTCACACCTATTGTTGCAGATGGACTCAAAGTAGCTAACTATAAAAATACGGGAGTGAGTATCCACCCAATATGGTGATTTTTAACTTTTAAAAAATAAAGTAATTCCTTATTACTTAACTACTCAAATACTTGCAGAGAATAGGAAATGGGTCCTTATTTAAAAAAAAAAAAAAAAAAAAAACACTGTCCTGGAGGGTAAATTAGGTGTATCGCCAGAGAAACTGAAAGGTAGGAAATTGAAGTGTTTCCTCCGGGTGCCATCTGTTTTCTTTATAAAGCATAAAAGAACAGCTGAGAGCAAGAGGGGAAGTTCTAAAGTCTTGTTTTGAGAGGAATGTCTTTATAAATCTTGAACAACAGCTCAGAGAAGTGCAAGAACCAATCTAACAGAGAGATAGAGGGAAGTTATCAGGGAACAGCTGAAGCTAGAGGATATGCTTCTGTAAAGATAGCAGTTTATATGTAGCCCGGAGATCTGAATGTAGAATGGATCATCCACATGATGCTGAATGTTGGCAAATGCAGAGACCTGACCAGGAGGTCAATAAACAAGAATAACATGGAGGGGTAAACTCAAGCTAATGGCCAAACTGGTGTATAACAAATAAATATAAATATATTCAATAAACTCAGCTGGCCTTTTACTTGAGGAAACATGGGTAATTTACTTTATCTAGTGTTTTAGGCATATTTGCTGCCTTTAAATTAACAAAAAAATTAAAATGTGTAATATGTACATGGTTTGTTTGTTAGGGTGTGTAGGGCAGGCCCTAAATGACTGTAGTTAGATTCCCTCACCAATGCTTCTGGAGACCTATGTTTTTAGTATGTAGCCAAGGTCATAAACACTCTGATTTAGTATGTATACTCAAGGTCATAAACATTTGCTTGTGAGGAAGCACCCACTGATGTAACCTGTTGACAAGGCACCTTTTTTGCCTGACTTGCATATAAAAAAAAGTCTTATGGAAATGACTCAGAGGGCAAAATAGTACTGGCTGAGGGGCTAATAGAACTGGCTGGGGGCTGAAGCTAGAGCTGGGGACTGGCTAGGGGCTGTTGCCACCTCTGAATAAAGCACATTTACTGTCCCAACTGTGTCTTGCAACTTCTTTCACCTGCCAGGATCATGAATCTGTTTCCCTGGGTCTGAGCATCTACCCAACAGGGTGATCTTTAATTTAAAATATAAAGTAATTCCTTATTACTTAACTACTCAGATACTTGCAGAGAATAGGAAATGGGTCCTCCCAATATTGAGTAAGTCATCTGCTTCTAATCCCAAAACTGCAGGAGATAAAATTTATCACCTAGAACTTTTCTCATTGCTGGGCAAGGGAACTAGCTCAGGCAGAGTTATTAGAATAATTGTTTGTTTGCCTATGTGTTCACACCTGTTGTTCCAGATGGACTCAAAGTAGCTAACTATAAAAATAAGGGAGTGAGATGGGATAGGGATGTAGCTCAGTAGTAGAGCACTTGCCTATTATGTACAAGGCCCTGGGTTTGATCCTCCACACCACAAATGATGATGATGATGATGATGATGATGATGATGATGATGATAATAATAATAATAAGAGAGAGAGAGAGAGAGAGAGAGAGAGAGAGAGAGAGAGAGAGATCTGTGCATGATGACACACCTCTATAATCCCAGCTACATCGGAGGCTGGGGTGGGATGATCATTTGAGTCCACAAGCTCAAGACCAGCCTGGGCAACATACCAAAGCCCCATTTCTAAGTTAATTAATTAATTAAGGGATAGAGTAATGAGCCAGGAACAAAGGGCTGTATACAAAAGCAGAGAAATGGTGAACTTTAAGAACTACATCATGGAACAACCTCTTGGGGTGGGATAAGAAAACTCAATCTAGAAATCCACTGAGACAATTTTCTCTTTTGGAAGGACACCAATGAGTTGTCCTTCGGCCTCATTCTCAGATAGATGGTATAGCTATGCCACAGGTAGAACCAGAAGGCATCACCAGTCCTGAGCTATCCATGCCAGGGACCCCAAGAGTATACAGAAGGTGAAAGCTATAATTACTAGGAGATAAGGTAGAAGAAGGCAGCAAGTTTGCCAATGGCATGGCAGTTGGATGAGTGCTTCTATTTTTAGGTGGTCAAACCATGTAGATATTCCCTAAGAATATGGATCACATAGTTTTTATGGCTGTCAGAAAGACCAATTGATGGATCTTGAAACTGGTCCTTAAAGCTGGAAAGAAAAATAGGGTAATAGTAAAAAATCATATTAGCTATTTTACTGGGAAAAATATACTAGAATACATTCTACTACATAGTAGTATAAGTGTTACTATGAAAGGTGACATTCATGATATGTACAGGGGATAACTCATGTCACCTTATAAGGCTGTTTAATGTGAATCAGGATGTCAGGGAGGGAATTTTCATAGGGTACACCCCATAATCAGGAAGGAGTGAAGCAGTGACCTCGGGATGACTTTCCAGATTGTGTCTTATCACACACACCTGTTAATAATGTAGCCTCATAATACAGGGAAAAAATTGAAAAAATGTATAAGTAGAAATAAATGTATTAAAGGAGGGAGATGTCTTACATGTCTCTCACCAATTAATAGATTGAATAGTCAATAAACAAGAATTTGCAAATTTTAATAACATGATGAACAAACTTAATTGAATGGCTATATCCTGAACCCTGAACCCAACAATTATATAATAGACATTATTTTCAAGCATGCGTGAACACTTACAATAATTACATTATAATATGTGATAAAGTACATCCCAGAAAGTAATAAAAAGTCCAACCCATACAAATAGGTTACAAGTCATACTTGGTGTGAAGTAGGGATGTAGACAGGAAAGTAAACTTGACTAACCCAAGTTTGTCACCAAAATATGGGAGGGGAAAAAAACTAGGGCTATCACCACAAAAAAAAAAGAAAAGAAAAGAAAAGAAATCTTGTGAGAAAGTAGTCTATGAAAACAAAAAAAAAATCTGATTAACAAAATGTAACAGCGAATGGGCAAAAGAGATGACTTGTGCCATCTCTGTGAAGCAGTTACATGTGAGTAGGGATCATACTCTAGGATTTTTTTTTGTGGTCAGAGGAAGTACAATAGTTCCCTGGGTGCTATTCTGGCCAACATGACACAGTTGTTACAGGAGTTCACATGGGGACTCACATATACCTGAAAAAATTTTCCATATTGAGATGCAATAGCCAACAGGGGTTGAAATTATGACACAGATGCCACCAGTACTCCTCCCTTTCTCATTCTTTAGTCACTATAAGTCCCTCTTAATTTTGTGTCATGTCCAGAATCCCACCTCCATCAGCTGTAGCTTCTGCTGTAGGAAGCAAGTGCTGCCAGGCAGTTACTGCTTTTACAGCTGGTGAACAGATTTGCTTCTCAGGAAGGAAATTTCAGGAAACATCACACAATATCCATAATACCAACTGGCAATAAACTTGAATCCAAATACTAATTCTGATATTTCCTCTTTTTAAATAGGGTCTCACCTTTTATGAGAACAAAAAAACCTAACTTGTAGAGTTATTCTGAAATCAATTATGTATTGTGGAACATAATCTAACCTAGGAAAGCTGCTCCATTTGTGGAAAACAGGTGCTATGGTTTGAATGATTTTATCCCCTCCAAAATTTATGAAACTTAATCACCAATGGAACTATAGTTGGACATGTGGCCTTTGGAAGTTGACAGAGCAGAACACTCACTAACGGGATTATGTGCCCTTATAAAAGGGTAGGATTGGGCTGGACATGGTGGCGCATGCCTATAATCCCAGCAGCTCATGAGGCTGAGACAGGAGGATCATGAGTTCAAAGCCAGCCTCAGCAAAAGTGAGGTGCTAAGTAACTCAGTAAGACCCTGTCTCTAACCAAAATACAAAAAAAGGGGGGGCTGTGGATGTGGCTCAGTGGTTGAGTGCCCCTGGGTTCAATCCCTGGTGCAAAAAAGGCCAGGGTGGGGTGTGTGTGATTGGATAGTGTTCACTCCTTTTCACTTGTTTCATCATGCAACAATACAGTGTTACTTTTCTGGAAGATGTAGCAGCAAAGGCTCCATTTTGGAATCAGACAGACTAAGCCTGGCACCTTTATCTTGGACTTCCTAGTCTCCAAACTGTGAGAAATAAATTTACATTGTTTATAAATTACCCTGTCTCCGATATTTTATTACAGCAGCACAAATGTACTAAGATACTATGCTTTTATTTGCTATTGATAAGCATCTGTGTAGAGAAACTGTGGGCTGCTCTCTAATGCCACCTGCAGCCCAAATGAAAGTCAGAGCCCAGCATGATCCTTCAACACTGCCAGGGACCATAAGATATTTTAGACATCAACAAAACTTGCTGACACATTCAAAAGCAGCAGTATCTTGTAAATGAACACAACCTGAAAAATATGGGATGGCCTCATCAAAAGAATTCACAGATAAAATCTACTATCCCTCGAGGAACAGGAAAGGAAAGCTAGTCTTGCAACCCTACACAGTTATGAAGCATACAGGCCTCGCCGGCAAGACTTCTGAATGTATTTTGGGAGTCTGAAATTTCAAATACTTTGAGAAACAAGCAAGAGAAACTAGTGAGTCAGAGTAAAAGGTATTAATTTCTGAAAGGAAGGACTTTTATATTTGGCCTCTTTTAGAACTCATTTCTGCTGTTCCTAGTATGCTAGTGTTTGTGTCACATTGAGTAGAGCAGTATGATAGGCAAAATGGGTCCCATAAAGTAGACTGAGATTGATAATAGAGAACTCCCATTATAGGGCTACATGTTATTCTGTCATTCTACCTAAGACATTCTTTTTTTTAGCTTAAAACAGAATATATGAATATATATTGAATATATATATATATATATATATATATATATATATATATATAACTTTATTATACATTGAAAACTTCAAGCCACTGTATTAAAAGTCACATGATTTATAGGGCATAGAAATCACTAGTCATTAGTTGATTATGTCACAGTGATCAAAGACCCGCAAGGTGACAGGGAGGTAATGGACACTCATATCACCATTGTTGTGTCTCTGTGATGAATAATGAACTGCAGCAATTGACAGGTAATTCTTTGCTTTGGAAGATAATAGTGGTTTTAAAAACATTGAATAGAAAACTTTAAAGTTGTAATTAGATGTTCTACAGCTGGTATTTAAACATACTGGGGTCCTAGCACATAAGACATGTCTTTACAAACAACTTATAAAAACATAATAATAAGAAATTATTTAAATTTATCTTTTGTAATATTTCACTTAAACAAATATAGTAGACATACTCTAATCTGAGTGTTGACACTGATTTATTTTGCAAAGGGCATTTTGGGTATTATGAGTACTTCCCTTTTGGTATTCCACGTTTAATGTGGCACCATTTGTTTTTATCCTTAGTGGGGTTTGTATCCCATTTTTGTTTATATTTTCTTTCCTTTTTCTGTGGCTCATTTCTCTTTCCTTCTTCCTTCCTTTTATGTTGCTGGGTATTGAACCCAGGGCCTCACACAGGCTAGGCAAGTGCTCTAATACTGAGCTACATCCCCAGCCCCTCATTTCTTATATACACTATATACCTCATTATATTTTTCATTCAATCCCCAATATTTGTTGATAGCCTACTCAGAATTGTGCCCATATGTGACTAGGCCTAGATATGTACTGATGAATTACACATCTTCTTACAAGGCACTCATTCTAGTAAGATATATTGTTACAATAATATATCTTATGTTACAATAATACCACCAATTATGAAAAAGATACTAGTAATAAGAATTATAGAGATCCAAGGATCACACTGGCTGACATGTATTAAAGAGGAGTTGTTACCATTTGAATGTGATGTGTCCCCCAGAAACTTATGTGTGAGACAATGCAAGAAAATTCAGACATGAAATGACTGGGTTATGAAAGCCTTAATCCAATTAGTGAATAGATGTGGATTAACTGAATAGTAACTGAAGATATATAGGGTATGACTGGAGGAGGCAGGCACTGGGGCGGTGCTTTTGGGATATATATTTTGCATCTGGTGAGTGAAGTCTCTATGCTTCTTGATCATCAATGGGAGCTGCTTCCCTCATCCACACTCTTCTGCCATGATGTTCTGTCTCACCTTAAGCCCTGAGGAATGGAGCTGACTGTCTATGGACAGGGATCCCTTAAACTTTAAGCCCCAAATAAACTTTTCCACTTATAAAATTATTCTTGTCAGATCTTTCAGTCACAGAAGAAAAAAAAGCTGACTAAAACAGGAGACATAAGTGTTTCTTGAATGAATGGGTCAACAATAATACATTCAAGGCACTGGAGGAAGATAGAATAGTGTCTGCCTTTGTCCATTTTGTGGTACTATAAGAGAATACCTGAAATACATGACAATAAAATTCATTTTGACATAATTATAACAGCATGGAATATAATTTGTTTTAATTCAATCCACTGTACTTACCCTTCCCCTCCCTTCCTCCAAACCCCTATTCCTTTTCCTCTACTGATCTTTCTAGTATTTACTTATAAATTTTTTTAAATTAATGTCTGGCAGATATACACTGATGGTGAGATTCACTGTGATATATTCATATGTGTCCAAAGGATTGTTAGGTCAGATTTATTCCACCATTTTTCCCTATCTCATGCTTCCTGCCTTTCCTTTATTCCACTTTGTTTACTCCATTGATTTTTCTTCTATTCTTTTTTATCCCCCCTCCTTATTTGGGGTTAGCGTCCTCATATCAGAGAAAACATTCAAACTTTGACTTTTGGGGACTTGTTTCACTTAACATGAAAGTCTCCAATTCCATCATTTACTGGCAAAAACCATGAACTCATTCTTCCTAATGTCTGCGTAACAATCCATTGTTCATATACACCACGTTTTCTTTTTTTCTTTTTGAGAGAGAGAGAATTTTTTAATATTTATTTTTCAGTTTTTGGTGGACATAACATCTTTATTTTATTTTTTTTAATGTGGTGCTGAGGATCGAACCCAGCGCCCTGCACATGCCAGGTGAGTGCGTTACCGCTTGAGCCACATCCCCAGACCTACATTTTCTTTATACAATTATCTGTTGAAGGGCACCAGAGCTAGTTTGGCTACATAGCTTAGCTACTGTGAATTGTGCTGCTATAACACTTACTTAACTGTATCACTGTATAATGCTGATTTTTTAATATTTATTTTTTAGTTGTAGTTGGACACAATACCTTTGTTTACTCATTTTTAAGTGGTGCTGAGAATCGAACCCAGGGCCTTGCATATGCTAGGCGAACGTGCTACCACTGAGCCACAAGTCCAGCCCTAATGTTGATTTTAAATCCTTTGCATATAAACGAAGGAGTGGGATTACTGGGTTGAAAGGCAGTTCCATTTCTGGTTTTTTGAAGAATCTCCATACTGCTTTCCAGAGTGGTTGTACCAATTTTCAGTCCCACCAGCAAAGTATAAATGTACCTTTTCATCCGCATCCTCATCAATATTTATTGATGCTTGTATTCTTGATAATTGTCATTCTGACTGGAATGAGATTAAATATCAGAATATTTTTAATTAACATTTATCTAATTGCTAGAGAGGCTGAACATTTTTTCATATATTTGGTGACTATTCTATTTCTTTTAAGTTTTTTATTTGTTATTTTTAGATATGCATGACAGTAGATTATAATTTTGACATATTATAAACACATGGAGTATAACTTATTCTAGTTAGGATCCCCTTCTTGTGGTTGTACATTATTTCTATCCTTATTATTTAAATACTTTGAATATATACCAAGGAGTGGTATAGCCAAGTCAAATGGTGGTTCCATTCCTAGTTTTTTCAGGAATCTCCATAGTGCTTTCAAGAGTGGTTGCAACAACTTGCAGTCCCACCAACAATGTATGAGTGTAATCTCTTCTCTGCATCCTTGCCAATATTTTTGTTGCTTGATTCTTGATTGTTGCCATTCTGACTGGAGTGAGATGAAATATCAGTGTAGTTTTAATTTACATTTCTGTAATTGCTAGAG
This sequence comes from Marmota marmota marmota, assembly GCF_001458135.2. Lineage (NCBI taxonomy): Eukaryota > Metazoa > Chordata > Mammalia > Rodentia > Sciuridae > Marmota > Marmota marmota. The sequence goes on from NW_026000338.1 coordinate 1,345,584, forward strand.
ATGTTGAACATTTTTTCATATATTTGTTGACCATTTGTATTTCTTCTTCTGTGAAGTGTCTATTCATTCCCATTGCCCATTTATTGATTGGGTTATTTGTTTTTCTGGTGGTGTTTTTTGAGTTCTTTATACATCCTGGAGATTAATGCCCTATCTGAGGTGCAGGTGGCAAAGATCTTCTCCCATTCTGAAAGCTCTCTTTTCATGCTGTTGTTTCCTTTGCCATGAAGAAGTTTTTAATTTGATTCCATCCCATTTATTGAGTTTTTATTTTATTTCTTGTGCTTTAGGAGTATTGTTAGGGAAGTCAGTTCCTGAGCCAAGATGTTAGAGTGCTGGCCCTATACTTTTTTTCTAGCAGGTGCAGGATTTCTGGTCTAATTCCTAGGTCTTTGATCCACTTTGAGTTGAGTTTTGTGCAGGGGAGAGACATGGGTACAATTTCACTCTACTACAATTTTCCTAGTACCATTTGTTAAAAAGGCAACCTTTGGCTAAGCACAGTGGTGCATGCCTGTAATCCCAGTGGCTTGGGAGGCTGAGGCAGGAGGATCACGAGTTCAAAGCCATCCTTAGCAAAAGCAAGGCACTAAGCAACTCAGTGAAACCCTATCTCTACACGAAATACAAAAAAAGGGCTGGGGATGTGGCTCAGTGGTTGAGTGCCCCAAAGTTCAATCCCTGCTATCCACCCCCTCAAAAAGGCAATATTTTCTCCAATGTATGTTTTTAGCATTTTTTGTATAGTATGAAATAATTGTATTTATGTGGGTTGGCCTCTGTGTCTTCCATTCTATTTCATTGGTCTTCATGCCTGTTTGGTGCCAATAGCATGCTGGTTTTTTTTTCCTGTTGTTTTTTGTTGTTGTTGTTGTTTTTATAGTAGTTTCACAAAGCTTTATTTTGGTTGGAAAGAGATGAAGCATGATGCAAATCCACCTCAAGCCCAAGCTTTAGGAGGCCGTTGGTTAAAAGCCTCCAATCCAAGACTTAAGCTCAGTTGCTGCTGTGCTGGGATCCACTGGGGGGACCACCCCAGACCCTGACAGCCAAGGCACAGTGGTGGGCGTAGCCAGCTCCCTGCCCAATGACACCCAGCCTGGCAGTCAACCGTGTTCAGTTCTGCTATTTCTCAACAGGGAGAAGCCTTAATTAAATCTTTTCTCCTTCTACTGAAAATGTGACTCTCGGGTGAAGGGGAGATACTTTACTAAAAATACTAATAAACAGGCATTTTCATTTTTGCTTGGTTCAGTCACAAACCTGAAACCCTTTATATTCACTCTGACTTAAGAGATCACCATATGAATGTGCAGCCCCAAACAGAGCAGAATCCTTCCTTCTCTGTAGCTTGCATGGTCCAAGCAAAATATTTTCCACTTTGTAAAATCTTTAAAGCCACTCGGGGCTTTAAATGTGATTGGTAGAGAGGGCTTCAGCTAACTGCATGGAAAAAAACATATAGAGCTCAGGTTTGTCTGAACCTTAGTTCAGCAAGCACCAGTTCTCACTTCCAGCACTAGTGATCTCAGCAGTGATGGGTGACCTCACACTCTGCCCAAAATGCTATCTCTAGGCATGTTAGACAAGTGTAGGAGTGGCCAAGCTTTTCCAAGTTTTCCCTTTAAAAAGATGGTGACATGATTTTGTGTTGGCTATGCAAAATAACATAGAGCATCTATCTTCCCACAGGTGCCACTCATTTGGATAAGAACCTTTTGAAGAGAGGGCATGACACAGATTTGGTTCAGAATAAATCTGGTCCATTCATTTGTTCAAAGCTTTGTGAATTTGTTAAGTCAACAAATACTGATCGTGGACAAGGGTGACATGGGTGCTTACTCCAGCCAGGTGCTTGCCATAGCCATTCAGGGGCATGGGTTCTGGAGCAGAGTCCCTAGTTTCAGGTTGGCCCTACACCAGTTACCACTGGGATGCCCTGGAAAGCACTTGTGGCTGTCTCAGCACCTGCCCCTCAGCTGTTGGTAGGGATACTAATGGGAACCACATTGTGGGTTGTTTCAGGCATTGTTAGGCAGAAAATACAGGGACCAGCCATTCTGCCCATCAACAGGCACCCTCATTGTTCCAGGTCAGGCTGTGATAAGGCATGCCCACTTTATCACTTGGAGTTGTAACTGTTTCTAACAATTTTTTTTCTCTGTTCTGTGATATTATAATTTTATTATATTCACATCAACTGTATTATTTATTCTGGCTAAACAAAAGCTTTAAATATACTAGCAAAATACTCGAGGGTATTGCTGTATTTGCCCTCATCTTCAAATCAAATATACCTTTATCATATCTGGGATTTTTCTACATTTGTGATCCCATATGAACAAATGGAAAAAAAGTTCAAATCTTCAAAACTTACCTGCTTTGAGTTCCCTTAGAACAAAAGCACATGATCTATGCATGTGATTCCAATGCTAATCAAGCCCTAGAAAGCAGATTTGATTTAAAAGTGAAGAAAGGGAGAGTAGAAGGGCAGACCTTGAAGCCATGTCTACCTGGTGAATGCCACTCACCTCCAAGCACCCTCTTCCCAAGAAGCCTCAGTGAAGGCAGAAGATGCCAGACCAGTAGGCACCCTAGGCCAACCTTCCAGCCACAGGCTAAGGCAGAGTCAGAGATGGCGACAGTTGACGAAAGCCAGCCTCGGTTTGCCCTTCCTGGCAGGTCTGGTTTTGCTTCTTGCTAGCCATGCCTGAAAACACATGGAACTGCACTTCAGATCTCTGCCTCTGTATGTGGGTGACCCCTGCTTCCTGCAGTCTTCCCTGGTGCATGGCTATGTGAGAGCCATTTGCAATGTTAGGTTTTAGTGAGGCTGATCTTGGTCCTGGGCCTTCGCTGGATGTGTGCCTATTTTGCTCTCTCCCCCTCCTGAGGGCGGCGCATCTCCACGCTGGGCAGTGCTGTGGGGAAGGGCAGCCAGCCCAGAGGGGCCAGGCCTCCTCTGAGCCATGTGAGCATGCCAGCCATCCTTGTCCAGGTCGATCCCCGGGAGGAGAGCAGCCCAGCCACGGCCCAGGCGGCCTTGCACTCAGGGAAGCAGTTGACTCCTTATGGGCTCTTCACCCACAGAAATCGGGAGGGAGTGCTTGTTGCTTTAAGCCTCAGAGTTCTGAGCTATTAGTTACAGCAGTTATAACAACTCATCTCCAAAAGTCTTGGAAACAACGTGGGGTAGACTTCTGAAGTGCCACTAGCCTCCTCTCTTCCCTTTCTTCTGTCCTTTTCTTAAAATCTAAGTGTTCAGAAGTAAGTCTACACAGATGACAGGAAAGCCATTGATGACCAAGTGTATGGAATTCAGGGCAGAAGACATCTGGGCCAGGTGGGCGGGCCTCCTTAAAGTGCAGGGTCAGTGAGGAATAGAAAGAATCAGCCCTGACTCTGCTTCCCCTCCTCTCCACCACTGAGGGAAGGTGCTAGCTTTCATGTCAAAGGGCAGAGCCCCACCACTTGTTTACTGGGGGTGCCGGGATGAACCCAGGGGCGCTTACCCTCAGCTACATCACCAACCCCTTTTATCTTTGTTTAGGGACTGGGTCTTGCTAAATTGCCTGCTTTCAACTTGCAATCCTCCTGCCTCAGCCTTCTGAGTTGTTGGAATTACAGGCACCCAGTTCTATGCACAGGGAAACTCACTTATCCTTGCAATGTGATGTACCCCAAATTATCTTGTTTATGAATAAATAGAAAAAAATAGTATTATATACCACCTATCACAAAAACTGTCTAAATGAAAATGTAAAGACATAAAGCATTTTTAAAGCTTAAATATTTAAGGTGCAGTTAGAAAGTATGCTTTAGCTCTTCTCAAAATGTAAAAAGTTATTTCCAGAAAGTATTTATCATTATTAATAAAACATAGGAGAGTGTGTTGCACAGGGGCCTCCTGAGGTGGAGCAGCTGGGTGGCACAGGAAGGCCTGGACAAAGCCAGAATGGCCTGTGAGTCGCACACGCTGGAAGCATAGGTCCTGATCGGGAGCCACTCAGGCTGAGGCCAAGGTGTGAAGGATGGAGCCTGTGGGTCCAGAGCCCGATGCCCCAGAGAAGAGAAGCATTCCGGGAGTAATGGGACTCTCGCAAAGTCTTCTACATTGGATGGCTTTGTGAGTCTAGCCAGCAGTCTCCCAGAAAGCAGGAGAAAGCTCAAAGACCAGCATGCGGGGCCTAGGCATGGGCAAGGACATGGTGGCTGGCTGTGAAGTCACCATGCTATGCTGTTTTTGTCATTATATTTCTGTAGTATAATTTGAAGTCCAGCTTTATTATGCCTCCTGCTTAGCTTTTCTCACTCAGAATTGCTTTGGCTCTTCTGGGTCTCTTATTTTTCCAAATGGATTTCATGACTGCTTTTTCTATTTCTATAAAAAACATCATTGGGATTTTGATGGGAATTGCACTGAATCTGTATAATGCTTTTGGTAGAATGGCCATTTTTTTAGCATAATTATGAATCTGTACACCATTGATTGAGCACTGGTTAACTGGGCATTATGCTAAGGGCTTTACAGGAGTATCTCATTTAATAGGCATGTTAAAAATGTTTAGGAAAAATGAGTCGAACTTTTGTATTTTGAATCATATTTTAAATGCACAAGGAATTGTTGATATAGAGAAACTCTATAGTAAATTTTTATAAAGAAAATAATCTGCTTCTATGCATATATTATTTATTTGTATTTGTAGACCACTGATAGGCACAGTTCCACTACTGGCTCAGATAAATGCCTTTCTTCCTAAGCCTTTCATTGTTTTTGTGGGGATAGGGGTGAGGGTCCAAGGTAAAACAAGGGAGACAAATTGATGATGCTTTCCATTGAAATTTTAATTGGTTTATTAATTCCTTCATTTTGAGGATTTCTGTTTGGTTCTTTTTCACAATCTCAATATCTTTATTGAATTAATCTTTCATTTCCTGTATTTTCTCTCTGATTTGCCTCTCACATTGTTTTTGGCTCATACAACAGTTTAACCATGAACTTTCTAAATTCATTCTCTGACATTTCCTCCACTGTGGTGTCAATGAAGTCCATTCTTGAAACATATGGGACATTTGTAATGTTTTTGTCCCCTTCTTTTTCATATTGTTTGTATATCTACCCATCTATCAGTAGAGTTCTGACTTCTACTTTTAAGGGAAGGACTACTTTGTGAGCTTCTTTTTATAGTGCCCTGGGTTGAGTGAATATCCTGATAATGATATTTTAATTCAGTGTTTTACTTCTTCTGATCCCAATATCAGCACCACTTTAAGAGATGCCACTGAGCCCTATTAACTATAATCTCGTCTGAGCCAACCCTCATTTTATTCAAACTTATAAGAATAAAAACTTGTTGCAATTGTTCTCTGCAGTTCCTCAAATTCAGGTATAAACAATAAAGTTCTGAAACAGGTCAAAAAATAGTTGAATTTAGTAAACTCATTATAACCTTAAGTGAGGGCTAAAAGGAGGGAAGAAGATAGATTGGACAAATAGGAGAGGGAAAAAGAGAGAAAGAGAAAAGGTATAAAAGGGTTATTTACACCAAGGTAAAAAGGAGAAATAGATGAATGGTATTATTTAAGGTAGTAGTGGATGGTGCAAGAGAATGCATAAGGAGTAATAGAAGCAGGTATAAACTAGAGCTAGGAGAACAAAGATAGGAAGATTAATTCCAATTAATACTTTAAACCATTAGATGAAATACATTAAAAATTAGTTGGAGGTACAATGTTGGATATTGAGTTAACAATTACCACTCAAGAAGTTATTTATATGATCAAATTTGACATTAGAGTTGTTTGTAATAAACCATGTCAAGGTGAATAAAATTCTTGTTGAATCTTGGTTTTTATTTCATTGGGGTTTGGACATTTAGCAGTCTTTGGCCATGGATCTCTCCCTAGCTGCAGGGACATAGGAGCCAATTCCCTGGTTGTTATGAACCTCCTACCAGGAGCTTCTGGTTTGTCAGCTCAAAGGTCTGCAGCTGACTACTCATAGAATGCAGTACTGTGGGTTGACTGATTCAATTGTATGCAGTAGTTCAGGATGCAGCCGCTGAAGTACCCCTGTGTTTTCTGTGGGTCACTATGTACTGATATCCTTACTAGATCCTTTTTATGGTAGTGAAAATCCTGGTGGCTGTGAGTGCAGGAACTCTGGTTGTAGATTCTCTGCATTTGATCTGTGGTGCAGAAGTATTTTTTGAGTTACTGGACTGCTTTATTGATGGAATTATTAATAAAATAACATATGAGCTCTTAGGACTGGACCTGAAACCTAGTAAATGCTCAGTACTTTTGTTTCATATCTAGTGGGTGAGAGGCCTGGATTGAGCAAGGGAGTAAATAGGCAAATGTTATCCCTGGTACTACTTATGGATCTACCTGCAACTCCTTGGTGAGCTGGGGCTATCACATTGGATGGACATAGAGCCCAGTCTTTCTGGTCTTATTTCAGTGTGTCATAGGCTTTCTCCAAGGGAAATTCTAAAAGCTCCACTCAGAAAAAAATATGTGCCAAGGGGTTATAGACATGACTTCAGGCTTTAGAGGCAGGCATGGGAGGAAAAAGGAACTGAGTCCTTGGTTTGCTTCTAAATATAGTCAGTCACCCTTCTCTCCTTCTCTTCTTTCCTTCTTCTATATTTATCTCTCTCCTTTCCTTTTCTTTCTTCCTTCCCATGTGCTTTCTAATAATAACAGAGCAAGTTTCATGAAAACATAAAATAGCTTTTAATGTTATTAACATTTGATAATTCAAGTTCTATCCCTATTTCTCAGTTAGAAATGTGAAAGTTGTTACCTCAGTTGTGTTTTTACCCCCCACCCCAGCTAATCAGAACAATTTTGTCATTTAGGTCAATTATTCACTCAAAACCCTCTGAAGCTTCAAACACACCTATCTTTCAGATGAAGATATGGAACTGCATATTAGAATGACATCAAACCTGCTCCATGCTAAGCCTGGTAACCTTGGTAGCCATCACATCTGGTTGGGGATACTGAGTATGTTGCTGCAGAACTCACTAGAAGTCCTGATCCTCCAGAGAAGAGGTAGGAATGACACCAGTGATAAACTTCTCCTGCGGTCTATTTTTTATTCTGTTCCAATTATGCCATACCTACAGGAAAATTTAGGGCTCTGGACCCCAAATCTCCAGGAGACTTTGCTGAGCAGAACTCCACAGTGCTGATGGCACAAAAGTAAATGCCCTGAGCACAGACCGCCAGTTGTACTGATCACCTGCTATGAGAGGGAGTAGATTAAGTTGTGCCAAGTGACTTGGCACTACTTCATCACTCATGGAAACAACTATTTCAGTTTTTATTTATAGTCTTCACATTCAATCCTATGAGAATTGGGCCAGCAAACAAACCTGAATAAAAAAATATAGTCAAGGGGCTGGGGTTGAGCTCAGTGGTAGAGCGATTACCTGGCACATGTGAGGCACTGGGTTCCATCCTCAGCACCACATAAAAATAAATAAATAAAATAAAAGTATTGTGTCCATCTACAACTAACAAAAAGGAAATATAGTCAATAGCTTGGCAGAGTAGTGCATGCCTGTAATCCTAACAACTTGAAAGTCTGAGGCAGGAAGATCACAAGTTCAAGGCCAGTTTCATCAACTTAGGTCCTGAGCAACTTAGTGAGACCCTGTCTCAAAATTAATAAATAAATAAAATTAAAAGGGATGGGGATGAACTTCAATGGTAAAGCAACCCTGGGTTCAAGCCCCAGGAAAACCCGCTCACACACATAAAAAGCACTATAATCCTATATTCAAAATTAGCATTCCCCTCAAAGATCTGTAGTGTTGTTAGTGGGTCAAGCTAGGCTTCATAGCTATTTCTTTCTTAGGATGCATTTCCCATATCTTTCTCTGTCCCTAAATCAAACTTGTCTGTGATAAAAAAGAAGCAATATCTTACCATGATTAAAACTATATTCATAAATTATCAAGAATATGAATAATAATAAATGCTGGTGAGGATGTGGTAGAAAAGGTACACTCATACACTTTTTGGTGGGGCTGCAAATTAGTACAACCATGTTGGAAAGCAGTGTGGAGCTTCCTCAAAAAAATAGGAATTTTGGAACTACCATATGACCCAACTACCCCACTCCTTGATATTTATCCCAAAGAACTAAAATTAGCATACTATAGCAATATAGGCATACCAATGTTTACAGCAGCACAATTCACAATAGCCAAATTATGGAGTCAACCCAGATGCCTGTCAATAGATGAATGGATCAACACACACACACACACACACACACACACACAATGGAGTATTACTCAGCCATAAAAAAGAATGAAATAATGGCATTTGCTGATAAATAGATGGAAACGGGAAAATCATGTTAAAAGAAGGCAGTAGGGGAGGGGATCAGATATCATTAAGATATAGGAGAGATTAGTGGAGTAGAAGTTGGAGACTGAGAGGGAGGAAGAAAAGGAAAAGAAATGTGAAATTAATCTAAAAGAATAATGTTGTATGCATATATAAATGTATCAAAATGAATTTCACCTTTATGTGTATGTAGAAAGTACCAATTAAGAATGAATAAATAAATAAACAAACAAACAAACAAGTGGTTGGTGCACACCTATAATCCCAGTCACTTTGGAGGCTGACGCAGGAGGATCACGAGTTCAAAGCCAGCCTCAGCAAAAGTGAGGTGCTCAGTGAGACTCTGTCTCTAAATAAAATACAAAATAGGGCTGGGATGTGGCTCAGTGGTCGAGTGCCCCTGAGTTCAAAACCAGTACCCAACCAGCAAAAAAAAAAAAAAAAGAATAAATAAATAAAGGAGTGAGAGGAAGTTGAGTAGAGAAGGGGGAGGGTGGAGGGGAGGAAAATGAATGGGGAATGGGGATTGAAATCAAAATCCTTGTAAGTATAATTCTGTCAAAAGGAACCTAAATAATATGTATAATTATAATGCTCTAATAAAAAAAGAAACAAAAAATTATTGCCCAAATGAAGGAGAGGGTGTGTAGGAGGGATCCATTCATATAAGGTCATCACATGCCTATCAATACCTGGAATACAGAAAGAGACACTATTTAATCTCATTGTAGTAAGATATACACAATATTATCTTGCTCCCATAGGAAAGAGAAGATTGGGAAGTAAATAAAGTGCTAAGAGTAATTATACATTGGTTGCAGAATTATGGGTAATTTTTTGTTTATTCTGGAAACTGTCCCCTACTTTCAGAATGACATCTGAAATGAAAGGCTGACAGTACTGATGAGATAAGAATTAATAAGCTGGGTTCCAAGGCATTACTTTAGCCATTCCATCAGATAAAAGGAAGCAAGAGAAAGAAACTTGGTGGGCCTTGACCTTAAACTAGTAGGAAATAATTCATGACTCACAATTTTTGCCACAAAGCTACCTGGTACACCTCTATTAGTTGGTTTATCATTACTACAATGAAATACCTGAGGCAGGATACTTTATAAAGCAGTTTATTCTGGATCACAGTCTAAAGGTCCGAATTCAAGGGGTTCAATCTGGTGATAGTTTTATTGCCAACAGAGTTCTCAGGCAGTAGAGCGTTTATAATGCAAGAGACAGGGAGTGCATTATGTGTGTCCTCTGGTGTCTCTCTCTCTCTCTCTCTCTCTCTCTCTCTCTCTCTCACTCACTCTTCTTACTAAACTACCAGTATTCAATCTAGAAGCTCCACCCTGATGATCTTCTCTGATCTTAACCACCTCCTAAATTTCCCACCTCTAAAAACCATGGTCAGATTAATTTTCATCCTCATAATACATAAGAATGCAGATGATATTTCAACACATGAACAATGGGGAACATCCACATCCAAAACATAGAAACATCTAGCAAGATGGTGGAATAGAGAAGGTCACTTTCAGACTGGGGATATAGCTCAGTTGGTAGAGTGCTTGCCTTGTATACACAAGGCCCTGGGTTCAATCCCCAGCACCACCACCACCAAAAATAATAATAATAATAGGAGAACTTCACTTTCCTGACTGCTCAGTGGCATGAAACCAACAAAGCAGAAAGGCAGCTTCTCAGCAAGGTAGGTAAAAAAAGAAAAACATAGACTTCTAAAATGATAAAATTGCTTGAGTACTAGAGGCCTGAATTTCCAAGAGTTTATAGTCTACAAATGTTTGGACCTGGTCAAGTCACTTTTCAGGTGATTCATGCATGGGCTCAGCCCTGTAAGAAGTATCTTTAAAGGGTAAAGAAGGGTACACTTTTGGCTGGGGATATATCTCAGTGGTAGAGCACTAGCTTACCATGCCTGAGGCCCAGAGTTCAATTCCCAACTACAAAGATAAATGGTGAAGAAAGCTTGGAGATACCACAGTGTCATCAAAAGTCTAGGCCTTCTTTGGTCCTTTATTCTACATCCTCACCCTGTGTTAAGCTGCTGAAAATAATCCAACTAAGAGGGGGACAGTCATAAAGGATAGGGTAAAGGAAGGTGTTCAAGCAGTTCAGTAGATTCATATTGGACAGAGAAAACCAGAAATGAATGGCCACAAGGCAATGATTATTGTTTTATTTTGTTTCTTAAAGGACCTAGGAAGTCAGTTTCAAAGCTTCTTTTTCTGGCAGGAAATGTGCATGCAATGAGATGAAAGTTAGTGGTCATCATCAACCTCATGGTCTCAACCGGGGCTGGTGAATGCATTTCTCCTCAAAGGGTGAACTGTACAACAAATATTTAGCCGGGTGGTGGCGCACACCTGTAATTCCAGCAGCAAGGGAGCAGAAACAGAAGGATAGAGAGTTCAAAGCCAGCCTCAGCAACAGCAAGGCACTAAAGAATTCAGTGAGACCCTGTCTCTAAATAAAACACAAAATAGGTCTGGGGTGTGGCTCAGTAGTCGAATGCCCCTGGGTTTAATCTTTGGTAGCCCCCACCAAAAGAACAAGTATTTAGCATTGACCAGACTGGTACAGCAGTGAAACTATGGGGAGAAAGTATAACAATATACACACTATTGGAGGATAATGATTGATAGATATGCATTCTTTTTTAAAGTCTGAATTGACAGAAGATAACTGCATATATTTATGTGATGTGATGTTTGGATATATGTGTAAAAAGTGGAATGCTTAAATGAAGCTAATGAACATATATATCATGACATAGACACACTGTTTATTGGTGGGAATGTTAAAAATAAAACTCGTGGCAAATATAAAATAGGAAATTACTATTAACAACAAATACCATGATGAATAATAGGTCACTGAAATGTAGTCCTCTTATTTTACTGAAACTTTGTACCCTTCAACCAACATCTCCCTACTCCACACCATTTGCTGCACTCCTCAGCTTCCAGGAACCACCCTTCTATTTCCTACTGTTATGTAAGTGAGATCAAGAAGTGCTTGTCTTCGGCTGGGGTTGTGGCTCAGTGGAAGAGAGCTTGCCTTGCATGCATAAGGCACTGGGTTTGATCCTCAGCACCACATAAAAATAAGTATATAAAGATATTGTGTCCACCTATAACTAAAAACAGAAGTGCTTGTCTTTCTGTGCCTGGCCGACTTCACTTAGCATAACGTCCACTAGTTTCATCCATGTACTCACAAATGACAGAATTTGCTCCTATTTTAAGGTCAACAATTATTCATGGTATATATTTCCTTATCAATTAACCCACTGATAGATACTTAGGGTTCATTTACAGATGTGCTTTAACAAAAGATGGCATGCACAAGGGGTGACTGAACTTACAGAACCATAATATCTATCTTCCCATCAAAAGATAGGTAAAAAGATGAAAAATTTGTGGCTGTGGTCACATGCCACAAAACCTTTACCACCCCAGAAACAAAAGATTTTGTTGAAAGCAGGAGCCAACTTCATTTTTTTAAAATATTTTTTTAGTTATAGTTGGACACAATACCTATATTTTATTTATTTTTATGTGGTGCTGAAGATCAAACCCAGTACCTCGCACATGCTAGGCAAGCACTCTACTGCTGAGCCACAACCCCAGCCTGCAAATTTCTTTTTTAATAATTTTTTATTGATTTTTATATATGACAGCAGAATGTATTACAATTCATATTACACATATAGAGCACAATTTTTCATATCTCTGGTTGTATACAAAGTATATTCACACCAATTTGTGTCTTTATACATGTACTTTGGATAATGATGTTCATCACATTCCACCATCATTAATTACCCCATGCACCCTCCCTTCCCTTCCCACCCCTCTGCCCTATCTAGAGTTCGTCTATTCCTCCCATGTTCCCCCTCCCTATCCCACTATGAATCATTCTCCTTATATCAGAGAAAACATTCAGCATTTTGGGGGGAGGGATTCAGCCTGCCAATTTCTTTTGACTAGGGCACAGAGAGAGAAGGAAAGGGGCCAAGTGTGAGTGGGGCATCCAGAGAGTAAGCCAGGGGTTAAATGCTATATGCCCTTAATGGCCAAGGGCTGGCCTTTTACTTCAGTAAGATCTGAAGCCCTTGGGGGGGGGGGGTTG
>NW_026000338.1:1358121-1381414 GCF_001458135.2 Marmota marmota marmota
GGGGGGGGGGGTTGAGCAGTTCATAAAATACATAAGGGTAAAAGATTCAAAGTTTTAAAACAGATATTGAGTAAGGAAAGTAATTCAAATCAAGGAACTTCTAATCAAAGGATTGATTTGAACAGACTGCTGGCCACATGGTTCTACATATTGACCACTAGCTGGCCACAGATGTGGAGCTAAGTTTCTTAGCTGCCAAAATGTAAAGAGGGAAAAGTGACCCCGGCGGAACTCACAGCACCCCTGAGATCAAAGATGACTAACTACTAAGGAACAACTATGCTTTTCCCTGCCAAGAGCCTCTTCCATGACTCATCCTAGGGAGGGAACATTGTTCCCAGTGAATTTCCTCTTCAACTCTGTCCTGACACTAATTGCAACAAAGAATCAGCCTCTGTGTTAGTTCAGTTAAGCCAAAGTAATTTGTTTGCTACCCCTCAGCATTGCAACCAAAATGTCAACAGCATGCATTTATTTATAGTTGCCTTAAGGTGTTTTCGTCATTTCTGTGGATGGCTATGTAGAATGTTACTGTCTATGCTGGTTTCTTAGGATTATTCACCTGTTACTAGTCATGCACAGTAGATTCGGAAACTCAAGCATCAAATATTTTCTCTCATATGGAAACCAGAGTAAAATAAAGGAAAGGGGAAGGGAATGATAGGGTAACATAAAGATAAAAGAAAGATGAGAAATGAAGAAGAAGGAGATAAAGAAGCAGACTGGAGGGATGGGAAAGGGGAGGAAATGTAGAATGCATTCTTTAAAAATCATGTTATGGGCATATACAAATAACCACAGGGAATTTCACCTTTATGTATAAGTAAAAAGAACCAATCAAATATAATAAATAGATGAGCAAAAGGAATTCTAGCAGAGTAGAAGAAGGAGAACAGGGTGGGCGGGAAAAGGGGGAATTGTGAACTGAAATCTAATTATAACCACATAGGATTTTTGTGGGGATGAACCTAACTACTATGTGTAACCATAAAGCCCTAATAAAAAGTAATAAATAAGAAAAGAAAAAAATAATTTTCCTTGTCTTGGAATGTTATTGATGATCCTGCAACTACAAGGGGAAATTGAGAAAAATGTAATTGCTCAATGTAAGACGAAAGCTCACGACTCTCATTCTTCACTGGATCAAAAAAACACAGTATGGGCTGGGGTTGTGGCTCAGAGGTAGAGTGCTCACCTAGCATGTGTGAGGCACTGGATTCGATCCTCAGCACCACATAAAATAAAATAAAGATATTGTGTCCACCTATAATTAAAACACAAATATTTTTTTAAAAACACAGTAGAGATAGAGCAACTATTACATGTCAGGCTTTAATGGGATAAATTAGTGAACAATCAGACACCCAAACTAAAAAATAATAACAAAAGTCAGCTTTGTAGAGCTGATCTACTAGTGGGCACAGTTAAGCAAACAACCACAGCAAGAAAATAAGTATGTAAAAAGAGGAAAAGCTATTCAAAAAGAACCCCAAGAAAGCTGAGTAAAAGGGAATCCTGTGTTTGAGTTGGGGAGGAGTATGGCATTTGAAGTAAGTTATTGGGGGGGGGGGCGGTTTACATTGAATGATAACATTAATCAGAATTATGAATGAAATGAGAGAGACATATCTAGGGCACACATCTAGGGCAAGAATGCCCCATGCAGAAAGAAGAGAGCAAAAGCTTCTACTTCAAGAGCAATAAGGACATGACCACAGCCAGAGCAGGAAGAAGGAGGACAGTACTAGAAGACAGGGTGAGAGAAGTAACTGGTACCCACACCACATATAGCCTTGTAGAGGACTGTAAGGACACCTGATTACCCTGACTGACATGGGGGTGTAGGTTTTGAGCAGAGGCATTACTAAGATCTGAGTATGTATTCATAGAGGTACTCTGGCTGCTGAATTGATCACCAGAGTGGGTGAAGGGAGGGTGAAGCAAGAAGAGAGTCAGCAAAACACTCCCATACCCTATGAGCAAACTTGAGGGTGGCGGGGAACAGGGTGGTACCAGAAGAGGCAGCAAGAAGTGGTCAGATCTCAGATTCTGGATCCATTCTGAGAAGAGAGCTCGCTGGATTTCCTGACAAATGGAAAACAAAGGATGAGGGAAGGAGCAAAGTGGAGGGTCACCCTAAACTCTGCTTGGAAAACTACAGGTGAAAAGGGTTTATGGGACAAGATTGGAGCATTCAGTTTGGGGCTTGTAAATCTGGGGTTGAGTCTTCTGAAATTTTCCCAATGAATTAGAAAAGGTCATCATCCAGGAGTAAATAACATGGAAGCAGTGTTGGAAATTTAAAGTTGAAAAAAGAGAAAGTTGGCTGGACACAGCAGCATATGGCTATAAACCTCAATAACTCTGGGGGATGAGGCAGGACATCTCAAGTCTGAGACCAGATTCTAAAACTAGTGAGAACCTCAGAAACCTAGAAACACCTTGTGTCAAAAAAAAATGGTTGGGTGGTAAAGTTCTGTTGTAGAGCACTACTGGGTTCAATACCTAATACTAAACCAAACAAAATAACACCAAACCAACCAACAAAGAAAAAACAGAAGGCTGGGCAAGTACCAAGGCAAAGGATAATGAGTAATTTGAGTATTTGCATTGAAAACCTGACAGAAAGATGTTTTAGTTTAAATAGAGACATTGATTATTCCAAGTTCAGGTAATGTTCATTCTTTATGACCCACTCCTTTGTGCTGTCCTTCCAGCCTCTGAATACAGGTTTACTTTTGCTGGAGAGGGTGGCATAGACATGTCTGGTGACCCTTATCCTTACATCCTGGGTCATGCTATAAAGGTTGGGCTATCAGACACAATCCTCCCAGACTTGTGACTGAAGAACTAGGGCTCACAAACAAGTTTCAAAGACCTTCCTGGCCTTCTTTGTCCAAACTTCCATATAGGTACATAGATATCCTATGAAGTGTTTTATTCTACAACAGATAAGAACTCTCTATTGCCAGAATAAGTATGTCAGATAATGGGAACACATATTTGTTTCTTAACCTGGAAGTTCTCCTAAAAAAGAAAACCAAGAAAATCTATTGGAATATGCATATATGTGTCTCTCTACCTATATAAACATACATATATATGTAAACATACACAAGAATTATGGATTTTTCTGCCCTGTTGGGCCTCCATCGATTCTTCTGTAAGCAAATGAGATTCAGAGGAAGATGGAAATACAGGCTGAAATAGACTTTAACTCGGGCATATAAACAAACCCCACATACAAGTTATCAAACAAAGAAACAAAAACATAAGGGAAGAAAGAAGGCTGTTTGATTCACTGCCTGCCCAGTTTTCCCAAGGAACTCAAAGTCTGACTGCAAAGCAGCCTATGAACTGCCTCCCCCACTAACCTAAACTGAAGTCAGGTGCCTAGCTCTACAGGTGGAGGGGCAGCCCTCCACACCAGGTTCTCAGTGGGTACACCAAATCTAGGCTCACAATGATTCCCCTGGGACTACTCTCTGCCTCTGTGCAGTGCACCAGGCAGTGCCTTCTTTCTCTTCACCACCAGATGGAGATTCTTGGTCTGTCTCCTCCTTGAGTTGCACTTACCAGGGAGGCTGGACATTCCACAGTTCTGAGCCCTCTTCCCCTTGCAGCTCCTGGCACCCCAGGGAGAATTACACACTTCTGTCAGTGCTGTTGTGAGCTACAGCAGTGGCCACACTGAGCTTGATGTAGTTTCCTTCTACCTTGAGCTCCTCCCAGAGTCCTGCTTCTTACCATTTCCACCAGCACACTCCAGAGCAGAGACCCATGTAGCTACTGAACCTCAGTGAGGACAACTGTAATAGCTGACAACGGGTGGGCCACAGCATAGTGTTGGCTAGAAGAGCTCTACGTTAGGATACAGGTTGTTCCACATGTTCTACAGAGCCCCAAAGTGCCAGAAACCAAGGAGATATAATTTTAGAAGCACTATGTCCAGGACAGTTACAGATTTAGGGAGCAGCATCCCCTTTACTGTCTAGACTCCTGTAAGGGTATTCCTGAAGATAACCTGATTCCTACTGGTTTATACCTTCTCCATGAAGTTCAAGAAAATAAAAGGGACATGGAAATGCCTGGGTGCCCTTTTCATTCAACCCAGGAGCTCTTCAACTACACCCCATCCACTAGACAAACAAAATCTGATTTCCCTTGTTCTCATTTGCCATAAATATAAGAAAGGCCTCCCACATATGTGACCCAGAGAACAGTTATATTCTAGAAAGTATCCCTACATGTCTTAAAACCCAGCAAAGTATGTTATTTAACAGTACTATGTTTAGCAATAAAAAGCATATGGTATTTTCTAAGGTCCAAATTTTGTAGAGCCCCCCCCCCCACACACACACACACACATTTGAGAGTCATATGAGCCATTAGACCAACATAAAGGAGCAAAGACTTGCCATTGCCCTGGGCTTAACCAGCTGGGTACCCTTGATATTCCAATTTAAGGTAAACAGGGAGGTGCCTATAAACAGGACATGCAGAACTCTTTCCATGCTCTACCTTATACTTCAGCAAACCACCAACCCACCTAATTCCTGCCCCCATCCTTCCTCACCTATTCAGGCCATCTACCCTGCCTCCTCCAGTTATACTTCTTTTGCCTCAGACCCAATTTTCTCAGGTCATGTGGTCAACGACCTCTGGATACTTGCTCAGATGATCCAATTCTGAATCTTAAAGTGACCACTCTTACAAAAGGCATAGATTTTGGGTTTCTCTTCACTGTGCACCTCATGCTTACAAAAGGAGAACACCAGATCTAGTGATAGCCGTACAGCTTTTCAACTCCCCTCCATCCTCCAGACTGAGAGGAGCCTATTGCTGCCCATAACCCACTATGCATTTATAATTTATTTTACTCAATTTGTGAAGTTGTTGTCATTCATCATGGTTTCATCTTCATGCTGAGTCACAGGATTGTTTAAAATATCAAAGTCATGGTTGGTTGTACAATCCTTTGAAATTTCAGGAACGCTACAGGCAGAATTAAAATTCCACCGACAGTACTGGAAGTCTGTTTATAACACAGTCCTCTTCCCCTGACAGTAAGGCAAAGCCCTATAGTGACCTAATCTAGAAGGAGAAGATTCCAGAACCTTTAGGGGAAAAGTGCAGATGGGAAGGCTGGCCACAAAGATACAGAAAATCAGGTTTTCCCAACCTCTGGACTCTTTGGGGTCCAGTGTACAGAGAGGCCTTTAACCTACAGTGCTCAAAATCCTAACCTAGTATTGTTTTATTGCCCATAGTACCAGCAATTCCTGTTTCCGCTAGGCCCTACTACTATAAGTTTCTATTCTGATGCTAGTTTTGAAACAACTGCAGGTAATGAAATACTAATCACATCTATACGTTGTGGTAATGTATGTCTCTGTTGGTAAGACAGGAGACAACAGAAAATGAGGAAGAAAATTCTTTTCAGGTCACCAAAACCACGCAGGGCCATTCCTTCAATACTAATTTCTGGGAGAAGCCAATCTGACCACCCAGTGTAAAAGGAGATATACTCATGGAATTGCCCCCATTTTATTTTCTTTCCTCGTTTTTCGTTGTCTGAAATTAAATAGATTATTTGCTTATTGTCTGACTCTACCACTAGAATGAATAGACAGTCCCTTCGAACCGGGTCCTGCGTCCTTCGTTCCTCAGGTCTCCAGGTCCTGCTACATAACAGAGTGCCCAGCAAATAGATGCTTTATGAAGGAATGTATTATGTGCATGGTGGATGGTGCCCTTAGAAGGGGTTCCAGGCTATCAAGCTTTCTCCTTCTCTCACTCCAGCCCTGACCCCCACGGGGTAAAAACAGCAGTAGAAACTTCGGTCCAAGGAGCCTCATAGCACAGACAACATCTCTGGAAGGGTAATTCCATAAAGCGCTAATACGCATGCTCAGATGGACTGAGCGCGTCCATCTCAGCATTACCCCTCCAGATGACCTGCAGGGCACAGGACTAAGATCATCCCTATTCTTACTCTATTACTCGCAATAAAGTCTACTACCACGGGGAACAAATCAAACCGCTCACAAAATAAGATAAGGACGCGCGTTCCGAGGAGCAAGCCAACTGCAGAACAACACTGATAAGACACGTCATCACTGCCAAACAGCCCAGACCCTCCCGCTGCCGGAATCACCGCCCTTGAAAAGGCGGAACTTCCTGTTCCGTTGCTATGGCTTCTGGGTCGGTCTTCACTAGACCGCTCCCGGGATAGCAAATATATTTCCGGGCTTCTCCACCCGCTACATGGAGGGGCACCAGATCCTAGAACAGTCGTTTGATTCTTCCGATTTATTTTGTCTCTGTCCTGCTTTGGGCTACTCGGGGTCCAAAGAATAGATATCAGGCCTAAAGGGAACGTCATCGCAGTCTTTTTTCTTCCTTCACTGAAACTTTGGACGGTAGAGGGCAGTAAGAGACCACAGATGGGTGCCGCTCCGTTCCTACCCCGCCCTTTGCGTTTGAAAGAAAGCGTATTCCTGCTTTAAAAGTTCCTTTTCCAATATGGCTCAAGTTTTCTAATTCAGGCTCTCAATTCCACGCCCCCCCCCGCCTTTTTTTTTTTTTTTCCTTTTTTAACTTCAATCTCTACCAATGTGACGGACATATTTTCAGATCAGGCGAGTTGGGCAGCGACCAAAGGAGGCAGTTTTAAAAGGCCCGCTGAAGGAGGCTTAATTGAGATATCACTCCTGGGCGGAATTCCATCAGACAGAGTGGACAGGAGAAGGGTCTGAGGAGAAACCGCGGGGAACGGACTGGACTTTTATGGGGCTTACAACAGGAAGGGAAGGGCTTGGGACAAGAAAAGGTGTTTTTAGTGTCCCTTGTACCACTGGAGTTGGTCAGGGGAGTTGGCTGAACTCAAGGATTGGCCAGGGGGTCCTGCTGATTGACAGGCGTTAGTCAGGCGATCTCTCTGATTGACAGGCGTTTCTGCCTGTGCCTGATTGATGTTCCTTTACCCCGCGGGCTGCTTTCTTCTAAGTGGCCACCAAGTCGCCACTACTGGCCTAACACATGTGACAGTAAAATATATATTTACAGTGAGTTTTTCTGATACACAAACCTGCTTATGATTTCTCACATATGCAACTTTTTTTTAAACCATAATGCCAAATCTCCCGCAAAGGCTTATTTTAATTGTTTTTGTAATGTTGTTCATTAAATGAATCTCATGATGCTGAATGTATGTTGAACACGCAAATCAGAAGGCTAATTCCAGGGCTGAGGTTGTGGTTCTGTGGTAGAGCGCTTGCGCAGCACGTGCGGGGGCCCTGGGTTTGATCCTCAGCACCACATTAAAAAAAAAAAAAAAAAAATTAAATAAAGGTATTTGTCCATCTACAAGTTAAAAAAAAAATTAAAGGCAAATTCCACACCAAGTCATAAGACAGGACTGATCACAAATACTTTAGTGTATGTATTGCCTTTAACACACAGGTAACATAACTATTGAGCATTATTTGCATTTATAGTTGGAATTCTTGCCAATATCTCCACTTAGAGAGTCACATCCCTAAGGGGCCTGCCTTAACAGTTCACGAATAATCTGGATTATTGGCAAATGGGCAAGATATGTTGAAAACAGGTTGTGAAATAATGAAACAAACAAAAAAAAGTTTTATGCTCATAGAATTTTATTAGCATTTCTTATAATGGAGAACTATAGGAAAATGCCTTGAAATGAGAACATTGGTAAATACCTCAGTGTATGGCCATGTGGACAGGTTACAATGATATACCATATCATGAGGTCTACTGACAAAGAGTCCTTGACCACACTTTCCTCCAGGTTCTCTGAGCCCTTTTATATTAGGCCTGCAACTTAGACTGCCTATGGCATGAATCATGATAATAAGTTTGGGGAGAATTCCCCTCTGGAGAGCAGCATGTGCCTTGCTCTGAGTTACTCCACTATGTGTAGAACAATACTTTGTGTTTTCAGGCTGTGCCTAACCATGAGTTACTCCATTTTGTAAAGCAGTAGTTTGCCACAAATTACTCCATTTTGAGTACAAATGACAAAGTAGAATGACTCTACACCTTGTTTTTTGTTTTTCTTTTTTTTAGTTGTAGTTGGACACAATACATTTATTTTATTTGTTTATTTTTATGTGGTGCTAAGGATCGAGCCCAAGGCCTCACATGTGCTAGGCAAGCACTCTACCACTGAGCCACAACCCCAGCCCTACACCTTGTTTATACAAGTGAAAAACTACCATTTGTCCAGCACAACCATAGGGTAGAAATCAAAAAATAATTTCTTCATGCCAACTAATAAAACTAAATCCCCGAAGCACCTGGACACCTGGACATTCCAAATCATACAGAAACACCACAGAGGAGCTAAATGGAAACTGGCTACAACAAAGGTCTGAGTTTTATAGGATTTAGCAGGGCCACATCAAGGGAGGAGTTTGTCAGATATTTTTGGCAAGCAGGGGGACTTTGGCAGATAAGGGAAATTGGGAAAGGTCACTGTCCTCAGTCCATCCCCCACCCCCACCCTGGGTTGTAAATTTCCACCTCCTTCACTTCCTTTTAATAATTTTCCATGGGCTAACAACATTCACTGTGGTTGTTGGGTATAAATTCCCCTCTGACTTTCCCATATAAAGGGTTGTGGTGAGTCCCTCTCCTCTATTGCAATGCAGTTATGAAATTGACTCCCCACGTAATGATGCAGGTGATGAGATTCAATCGGGATCCAGGTCCCATTTCTCCAGAATGTTGAAGTTTGAACATCCAAGAAATGCCAAGGCAAGTGTGGAAAGCAAATGTTATTTAAAGGACAGAGATAGACTTCTGCTCCTCAGAAAAAGGGCCCCAGAGCTGGATGTCCTAGGAAATAGGAGGTGTCCTGCCCCTTTTATACATTTTAGAATTCTTTTTTCTGGTGTTCTTTCCTCCCCATCCTGCCTACTTGACTGGTGACCAAAAAGGTGGGCCGAAGATGGAGCGATCTGAGGGCAGTACTGTACCCCCGTACCCAGGGGTACAGGCAGGAAAGGAGCAGCCCAGGGGTTATACATTCATTAACAACTCCTAATAGGGAGAAACAGTTTCCTGGAGGCTGGTACCTTTGACAATAGGGCTAGAGGGGGAAGGGCTCTGGAGGCACCAGCATTTTATTTCCTTTTCTTTCCAAGTAGCCTCCATCTTCACCTATCTGACTCAATCATTTATTACCTACCTTGTCTGTCTTTTTCAAACACCCCCACTTCAGTAATAGCATTTAAAAAAAAAACCTTTATTTTCATTGATAGATAAAAATTGTGTATATCTATAGTGTACAAGGTGATGTTTTGGGTGTATGTATACATTGAAGAATGATGAAATCATACTAATTGACATATGTGCCACTTCATGTATTTATATTTTTATTATTATATATTTTATTATTGTGTCTATGTGGTGATGAGAAAGATTTCTCTGCTTGGATAAGATTTAATCTGGCTTCTGAACCTTCTCCCTAGACCCGTCCGTCTACTTCCTTGTAAAATCAACTTTTAGTAAAGAACCATGCTTTGTAACTTTAGCAAGGATCCCCACCCACTCTGATATATATTGTGGTGAGCCGCTTCTGCCGTTTCTGCGGACTATGGTCGCCATTACAAGATGGCGCTGGCTCCGCTGTGGTCTGTGACAAACAACTCCTTATTTGGGAGAGTTGGCACATGATTTTTCACCACCCTATGAGAAAGCTCCACGTGGCAGCTTTGCATTGGGGCTTGAGATGCTTTATTAAGGCTGGGAGGGGCATCCGAGGGGTAGAAGAAGAAATATCAAGGGCCTGAATAAACTGCTGAAAGAAGATTCCTGAGTTGCGTCTTCCTTGCGGGCAAGGGGTCGTGACAATATATCACTTAAAAAAAAATAGATGGACAAATACCTTACTTTCTTCTTCTTCTTCTTTTATTTATTTATTTTTTTATGATGCTGAGGTTCAAACCCAGTGCCTCACATGTGCTAGGCAAGCGCTCCACTACTGAGCTACAACCCCAGCCCTTGGATTACTCTTCATTTTTGATCTGGACCTTGTCTTTCATCATTCCCTAAGTAGTGTCCAATCATTCTGCCTCTCTACAGCAAGAACATTCTTAGATCAGTTAAATTACAATTCCCCCCCTTCTTTCTGATTTTTCTATTAGCAAGTTTTCCTCCCATGACCCTGCTTCTTGGTTATAAGTCTCCATTGAGTTCTTTATCCAGAATCAAATCTAAACTGTCAAGATCCCTGTAACTATAATTATGGTTATGCTGCCAGTTTTTAAAAGGCAATACATGAAAAGTGCTAGTGGTCAATCCTGCGTAATGTGTTGAAGTGAAATTTACTTTCATGTTTTCTACTTTGTCAACACTTTAAAAACACAGTATCATGAGATTCATTTAATGAAAAAAACCAGAAACAGTGAAAAATAAGCCATTGCGGGAAACATGACACTATGGCTTCAGAAAATGCACATGTAGGGTGGGGATATAGCTCAGCTGGTAGAGTGTTTACCTTGCAAGCACAAGGCCCTGGGTTGGATCCCCAGCACCTTAAAAAAAGAAAGAAAGAAAAAAGCACATGTGAGAAAGAACAATCAGGCTTGTAATCAAAGACACATTAAAAAAAAATATATATATATATATTTTTTGTTTTTGTTTTTGTCACTCCTCTACCCTTCAGATTGACAAAGAAATAGTCATTTGAAAATGGAATTTAAGAGAAGGAATTTCTGACAGAAAAGCGCTTTTTTTGCAAACGCAAAAGGCGGGGTAGGAGAGGAGCGGCCACTATCTATAGTCTCTTACTGCCACCATGTGGCCAAAGTTTCACTGGCTGAAGGGATAAAGTCCGAGATGACGTTCCCTTTCTGCCCGATATCTGCTGTTTAGATTCAGAGTTGCCTATTGAGGAACCAGCACCATAAAACTTAAAGGATATACGGACAGAACTCCGACCACGTAACCAGTGGCGGAACCGGGGAGTCCATTTGCAATTGCGGGCGCCATTTGCTGAAGCTGTAGCAAAAGCCACAGGAAGTTCCCGCTCTTCCTGCACTGCGGTTCCGGGGAACGCGAAGTTGGCGGCTGCTGGAATGTATGGATGAGTTTTATCCGGGCTGTGCGGATTTCGTCCGGCTCTTCCGAGCCTGCTGTCCGACCTTATTTCGTGAACTTTTACTTATGTTCTCCGCGGTAGCGGACTTGACTTCGAGGAACGAGACCGAGGAGGGGGAAGACCTTAGTCCTCAGACCCTCTCGGTGTCTCTTTTCCAGGCGTAAAGCAGTGACCTAAATGTTCGCTGACGTCTCTCTCCTAGGCAAACTTTAGCCATTTGGTGGCAGTATGGTTCCACACAATAGTGCAGCTCCCTCTCCGCCCCGCCCCCCCCCGCCTTTTGTGTTTCGAAAAAAACGGTATTCAATACTTCTATAAGGAAAATATAGTTTTTCTGTGTTTGGCCTGCAACCCCCACTTTAATTTCAATCTGTGCTAATCTGAAGAACAAAAACACTTGACAGAAAAAATGTATATGTGTGTGTGTGTGTGTGTGTGTGTGTATGTATATATATAATGTGAGTTTCTTTGATTACAAGCCTGCTTGTACATTCTCACATGTGCTTTTATTTATTTTTATTTATTTATTTTTTTTTGTGGTGCTGGGGATTGAACCCAGGGCCTTGTGCCTGCAAGGCAAGCAAGCTACCAACTGAGCTCTATTCCCAGCCCTGCTGCAATGGTTTATTTTAACTGTTTCTTCTTTTGTTGTTTATTAAATGAATCTCATGATTTTGAGTCTGTGTTGAGAACTCAGAAAACAGATAAGAAGGTAAATTTCACCCCAACTCATTATGCAGGAGGGACCACTAGTATATTACTGTTTTGCCTTTTAGGATCTTGGAGCATAACCATTGAATATTAGTTGCATTGGTAGATGGAATTCTTGCTAATCTTCAGGTGCCTATTGGTACACATTCCACTAAAGTCACAGTCCTAAGGGTTTAACTTAACACTCAATTCACTGCTAGTCTGGGATGCTGGCAAGGGGTGAAGACTTGTTGAAAACAAGTTGTGAAATTGATACTAAAACAAAACTTTATACTTAGAGATCTTTTTATTATTCTTTCTTAAAACGGAGAAATGCTATGCAATGAGATAATTGGTCAATAACTTGGTGTGTCCATGAGAACAAGATTCAATGTTATTATATATAGCTTTTATTGGGGTAGGAGGGAGATTGTTAGAAGTTCCTGCCCAAGTATCACCTCTCAGTTCTGGATTGACAGGCTTCATTTAGCTAGCAAACTAAGGGCAACTCTTGGTCATCTTTGTGGGTCTGACAGGTCCTAATGTTAGGTATCAGGAAGAAACAATCAGTGGGTATGTGGAGTTTAAAGAGTTGGTTAATTCTATAAAATGAGTCTACCTACTAACATCTGAGCATGAATTGTTTCTTTAAAGCAGCACACACAGGGCCTTTCTGACCCAGCCATGGATTAAAAAGATCACCATACATAGTACAACCCTTGACTAAAGAGCTTATTTCTGGGGTTGTTCTTCCCTTTCAAGGTTGATAGAGACATATGTCCAAAAACGAAACCATTGATTAAAAACAAGAACAAACAAAAAACCCATGTTACCCTCATCTGGGCTGGCCCCAGATGAAAGGGGGCATTTGTGACCTTTACACAAAAATAACCAAGAGTTGTCTTTTGATAGAAACATGTGCAGTAGGGATTAAAAATCTGATACAATCCTACCCTTAGTCAAAAGTTAAGAGGTAGTACTTGGGTGAGATTCTCCAGAACTGCCCTACTCCTACCCCAATAAAACTGAGCTCACAAAGAAGTGAGCCCTTATTCTCCTCTCTAAGAGGACCCACTGTCTCCCTTGAGAGTACTTTTCCCCTTCTTCTCTTATAATTAACTTGGCTTTACTTTTACTAAATTCTTTTGTCTTATTTTAAATCCTCTAATGTAAATATACAAGAGCAGAGAACACAAGGCAATCTCCAGAAAAGATCTTATCTCTGGTATCCTTTCATCTTAGTTATCAATAATTGGAACTGGTTTTACAGAATTTATGTTCAGTGGGCTCTGGTCTTAATCATCCTGTTTTCCTGGGTCTGGGAACCTCTGATCTATGTTGTTTGTGTAGGATCTTAAGATGTCTTTAACAATTAGGCCCTTCTAAGCACACATACATTTTTCTCTTCTGAATTTATCTTTTTTCTGTTGTAAGAGGAATTGTTTATAGAACTGAGATCAGGCAAGGATCCTGAAATAGCTGAGGCAGAGCTGTTCATTAACTGATTTGTAACTGTACTAAGTATTTTCTTAAACTCCTGACCCCTCTGCTCATGTCTTACTCCTACCTACCATGCCCCTGGTTTGAGACTGAAGACTCAGAAATTACGAAAGTGGATGTTGAGGACAACTCTTATACTCTTATACCCTTCTTGTCTTGAAAAAAGATTTATTTTTCCTAAAGATATTTCTGATCAATTATCCTGTAGTTGTGTTTTTATTGCTACTCATTACTGGGATATATCTGTTTCAGTTGTTGGTCTCATCTGGTCCCACATTGGAAGGGAAGTAACTGATGACTGGTGTCCAAAACCATTTTAGCCACGTTTGAGCAACCAAGGAAGTTAAGAAGAAATGGCTCTTGGGAGCTCATTGTCAGTTGTTTTTTTTTTTGTTTTTTTTTTTTTTTTTTTTGTTGTTGTTTTGTGGTGCTGGGGACTGAACACAGGGCCCATTGTCAGTTTTAATCTTATCTGCTTTATAGGTGATATCTAGCATCTAGCATTGGCCCAGCTGAGGTTGTGGCAGTAGAGCACTTGCCTAGCACATATAAGGCCCTGAGTTCAATCCTCAGCACTACATAAAAATAAATATATAAAATAAAGGTATTGTGTCCAACTACAGCTAAAAAAAAATAAACATTTAAAAAAAAAAAAAAAAACCATCAGCCCAGACCATTTTGTTAGATATGCTACGGTACTTCTATAGAATTTAGCAAAAACATTTACTTTGTATAATAGTTTTAAACCAAGAAACAATTTTATAGTAATAAAGTTTGTCAATGATATCTATAGAAAAACTAACTTGTTTAAAAAAAAATAGGTCAATCCTTATCAGGGAGATTTATTTAAGAGTACTTGTTACAGTCTTTTCCATGAATCTATTTTTATAACAGTTTGGCAAGATAATTGCTAAAAAAAAAAAAAAAGTTGATGATTAAGTTACTTGTATGTTATACAGAATTGTAAGGTGATATTCATGTCTGACAACATTAGACTAGGAACATCAGACTTTTATAAGTTTTATGAAGGCTTTAGAATATTTATGTCAATACTATATATTATATATCATTATAAATAGTAGTTGTTTATTTATGTAAAGTTAGAAAACAAATTTGACCATAGTTTTAAAGTTATCATTTAAAGGATTTTAAAACTTGGGACTGGGGTTGTGGCTCAGTAGTTAGAGCTCTCACCTAGCATGTGTGAGGCACTGGGTTTAATCCTCAGCATCACATAAAGAAATAAATAAACAAAATAAAGGTATTGTGTCCATCTACATCTAAAAAAATAAATACTATTTTTTTAAAAAGGGATTTTAAAACAAATAGATTGTTAAACAAAAGTAGCTTTTAGAGATTTAGGTTTTCTAGGAAATTAAAACATTTTAGAAATTAAAACCTAATAAAGACACTAGAAAACTCCCCCAGTATTAGCTTAATGAGATGTAAAACCTTTGTTTCCTAGGCCAGTTTTTCTAATACCAACACCAGACGAATATCGTAAGAAAATTTCTTTTGGACATAGAGAATTAGATTTTAGTCATATATTGCTACTTAGTTTTTGACTTTAGGAAGAAACTCTTTAAGCAACTTTTTAAAAAATGTAACCAACTAACTATATACCATACAAAATTTTTGCAAGCTTTACCCTCTAGACTTTTGCAACTTATTCAGACCCTATACAACTTGTTTTTACCTTCTGATTTTGTCCTTATCTTTCTTTTCCCATTTTGGGACAATGGAGCCATTTTACTATAGGACAAAATATTACTTTACCATACAAGATGCTTCCCTATCCAAGAACATATCCTCATACTCATAATATTTGCAAGGCGGGATGTGGGGTACACACTGGCACCTCCTGGAGTGTGACAGCCCCCAGGCACTGTTTGTTTGTTTTTTTTGTTTGTTTGTTTGTTTGTTTTTTGGTACCAAGGATTGAACTCAGGGGCACATGACCACTGAGCCACAACCCCAGCCCTATTTTAAATTTTATTTAGAGACAGGGTCTCATTGAGTTGATTAGCACCTTGCTTTTTTTTTTTAAGTTGTTGATGGTCCTTTTATTTATTTATATGTGGTGCTAAGAATTGAACTCAGTGCCTCTTGCGTGCTAGGCAAGCGCTCCACCACTGAGCCACAACCCCAGCCCAGCACCTTGCTTTTGCTGAGGCTGGCTTTGAACTCCTGATGCTCCTGCCTCAGCCTCCAGAGCTGCTGGGATTAGAGGTGTGGGCCATTGGGCCTGACTCATACTCATAATTTTTAAATCTTTCTTTTTCCTACTATTAGTTCATTTTGCCTTAACTTTTTTTTGAGCTTACATTTTTAAACAATCTTTACTGTCAATGTGCTTAAAATTCAGTATCCATGACTTGTGGGGTTTTCTTTGACCAAAAAAAAAAAAAAAAAAACTCTGAATTTAGACAAATTACTCTTAGTAATCTTGCTTTTCAGTGAAGACTCAAAAAGAATCTTAATTATATCAACAATTTATGAATCACACTTAATAGACCCAAATATGTTATCTTTCTGTAAATTTTAAGAAGCCAAGAATACTTGATTTTATATTTAACAATTAACTTGTTTTAAAATGTCTTAGATGTTTTATTTCTATCATATAACTTTTAGACATGAAATTATATGAAGAGGCTTTTTTTGTTGTTTGTTTGTGTTGGTATCGGGGATTGAACCCAGGAGCACTTTACCCCTAAACAACATCCCCAGCCCTTTTTATTTTTTATTTTGAGACAGGGTCTCATTAAGTCGCTTAGGATCTTGCTAAATTACTGAGACTGACCTCAAACTTGCAATCCTCCTGCCTTAGCCTCCTGAGTTGATTAGAATTTCAGACATGTGCCATCATATCTAGCATGAAGAGCATTCTCAAAACATTTCTCTTATTTGAATTTACCTAATTTATTTTAACAGTAATTTGTAAATTGCCTATGGAAATCAAGATATCAGACAAGTGTAGTTCATTTTTGAGAGGGTGGGGGTAACCAGGTATTGAACCCAGGAGTGCCTTACCACTAAGCCACATTCTCAGACCTTTTTTTAAATATTTTTTAGTTGTAGATGGACACAATAACTTTATTTTATTTATTTATTTTTTATATGTGGTGCTGAGGATTGAACCCAGGGCCCCTCATGTACAAGGCAAGTTCTCTACCACTGAGCCACAACCCCAGCCACTCCCCAGTCTTTTTATTTTTTATTTTGAGACAGGGTCTTGCTAAGTTGCTGAGAAGCCTTGCTAAATTGCTGAGGCTGGCTTTGAACTTGCAGTTCTTCTGTCTTCAGCTTCCTGAGTCACTGGTGTTAAAGGCATGCATCACTGCACATGGCACATAGTTAAAAATTTAAGCCTTTTTTTTTTTTGTCAAAGAAAACCCCACAAGTCATGGATACTGAATTTTAAGCACATTGACAGAAACAAACACAATACTGATTGGCAAGCTATGTGGAAAAAATGTATGGGTTAATCATTTTAAAGACAGTTGTATTTTTTATTAGTGCAATATAGTTATATATAATATTGGGGTTCATTTTGACATAATCATACAAACATGGAATATAATTACTCCAATTCAGTTCCTAGTACTTCCCCTTTCACTCCCTCCTCCCTCCCCGATTCCCTTTCCTGTAGTCTACTGGTCTTCATTCTATTTATTTGTAGTGTTTTTAAAATTAGTGCTTTATAGACATATGTAAAGGTAAAATTCATTGTAGCATATTCAAAAATATACAGTTTTGTCAGTTTCATTCCGCCATTCCTCCCTTTTGCCATCCCTCTTCTCTCTCCCTCACTTTCCTCAACTCCACTGGTCTGTCTTCTGTTTTCATGAGATTCTGCCCCACCCCCTCATATTAGTATAGCTTTTCCCCCCTTTCCCCTCATTTTGGTCTACCTTCTACATGAGAGAGAAAACATTTGATAATTGATTTTCTGAGTCTGACTTATTTCTCCTACCATGACGCTCTCCATTTCCATCCATTTACCAGAAAATGCCATAATTTCATTCTTTTTTTTTAAATTTAGGGGTACTGGTGATTGAACTCAGGGGCACTCTACCACTGAGCCACATTCCCAGCCCTATTTTGTATTTTATTTATAGACAGGGTATCACTGAGTTGCTTAGCACCTCTCTTTTGCTGAAGCTAGCTTTGAACTCATGATCCTCCTGCCTCAGCCTCCCAAACCACTGGGGTTACAGGAGTGCATGCATCACTGCACCAGGCCCATATTCTCTTTATCCATTCATCCATGTGTCAAAAGTTACTTGGGTGGTTCTATAACTTAGTATTACAAATCATGCTGCTATACACATTGATGTGGCTGTATCACTATAATATGGTGATTTTAAGTTCTTTTGGATAAATACCAAGTTGTTGGATAGCTGGATCATAAGGTGGTAGCTATATTTTTTTATATTTCTTTTTTTCTTTTCTTTTCTCTCCTCCTCCTCCTCCTCCTTCTTTTTTTTTTTTTTTTGGAATATCTGCACTGCTTTCCAGAGTGGTTGGACAAATTTTCAGTCCCACCAACAATGTATTAGTGTAGCTTGCCCCCCACATCTTCACCAGAATATATTATTATTTGTATTCTTGATAATTGGTATTCTGACTGGAATGAGATGAAATCTCAATGTAGTTTTGATTTGCATTTCCCTGATTGCTAGGAATGTTGAATTTTTTTCATATATTTGTTGGCCATTTGTATTTCCTCTTTTCAGAAGTGTCTGTTTTGTTCTTCTGCCCATTTATTGATTGGGTTATTTGTTGTTGTTGTTGTTGGGGCGGGGGCAGAGTTTTGAGTCTTTATATATTCTGGGTATTAATCCCTTGTCTGAGGAGAAGGTGACCAAGATCTCCTCTTAATTTGTAGCCCCTCTCTTCAAGTTCTTTTTCCTTTGCAGTGAAGAAGCTTTAATTTGATACCATTCAACTTATTCTTGGCTTTATTTGTTGTGCTTTAGGTCTCTTATTAAGAAAGTTGGTGAAAGGAAAGTGACAAAGCAAGAGACGGGCGAGAAATGAAGGATGGAGACCAGGCAGAGATCCACACAAAGGTTTTTATTTGTCAAAGCTGACAAATAAAGCCCATCCCTCTATAGAGTGGGCTTTTTTTTTTTTTTTTGATTTTTTAAAATATTTTTTAGTTGGACACAATATCTTTATCTTTAAGTGGTGCTGTGGATCGAAAGGGCCTTGCACATGCTAGGCGAGCATTCTACCTCTGAGCCACAACCCCAGCCCCAGGTGTTGGGCATTTGTGGGGTGGGGGTTTGGAGTCTAGCTGTGGCGCTGTGGGATAGGCTGGGGTGCTTGCATCAGAGCGAGGCGGCCACGGAATAGCATGGGATTGGCTTAGGTCGATGGTACCATCGGGCTTTCCAGCTTCAAGGGATTGTGTCCTTCTGGGATTGGCTTAGAGTTATGGTACCATGGGGGTAGGTCACTAATGGGGGTGGGGAGTTCTGGTAAGAGGAAGTATAGAAAAGCAAAACTTATCTCATAAGATGGCGGTTAACATTTAAGACGGCTGTTCAGATGTTAAATCAAGACCCTATAGTTAGTGCCTATGCCAATATGGTAGAGTGTTGAGCCTATGTTTTCTTCTAGCAGTTGCAAAGTTTCTGGTATAATGCTTAGATGTTTGATCCACTTTGAGTCGACTTTTATGCAGGGTAAGAGATAGGGATCTCTTCTGTATATAGATGTACAGTTTACATTCTTCTATATATGGATATACAATTTTCCCAGCAGCATTTGTTAAAAAGCCTACATTTTCTCCAATGTATTTTCTTGGCACCTTTGTTGACTATCAGATGACTGGATTTGTCTTTGGGACTTTGATTCTATTCCATTGATTTTCATGTCTGTTTTGGTGCCAATACCATGATGTGGTTTTTGTTTTGGGGGGAGGATAGGGGGT
The DNA here is from genome assembly GCF_001458135.2 of Marmota marmota marmota. Taxonomy (NCBI): domain Eukaryota; kingdom Metazoa; phylum Chordata; class Mammalia; order Rodentia; family Sciuridae; genus Marmota; species Marmota marmota. The sequence continues at coordinate 1,377,381 of NW_026000338.1, forward strand.
ACCAGAGATTGAACTCAGGGGCACTCGACCACTGAGCCACATCCCCAGCCCTATTTGTATTTTATTTAGAGACAGGGTCTCACAGAGTTGCTAGGGACTGGCTTATGCTGAGGCTGGCTTTGAACTTGTGATCCTCCTGTCTCAAACTCCCGAGCTGCTAGGGTTATAGGCATGAGCCACTTCACCAGAATCATGCTGTTTTTGTCAGTATAGCTCTGTAGTATAATTTGATATCTAGTATTGAATCTAAGTCTTTGTCTTGGTCATCGTGTCTTCCTGGCTGCTGAGCCATGCAGCCAGCCCACTAATCCCTATTGAGAAGTGGTAGCAGGACAGGCAATGCTAGAGAATGGGTGGGAGTATGGGCCTTGGCTGAGTGAAGCCCACCATGCTATTGTGGGCCTGAGGCCTGGCATGCCCTGTTGCAGCACAAAAACAGAAGTGGGAGAAGACCTGAATGGATATTGCAGAGCTAACCAATACTTTCTAAAACCTAATTGATATAAATTTGGACAAATAGCATTGACCCAAAAGCTGTATAAAATCTCCAGACTAGCACACTCAAGTGGCAACCTGCTATTGGGGCCCTTCTTGCTCTATGAGAATTCTGTTTCTTTTCTTTACACTTGAATAAATTTTATTCCTTTCACTCTTGCCTTTCATAATTTTCTGTAAATTTCATTCTTTGGATTTGTGAGACAAGAACCCAGAAAAAAAAATTTGGCAGTGAGCTGCTAGAGTCTGCTAGAGTCTGCTGTGTCACTGGAGGCATAGCCAGACATTAAGAGATGCAATATGCCATTAAGAGCTCCAACACACCACTCAGTAGTAATGGAGAAGAATCTGGATTTGCTGGCTGCAACCCATCAAAGCTGATACTGGCAGGCTTCTCCTGACTTCATTAGCTGCTTATATTAAAAATGAGCTTTTTCAGGACTGAGGATATAGCTCAGTTGGTAGAGTGCTTGCCTCACATGCACAAGGCTCTGGGTTCCATCCCCAGCACCAAAAAGAAAATGGGCTTTTTCAGCTGCATATGCTTACAGCTTATGCAGACCTACTGACCTACTGACTGGGATCACTTGTTGAAGTGTTATAGACTGGGGTAGTTTGTTTTCTTGCCTTTTCATACTGCTTGTATGCCTACCCATCTGCTGGGATGATTATCACTTCTACTTAATGCAAGAACTATTTAGTGACCTTCTTTCTCTTAACTGCCCCTGGCTGTGTGAATATCCAGGTATTGATAATTTCACTCAACATGTGTCCTCTACTGTTTCCAGTATCAGCATCATTTTGAGAGAAGAGGATACTAGAACAATCACTTGAGAGCAAAGCCACATACTAATCAACTTTAGGAAAAACAAAAACTTGTTGAAAATGCTCTCCACAGTTCCTCTAATCCAGGTACAAAATTGTTATTAAATATATTGAGAAATTAGTTATTAATGATATTAAAATTAATATTATATAGGGCTGAAAAGAGGAAGCGAGAAAAAATCTGGCAAAGGGACAACAAGAAAGAAAGAATAATACAAACCAAAAGAGATGGGTGGGGGATTTGAGGCAAGAGGGAAAAGAGGAGCTAAGAGGAACAAGTATAAACCTGTTCTAGAAAAACAAAGAATGATTCCAGTTAATGCTTTAAACATTAGAAGAAATCCACTCAGGTGGGTTAAGGTCACAACATTGAATTCTAGGGGGAAAGAGTAATACATGTAACATCAAGATTGACATTAGAGCTATTTATAGTAATCCATGCCAAGGTGGAGACAATTCTTATTGAGTCTTTCTGGTTTGGATTTCATCAGTATTTGGGACCTTTAGAAGATGTCTATCTCTCTTCAGCTTTAGATCCCCCATAGAGTTTGTAGGGTCCCAGAAGCTATTTTTCTAGTTGCTATGGATCACTGACCAGCTTGATTTTGTTGTTGTTGTTGTTATTCTGGGGATTGAACCCAAAGCCTCATGCATGCTAGGCAAGCACTCTACCAACTGAGCTATCCCGACAGCCCAGGCCAGCTTGTTCTTTTTGGTTATCCCACGGGCCTGAGCCTGCATGCTTGGAGTGAGCTCTGTTGTTTCTGTTGGCTGTTTCCATGAGGTGTAGTAGCACAGGGTGCAGGGCTCAGGGCTTTCACTCTACTTCTGAATACTGCACCTGCTCCCCTCCTCAGGGTCTTCTTCAAAGTGACATAGAGTTTGTTGGCCATCTGCAAACATGGGAACTGTGATTGTAGGCTCTCTGTGGGTGGTCTGTGGTTCAGAAGCATTCCCCCTGACTGATGTAGATTGCAGGGTTATGTCCCTATGACTTTCTCTGAGCTCTCACTGCACACAGCCATGAATCACAGGTGCCTGTTTCACTCTGCTGTGATAAACTTGGAGTGGTTCTATCCAAGCACCTTACACCCATTTGCAACTTTGCAGGTCTGCAGGTGTAGGCTTTTGTGGGTTTTCTGTGGAACAAAAGCCTCTATCCTGGCTGGTGTAATTCACAGGGATTTTAATGGTCACTGTGATGGGGGGTGGGATGTCAATTGCTGTCTTTGCCTGAGCTGTGCTGAATGTTGTGTCAGGGCTAGCGCTCTCCAGGAGCAATTAGCTCTCAGGTCTGCACCATCCAACTCTACTTGTCTGAACAGAGTTTCAGTAACTTTCAGCTAGCAGCAATCCCTCTATAAATTCCTTCTAGACATATTATTGAGACATCCCATTTCAGGGGTATTTCCTCTGGTTTTATTTGTTGCTATCTGGAGGAGATGCCTTAGATTACTTCTAGGGAGGCTGGCTACCTGTGGACTCTATAAAATGGCTGCCATTCCCCTCCACTCCCCCCAACCCCCACGCTTTCAGTTCACAATTTGGGTTTAACTGCAGATGTCCTTCACTGTCATTGCCGTTCCTATCACATTTTAACTTGGTCTGCTTTTCTTTTCAGCTGTTTGTTGTTAAGGAAATGAGCTTATGTGCTTTTCTTCTCCCTCTTTTTCTCTCATTTGACCCTCACCCCTCACCCCACTCTGGTCTAGGTTTAGAGTTAAGGATTCCTGTTCTTACTTTCTGCTCCAAATAACCAAACTTTAAGTCCCCCCAAGTCTCAAGCTGTTCAATATTGAGTTTTAGAGTGTTTACTCTGTCACCTACCTCTCTGGTTAGCTGTTTTTCACTGCTTCCTGTCTGAGCTGTAGAGGGGTCAAGGGTTGCTGCCTAAATCAGCTCTGCCATCTTCCACCCCTTTACCTTTATTTTACCAGCAAATCTAAATTAACTTCTTTGCCAGAGATTTATGTATTTAAGTCACAAGAACTAAAAGACATTTGGCTTATGTCTTTTTAAACGTATGAGCACTCAGTTACCTATAAGTCAATTTTGTACTAAGTAGACACAACATATGATTCCATGTACACAAACATATATAAAAATATTTATTTTTTGTCCAAAAAAACCACTTAATCTTTTTTTTGTCAAAAAAATCAAATTAGTGTCAGTCCAGATATTTCAGAAAACAAAGACTTTATAGCTTATTTAGTAGATAATAGATCCCCAAAGGTTGGGGATAAGAGAGTTACTGATGCTTATTAGACAGGGTTTCTGCAAGATTTAAAGCTTTTAGAAACCAAAACAGCCTGTCATAAAAATTTATTGTATAATGCAGGCATAGGAAGGCCTATGCAGTTGGGGATATTCAGAGCAGGGTCTGCCACTAAGGGTGAACACTGAAAGCAAAGGTTCAGGAGGCCACTAGTCCTCCCTAGTGGCATGTCCATACCAACCACCACGACCCCTGTTTTTCTCCCTCTGTAGGACCCTCTAAAGGTCAAGATCTCTTCGGTTTTAGCTCCAACTGAATTTGAGAGTTAACCCTTATATAACTGGCCTATGAATAAAGATAGCAGAAAAAAAAGAGAGACAGTAGGAGGGAAAGCCTTCTAGTTAGAAAAAAAACAAAACAAATCAGAACAAAAATATATTAACTTAGGTGCATAGGACCAAAGGTGATTTCACCAGGAAAAAAAAAAAAAAAAAAGAAA
>NW_026000338.1:1388186-1394829 GCF_001458135.2 Marmota marmota marmota
GCATGAGAAAACCAAGAAGAAACGGGGCAGCTACCGGGGAGGTTCTATTTCTGTCCAGGTCAATTCTGTCAAGTTTGACAGTGAGTGACCTGGGGTCACCTTAGGTAAAACAAGGATGATGATGGGAAGCCACTCATCTTCTCAAGTGGACCTGGAAACCCTCAGCACTGTTAGTGGAGGGTCTTGGTGAGGACAGAAGTTTAGAGTAGGTCCTAAGACTTTGCAACATTAACGTCCTCTCTGGTCCTTTTCTTTGTTCCTAGTTTTGTACAGATTTGTTTTTGAGTGTTGAGTATCAGGGACAACGTAAGAAGAATGTTGTTTTTTTAAGAAAATCATTTTAGTTGTTCCAGTCTTCCTGTTCTGTGGAAGTCCTCATACTAAGAAATTTGTACATTTTATATTAAATCATTTCTTATTGAAAAAAAAATAAAAATAAAAATAAAAAAAATAAAAAAATATAAAAAATAAATAAAAATAAAAAAATCCTTATCTGAGGGGCTGGGGTTGTGGCTCAGTGGTAGAGCGCTGGCCTAGCATGCTTGAGGCACTGGGTTCGATCTTCAGCACCACATAAAAATAAAATAATGATATTGTATCCACCTAAAACTAAAAAATAAATATTAAAAAAATCCTTATCTGACCATGTACAGTGACGCTTTGACTCTTCGCATTCATGTGTGCTCTCTCCCTGGGCTCTAGGCACAATACCCCCATGCACAGGGCCTGAACCCTTTCTTAGTCTTTCCCTATATATTATCAATGTACATATGTATGCATACACATGTATGTATGTACATATATGTATTTGTGTGAAATATGATGTGTGACTTGAGTATTAGAGTAAGATTGGTATGAAATAAAAGAATTTGTGATTGCCCTGTTTACTACTATCAGGTGACCTATTGGTATTTGGTGAACTGCAACCAGTGAAAATGGTGTAGTTTTTTGATTTATTGCTATTCAACACATTCTGATTTTGTGGAAAAACACAAATGTGTTTGGTCTGTGTTGATGACATAGCTCACTCACGATACCCTCAACATGACATTCCATCACTCCTGATATCTAATGAAATTTTTCATCTCTCACTATTTAAGCGGAAGTCTTACACCTATCTTCAGCAAGTGTTATTTTAGACCAGTTTAACAGAGTAGCACCTTCCTTTCCTCCCTTCCTTTCCTTTGTTTCTTTCTTTCTGTCCTGCCATCCTTCCTTCTTAGTCTTTCTGTATGTATTAAATATGTGTGTGTGTTTTTAAATAGGGTCTTACTGTATCGTCCATGTTATCTTCCTATCTCTGTCTCTTAAGTAACTGGGATTACTGGCCTATGCCAGTATGCATTTTTTAATTTTTTTTTTTTAGTTTTAGATTGTCACAATATCTTTATTTTATTCATTTATTTTTATGTGGTGCTGAGGATTGAACCCAGTGCCTCACGAATGTGAGGCAAGCACTCTATCACTGAGCTACAACCCCAGCCCAGCATTTTTTTTCTTTTTGACATAGTCTGACTTTGTAGCCCAGGCTGGTCTTGAACTCATAATTACCATGTCTGCATCTCCAGAGTTTCTGGGATTACAGAAATACCACCATCCTTGATGTGTCTGCTTTTAATAATTTTTCCTGGGATAACCACCTTCTACGGTGTACAAGATGGTCTTTTGGTATATACATATATTGTAGACTAATTAAATGATACTAATTAACTTGTGTACCACCTCATGTAGTTATCTTTTGTGTGTGTTAATGAGAAAGATTTCTCTTCAAATTTACCTTACAATATTTTTTTAAGTTTGATATAGGTCTTTCCTATCAATAATGTCACTTAAAATAACGAGTATTAGAATCAAATATTTTTTTCCTTAGTACTGTAGATTGAACCCAGCAGGGCTCTAACTCTGAGCTACATCCCCAGCCCTTTTTATTTAAATTTAGGACAGAGTCTCACGGATAAGGAACAAAGAGACATGAGCAGTAGTGACATGAGATTAAGGGAATAATGTTATAACAGTGCCCATTGTATTGACCTCTATAGGCTATACTTTTTTTTTATTGGTTGTTCAAAACATTACAAAGCTCTTGACATATCATATTTCATACATTAGATTCAAGTTGGTTATGAACTCCCAATTTTATCCCAAATACAGATTAGGCTATACTTTTTAAAAAGGGCAATTTACCTGAATCCCTGCCTGTTCTTAAGTCAGTAAAATGTTACATTTCTCAGCAAACCACCTATCATCTGCAGGAGAAATTCAGACCCAAATGCCAGTAAAAGGAACACAAGTTACCTTGAAGATGACTTTTGTAATACTTACAGAGTCGAGATCCAAGAACCCAGGCAGATAAGGATAATTTCCCCTAACCATAAAATCTGTAAGAACAGGTTCTAATTGGAACTGGTTGGCATGGGCCAAAATGATCTAGAGTTTTCACGCACAATGGGGACTTGAAAGTCTGCTGTCAGTCAAATGTCAAAAGGTGGATCTGGCAGGTCTCTCTTGAAACTTCCCTGGAATTTCCAATAAAACTGGTGGGCAAGAAGGCATAACATGCTTCTTCTCTATGACAGGACCTGCTCTTTCCCTTGAAAGTGTCTCCTTTTCATATTCCTTCAATAAACACCTGTTACTCTGGGCAACATGTCTGAAATCTTTCTGGCATGATTGCAAGAATCAGGGTGAGAAAGGACAACTGTAGCTGCTTCAGCTCATCAGCAGGCCCATGCCCTATAACATCACTAAGTTGCCCAGGATGTCTCAAATGTGCAATTCTCCTGCTTCAGCCTCCACAGTTACTGGAATTACAGATGTGTACCACAGTGCCAGCTAAAAACACTATTTTAAAAAAATTATTTACTTTTAAAAATTTTTAGTTGTTGATGGACCTTTATTTCATTTATTTACTTATATGTGGTGCTGAGAATTGCACCCAGTACCTCACACATGCTAGGCAAGTGCTCTACCACTGAGCCACAACACCAGCCCTACTTTTTATTTTTAAATTTGTTCTAATTAGTTATACATAACAGTAGAATGCATTTTGACACATTGTACACAAATGGAGCACACTTCTCCTTCCTCTGGCTGTACATGGTGCAGAGTCACACCAGTAGCATAATCATACATGTATATAGGGTAATAATGTCTGTCTCATTCTACTGTCCTTCCCATCCCCACAGCTCCTCCCTCCCCTCACTCCCCTCTGCTCAATCCAAAGTTTCTTCATTCTTCCCTACCCTCCACCACTATGGATCAGCATCCACTTATCAGAGAAAACATTCATCCTTTAGTGTGTTGGGACTGGCTTACTTCACTTAGCATGAAATTCTCCAGCTCTATCCATTTACTTGCAAATGCCATAATTTCATTTTTCTTTAAATCTGAATAATATTCCACTGTGTATATGTACCATGTTTTCTTTACCATTCATCTGTTAAAGGGCATGTAGGTTGGTTCCATAGTTTAGCTATTGTGAACTGAGCTGCTAGGAGCATTGATGTGACTGTGTCACTATAGTATGCTGATTTTAAGCCCCTTAGGTACAAACCAAGGAGTGGGATAGCTGAGTCAAATGGTGGTTCCATTTCAAGTTTTCTGAAGAATCGCTATACGGCTTTCCACAGTGTTGCACCAATTTGCAGTCCCACCAGCAATGTTTGAGTGTACCTTTTTCCCCACATCCTCACCAACATTTATTGTTGATTGCATTCTTTTTTAATTTTTTTAATTTACATATGACAGCAGAATGCATTACAATTCTTATTACATATATAGAGCACAATTTTTCATATCTCTGGTTGTATACACAGTATATTCACACCAATTTGTGTCTTCATACCTGTACTTTGGATAATAATGATCATCACATTCCACCATCATTAATTACCCCATGCGTTGCTTGTATTCTTGATGATTGCCATTCTGACTGGAGTGAGATGAAATCTTAGAGTAGTTTTGATTTGCATTTCTCCAATTACTAGAGATGATGAACATTTTTTCATATGTTTGATTGATTGCATTTCTTCTTTTGTGAAGTGTAAAAACACCATTTTTAAAAGCAAATGAGCTGGGCGTGGTGATGCACACCTGTATTCCCAGTGGTTTAGGAGGCTAAAGATCACAAGTTAAAAGCCAGCCTCAGCAAAAGCGAGGTGCTAAGCAACTCAGTGAGACTCTGTCTCTAAATAAAATACAAAATAGGGCTGGGGCTGGGGATGTGGCTCAGTGGTCGAGTGCCCCTTAGTTCAATCCCTGGTAACCGCCCCCCCCAAAAAAAGCAAATGAGAACTTGATTTTTATATTCCATTAACATGATTTTTGTCTAAACTTATTATAGAGGTAACTAAATTGTTAAGTTTCTAAGTTCTCTAAATAATAATTATGCCTTATATATTTTGTAGTCATTTTAGATAATATGAACTACTTCTCTGTAGTTAATATGGGCAGTCCTATTTATCCTCCATTTCAATATAAATTTAATTTTCTAGAGACTCCCCCTCCAAGTGCCACCTCTTAACTTTTGACTGACAGTAGGATTGCATCACATTTTAAAATAGCTACTGTTATTTTAAGTTTGGTGGTCTTTTCTTTGAATTATTCTGTCTTCCTGAGTACTGGAATCTCTGGTCTGTGTAAAGGATAAAAAAGTCCCTGTTTTAGGTAACTTGTGTTCTTCTCACATGCAGGGAGTCCCTGTCAATAGTTCTACAGAAAAAAAAAAAAAAACATTGGTGAGAAATGTAGCACATATATTGACTTAAACCAGAGAGGGGCCAAAATGGCTTTAGATAAATTGCTTTTTTTTTTCAAAGAAAGCATATAGAAAGGGGAATTAAAGCACTGTATCCCTTTACATATTCCTACCTTTTATGTACTTTTGCACCCATCACATAGGATGTGCTGTAACATGGGCTCATTCAAAACTCTTATCAAGAATTAAAATTCCACTGGCTTTCTACTGATAGCACTGAAGGTTTGTGTGTGACACAGCCCTCCCCTGACAGCAGTGAACTTGTCTGGAAAGAGAAGATACTAGGACCCATAGAAAAAGGAGGCTAGAAGGGAACCAGGCTTCCTCTGGACTCTCTGGAGTTCAGTAGAAAAAGGCCTTAACATAAGTTCTCAAAACCCTAACCTAACAACTTTTGTTTTTTTACATTCTACTACTGACATTTCTGGAATCTACTAAGCCATTCTACTAGAAATCAGCAAACATATCTATACTTTGTGATAATGTAAATCTCTTTTGGTAAGGCCCAAGACAATGTAAAATCAAGAAGAAGACTTTACACACATCAAGGTCATCAAAACCAAGTAGGACCATTCCTAATGTCTTCCAAAGTCATTTTTCAAAGAATCTGAATCTGGCCACCTAGTCTAATTGGAGATACATTCACCACATGGTTCTGGCATATTATCCCATTTTATTTCCTATTTGTTAGAGGCAACGCCATTTTGAAACATATCCTCCATCTTAGAACAAGAGTCACCTTGAAGTCACTCTGACTCAGCCTGACCTTAAAGCCCAGACAATACTCCATCTTCATGCAAAGAAATCCCAAACAGTACTTCATCATCAAAGAAAGGAAATTATTGTCTGGGACTGGAATCCTGAAAATACCTGGTTTGACAGGGAATAATAATAATCACCTCAAAGAATAGAAGTGAAGCAAAAGGACCCTTCTGCTAGGCTAGTGGTGCTCGACAAAGTGAGATCCTTTGGTATGGAAGATAATTCCACACATAGATCTGCTCCCCCAAGAGAGGAAATTTATGAGTACATAATTTTCCAGGAAAGTGACATTAAAGATATCACTGTGAGCCAGGCATGGTGGTGCACACCTGTGATCCCAGTGGAGGGTGAGGCAGTCAGATCACAAGTTCAAAGCCAGCCTTAGCAATGGCAAGGCACTAAGCAACTCAGTGAGACCCTGTTTCTAAATAAAATACAAAATAGGGCTGGGGATGTGGCTCAGTGGTTGAGTGTCCCCTGAGTTCAAACTCTGGTACCCTTCCCCCCAGAAAAAAGGACGTTTCCCTGTCAACCCCCTAGCCATGGGATAACTACAAAAATTCCCTCACTCCCTAATGCCCCTTTATCTACCAGAGAAAATGAGTCTCAGTCTCTAGTGGGCTCCCCTCTGGTGGTTTGCCCAAATAAACCTGTGTTACTGCTGAGCTGCCTCTCCTCTATTTCCTTCATTCACTCCTTTCCTTACATTTTGATGCCAAAACACAGGACTGGTGTTCAAGGTTCCCACCACGGGTAGCCCCTCCAGACCTTCCTTTGACCTCGACCCAATCTCTCTTTTTCCCTCTCTCATTCTTCTTTCTCTTCCCCTGGCAGCTCCAGTAAGGACCACTCACATTGCTGGATTTTGTATCCACCACCAGCCAGAGCCTCTTGGGTGAGTGACTCCCAGTGAGTCCTCTGGATTCCTGGAATCCCTGCTGCAGCTTCTTCTCTGCATATACTGTTCCTCTGACAAATCCCAATGCTGAGTGAGAGAAACACCCACCACCACTAGGTGGCAACAACTTGTTGTTGTTAGGGGTGCCCCTTGATTATTCCATCCATCCTTCCTGGAATGACCTTAGAGAAACCAAATTCTTTTTTTTTTTTTTTTTTTTTTGGAGG
>NW_026000338.1:1396593-1399792 GCF_001458135.2 Marmota marmota marmota
TTTTTTGCGGGGGCGGGGGGGGGATAATCAAACTTTTTAATCTCCCTTTGCACATTATATTAACATCCATATTACAAGGCATTCCATTCACAAATATTACAGATTGATAAAAACTTCACATATACTCCCAAAAAGTCTATACCAGATTCAGTCACTTTAGTAAATCATTAAAATAATAAAAGTAATGAAAACATTATCATAATTCTCTTAAAGCAATAAGGTCTGAGGCACTCTGGGAAAGATGTTCTCTTACAAGTATATGTGTCAGTGGCATCAAATTGTAATCCCAGAAAGTTACCAGATACCCAGTAATCAAGTACATGCTAACAAGGACTTGATGATCTGATTCATCTTCACTGGATAAACTTCTATTTGGACAGTTGCTGAAAGGAACACAGACACTGGGCAGCTGAGGTCACTGCTAATGAGTCAACTATGCATAAGTGAGGCGTTTTTTTATTTTTATTTTTTAATTCCCAGCAAACCAAGGACAACTGCATCCCTACTGCAAGGTTACAGTACTCAGAGAAGTTCCTTTCTCTTCACTGTCAGGATTACTCTCACAGCCCACCTGACTTACTGTGCTCACAGCTAGAGACATCTCAGAACTCTTTACCCATCACCCTCTACAGTGCAACCTCCACCCTTCTCTGAGTATCTTCAAGGTATGCCCTTGAAATAAAAGAGAGGGTTCAATCCCCAGCATCACTCACACACACACACACACACACACACACACACACGACTGTTTTCATTAGACCTTCACAAGATGCTTTTCTTCTATATTCCCTCTTCTCATGCAGGAAAAAGACCAAAAGGTCTAGTTCAATGAAATACTGTAAATTACCACTTATCTCTCTTACTTCAGGGAATCTGTTTGCCTTCTCGATCAAGGATATCACCCAGAGCTTTTTGCCTCCCATGCTAAAAATGGCAGCTTTCCTTTTTACTTAGCTGCCTGCCTAATATCCATCTGAAATGTAAGCTACAGGAGCAAGTGCCCAAACTGCTTGGAGACTGAGGGGAAATAATGTCACTTTTAAATCCAAGCTGCTGTGATAGCTGCTGTGGTAGACTGTTTCCTCTTATACTCTAGGATTCTACTCTTTCATTAAGTTCCTTGCACTGTGATCTGATAAAGATGTGCCATATGCTTCTTTACTAGCGTAATTACAGCCATAATACTTTAGTATGGAAAATTAGAAGAAAAAATATTTTTTTTTCTGAATGAGAAAGTATTTTGTATGGTAAAGTAATATTCTTGTGCTAAAGTCCAGGATAAAACAGAGGACAAAACTAAGGATATAAATGAGTTGTAGAATGTCTAAATAAGTTGCAAAAGATTTTTGAAAGGTTAATCTCAAAAAAATTGTGTATGTAATTAAGTTGCCTATAATTAACACAGTCAAAGTTATTTAAGGACTGCTGTGAAACAAAGTCTAAAACATTGATCTGCTCTTATCAAGATAATTTCTTATATCTGTTAGGTTTTATTACTTAGGGAAATTAAGAAATTAGGATTCTACCTGCTTTAAAGTCTTAAGTGATTAATTTTAACTGGTTAAATAAATAAGTGTATTTTAGGTTATTACAATATAGTTGACATCCTAGATATATGAGACCAGAGATATGTATACATCTGAGAACTATGTTTGTATGAGCCTTGTCTAAGTGTTATGTAAGTTTGCAACATGACTCAGCACAAGAGTGGGTGGTGTAGTGACCACACGGGATTGAGTGGGCCTGGCAGCTGCCATGAGCAGCTGCTAGGGCACCCTGTATCTGGGCAGCAGCAAGATCAGCCTAAACGCCAAGGTGCAGATCCACCACGAGGGAATTGTCTACACCATCGACACTGACAACTTCACCATAGTGCTTGACAAAGTGAGATCCTTTGATTCAGAAGATCATCCTACACCTAGGCCTGCTCCCCCAAGACAGGAAATTTATGAGTACATCATTTTCCAGGAAAGTGACATTAAAGATATCACTGTGAGCCAGGCGTGGTGGCACACGCCTGTGATCCCAGTGGCTCAGGAGGCTGAGGCAGAAGGATCATGAGTTCAGAGCCAGCCTCAGCAATGTCGAAGCACTAAGCATCTCAGTGAGACCATGTCTCTAAATAAAATACAAAATAGGGCTAGGGATGTGGCTCAGTGGTTGAGTACCCCTGAGTTCAATCCCTGGTACCAAAAGAAAAAAAATTGCAATCAGAAAGCCTGTACTTCAGAATATTCTCAACAAAATATTCCATGAAGATGAAATGAAAAAAAAAGTGAAAGCCAGTGAAGGGAGGTGTAGAGACAAGTGCACGGAGTACTACATACGTGCCATATAATAAGGGCGCCTGAGTGGCAAACCACTTCCCTTGTGCTAGGCGCGTGAATGGCAAACCGATTATCCTGTAGGCACAGCCCTGGGCATGAGGCCACCTATTGCAGTCCCAGCGCTTGCTCCATGGCCGGCTCCTCAATTGGACACTGCAAGGACAGTTGGCAAGAAATTGTCTGCCTATATTCTGCTTAGCTACTGCCCAAGTATATATACATGGTAACTGCACAATAAAATCAGACCTGCTTCCAGCTTGGTCTCTGGAGGTCTTGACTAGCGACACCGCAGCCACACTCTCCTCTACCCTGTTCCGAGGACTCCTCGCCAGACAAGACAGAGCCCACGCAGGGAGGAAGTTCACTAATAGTCAATCAAAGAAGAAACTAAATTAAAAACTAGAAATAAACCTAAATGACTGGGAACACAAACCATATCTCAATAATAACCTTGACTATTAATAGCCTAAACTCATCAATCAAAGGACATAGTCTGGCAGATTAGATTAAAAAACAAGGGGATAGTCCGAAGATGGCGGCGAGGGGAGTGCATTACCCCCGTGTGCTGCTTCACTGTGTGGGAGTATGACAAGTCAGGACGGCTAAAGGATATCTTGTTAGGAATTTCCAGCAATAGTGGGGTGCTCCGGAACCTGGAGGAAGGATTTCCATCGCACGAGGATCGGCTACGGGGACTCAAACGCGAGAGGTTTGTCGCACGGAGGGTAACTGCTTATTCAGCAAATCGCCCCGCGGCTAGAGTCTGCAGTGTGCGCTGGGATAGAGACGCAGGGTTACAGCGCTGCAGTTTCTGCCAGCCGCGCAAGCACCGTACTCAGGGCTGAATTCTGGGTTCCAGACGGGGTAAGGAA
>NW_026000338.1:1400636-1401844 GCF_001458135.2 Marmota marmota marmota
TAAAAAATAAATATTAAAATTCTCTCTCTCTCTCTCTCTCTCTCTCTCTCTCTCTCTCAAATAAATAAATAAATATTTTTTAAAAAAGAACAGAAGACCTCAAAGGAGGTGGTCAGGCAATAGGTGAAGAAGGATTTGCTCTAGAGGACAAAACCGTCCAGCTAATGTCAAAGAGAATACAATCAAGTTTGAAGGTGACTTCGATTTTGAGAGTGCAAATTCTCAGTTCAACCAAGGGGAGCTTGACAAAGAATTCAAGAAGAAACTGAATTTCAAAGAGGACAAAGTTGAGAAGAGAGAAGAGAAGGACTCAGCCAGGGGTTAGGATGTAGCTCAGGGGTTGAGTGCCCCTGAGTTCAATCCCTGGTACCAAAAGAAAAAAAATTGCAATCAGAAAGCCTGTACTTCAGAATATTCTCAACAAAATATTCCATGAAGATGAAATGAAAAAAAAAGTGAAAGCCAGTGAAGGGAGGTGTAGAGACAAGTGCACGGAGTACTACATACGTGCCATATAATAAGGGCGCCTGAGTGGCAAACCACTTCCCTTGTGCTAGGCGCGTGAATGGCAAACCGATTATCCTGTAGGCACAGCCCTGGGCATGAGGCCACCTATTGCAGTCCCAGCGCTTGCTCCATGGCCGGCTCCTCAATTGGACACTGCAAGGACAGTTGGCAAGAAATTGTCTGCCTATATTCTGCTTAGCTACTGCCCAAGTATATATACATGGTAACTGCACAATAAAATCAGACCTGCTTCCAGCTTGGTCTCTGGAGGTCTTGACTAGCGACACCGCAGCCACACTCTCCTCTACCCTGTTCCGAGGACTCCTCGCCAGACAAGACAGAGCCCACGCAGGGAGGAAGTTCACTAATAGTCAATCAAAGAAGAAACTAAATTAAAAACTAGAAATAAACCTAAATGACTGGGAACACAAACCATATCTCAATAATAACCTTGACTATTAATAGCCTAAACTCATCAATCAAAGGACATAGTCTGGCAGATTAGATTAAAAAACAAGGGGATAGTCCGAAGATGGCGGCGAGGGGAGTGCATTACCCCCGTGTGCTGCTTCACTGTGTGGGAGTATGACAAGTCAGGACGGCTAAAGGATATCTTGTTAGGAATTTCCAGCAATAGTGGGGTGCTCCGGAACCTGGAGGAAGGATTTCCATCGCACGAGGATCGGCTACGGGGACACAAA
>NW_026000338.1:1403476-1409623 GCF_001458135.2 Marmota marmota marmota
GGAGCACAACAGACACTAGGATGGCAATTTGTAAATCAATGGATGTGTAACTGATGTGATTCTGC
Organism: Marmota marmota marmota; assembly: GCF_001458135.2. Lineage (NCBI taxonomy): Eukaryota > Metazoa > Chordata > Mammalia > Rodentia > Sciuridae > Marmota > Marmota marmota. The sequence continues at coordinate 1,403,542 of NW_026000338.1, forward strand.
AATCTGTGTATGGGGTGAAGGTGGGAGTTCATAACCCACTTGAATCAAAGTGTGGAATATGATATGTCAAGAAATTTGTAATGTTTTGAACAACCCACAATAAAAAAAAAAAAAAACAAGACCCCACAATATGCTATCTCCTAGAGACTCACCTCATAGGCAAAGACATCCACAGACTGAAGGTGAAAGGATGGAAAAAAACATTTCTCTCTCATGGATCGTGTAAACAAACAAAGGTTTCTATCCTCATATCAGATAAAGTGGACTTCAAGCCAAAGATAATAATCAGAAGGGATAAGGAAGGACAATTCATACTGCTAAAGGGAATTATACATCAACAAGACATAACAATCATAAATATATATGACTCAAACAATGGAGCATCTATGTACATCAAACAAACCCTTCTCAACTTTAAGAATCAAATAGACCACAACACAATAATACTGGGTGACTTAACACACCTTTCTCACTACTGGGGAGATCTTCCAAACAAAAACTGAACAAAGAAACTATAGAACTAAATAATACAATCAATAATTTAGATTTAACGGACATGTATAGTGTATGTCATCCATTAACAAGTGAATACACTTTCTTCTCAGTAGCACATGGATCCTTCTCTAAAATAGACCATATCTTATGCCACAAAACTACTCTTAGTAAATATAAAAAAAGGAGATAATACTCTGTATTCAATCACATCATAATGGAATGAAATTAGAAATCAACAATAGATGCTGAATGCAGTGGTGCACACCTGTAATCCCATCAGCTTGGGAGGCTGAGACAAGAGAATCACGAGTTCAAAGCCAGCCTCAGCAACTGCAAGGCACTAAGCAACTCAGTGAGACCCTGTCTCTAAATAAAATACAAAATAGGACTGGGGATGTGGCTGAGTGGTCAAGTACCCCTGAGTTCAATCCCTGGAACAAAAAAAAAAAAAAGAGAGAAAGAAAAATAAAGAAAGAAAGAAAAAAGAAATCAATGATTAAAAAAATAGAAGCTACTCTATCACCTCGAAGCTAAATAATATGCTATTGAATGATGAATGGACAACAGAAGAAATCGGGTATGAAATAAAAAAAGAATTAGAGGTAAATGAGAATAATGATAAAACATATCAAAATCTCTGGAACACTATCAACGCAGTGCTAAGAGGAAAGTTCATTGCATTGAGCTCATTCATTAAAATAATAGAAAGTCAATGAATACAAGACCTAACTGTACATCTCAAAGCCCTAGATAAAGAAGAACAAATCAACATCAGAATCAGAAGAAGACAGGAAATAATGAAAATCAGCTGAAATCAATGAAATTGAAACAAAAGAAATAATTTTAAAAATTGGAAAAATGGGGTTGGGGTTGGGATTGTGGCGGTAGAGCACTCGCCTAGCACGCGCAGGGCCCTGGGTTGGATCCTCAGCACCACATATAAATAAATAAATAAACAAACAAATAAATAAATAAATAAAATAAAAGTATAAAAAATCCCTTAAAAATTGAAAAAAACAAAAGGTTGGTTCTTTGAAAAAATAAATAAAATTATAAGCCCTTAGCCATGCTAATGAAAAGAAAGAAAGAAAACTCAAATTACTAAAATTCATGATGAAAAAGGAACTATCACAATGGACACTACTGAAATACTGAGATAATTAGAAACTATCTTGGCTCCAATAAAATAGAAAATCTTGAAGACATTGACAAATTTGTAGAGACATATGACCTACTCAAACTGAACCAGGAGGACATACACAATTTGAACATATCTATCTCAAACAATGAAATAGTAGATGCCATCAAAAGCCTACCAAGGCTGGGCACAGTAGCGCATGCCTGTAATCCCAACAGATTGGGAGGCTGAGGCAGGAGGATTGCAAGTTCAAAACCAGCCTCACCAAAAGCAAGGCGCTAAGTAATCAGTGAGATCCTGTCTATAAATAAAATAAAAATAGAGTAGGGGATGTGGCTCAGTGGTCGAGTGCCCCTGAATTCAATCCCCAGTATCCCCCCAAACAAAACAAAACTACACTGAGATTCCATCTCACTCCAGTCAGAATGGCAATCATCAATAGAAGCAACAATAAATGTTGGTGAAGATGTGGGGGAAAAGGTACACTCATACACTGCTGGTAGGACTGGAAATTTGTGCAACCACTCTGGAAAGCAGTGTGGAGATTCCTAAGAAATCTTGGAATGGAACCACCTTTTGATCCAGTCATCCCTCGCCTAGGTTTACACCCAAAGAACTTAAAATCAGCATACGACAGCAGCCTCATCAATGTTTATAGCAGCTCAATTCACAATAGCTAAACTATGGAACCAACCTAGGTGCCCTTCAACAGATTAATTATTAAAGAAACTGTGATATATATATACACAATGTAATATTATTCAACCTTAAAGAAAAATGAAATTATAGAATTTGCTGGTAAATGGATGTAACTGGAGAATATTATGCTAAGTGAAATAAGCCAATCCCAAAGAACCAAAGGCTGAATGTTTTCTCTGATTTGTGGATGCTAATACACATAATAAAGGCAGGGAGAACAGATGTATTTTGGACTACACAGAGGGGAGTGAAGGGAGGAGAGGGCACATGGGGTTAGGAATGATAGTAGAATTAACCAGACATTATTACCCTATGTGCACATGCGAATATATGTGTCCTGTGTAACTCTACATCATGTATAACCAGAAGAATGAGAAGTTATACTCCATTTATGTATGATGTGTCAAAATGCTTTCTACTGTCATATATAACTAATTACAACAAATAAAAAATATATTTAAAAAAGAGAGACTGGTAATGCTAAGAATGTGATTATATTCCATTTCATTATCAAGAGACACTAGAGGTTTAAATTTATACCACATATCCTTGAATCTTGATATTCTTTGATATTGAATGAACTTTTTGCTTTCACAACAGTAAAATGACATGAAAGAGATTGTTAATCTATGACTAAGGTAACTTACAGGGCTGCTTGTTCACTGACAAGTGAACCTGCTAGGCAGGTCCTGCCTAGCAGAAGGCCCAGTACCTCCCTATGGACCTCAACCCCTCCCTTTACTTTGTCCTGGACTCACCTTCCAGGCATGGTGTATGCCCAAGGGGTCGGTCTGATAGAATCTCAGAGTGCCATCAAAGTCAAAACCCACAATGAGGGCAGAGATGCCAAACAGCCTGTACCTACTGCTCTGTGTTTAATGCTTGCAGGAAAAGAAGTTGATGCTGTCAACCATGAGAAAATTCATGTGAAATCCAAAACAATTGTGCTTAGTGAAAGGATGAAATATTTGTCGTTAAGTCCATCTCCAGGTTATCTATCATTCAAATAATAAATGAAATTATCCAATAGCTTCAAAAAAGTTTGTAAAATGAAAGTTTATATAGGGTTACAGGCAAGGTAACAAAGTACTCTCTTTTATATATTATATCTAACACAAAAGGGCCACATTGCCATTTAAAAGTCTGGTTTATATCTATTTGCTTTGACTAAGTCAATTTCTGATCATTAACACTGTTTCCTAAATGTATAAGAGATTTAAGGCTATCCTTTGAGCAGGACACTGTGGTGCACACCTGTAACCCCAACAACTCTGGAGGCTGAGGCAGGAGGATCATAAATCTAAAGCCAACCTTACCAACTTAGCGAGGCCCTAAGAAACTTACGTAGAACCTGTCTCAAAAAAACTTTTAAAAAGGCTCGGGATGTGGCTCAGTGGTAAAGCGTCCCTGGGTTTAATCTCCTGTACCAAAAACAAACAAAAAATCTTTTGATTTTTTCTAGTACTACTAACCCATGCAGACTTGTGATTATTGTCATCATACACTATGAATTCTCAATTTTAATTTAAAAGTTAAACTTGAAAGAATTCCCCACGCAAAGACACTTCGCCGGGAGAATTCCAATTTTATTGCAAAAAGCAATGTGCTTATATAGAACTAAGGGGGAGATGGTAGGGTTTAGATAAATGGCAGGCAACCCGTTTATTGGCAAGTTCTTTCAGATATCAGCTCCGGAGCCCAGGAATTAGTTCTCATTGGGGCTAAGTTTCCCCGCCAGCGAGATTTGAAATTGGCACAGGCGGGAGAGTTCACACGGGCGGGAACTTTTCGCGCCACTGCAGAAAAGAAGAAGGTAGGAAAAAGAGGTCCTTAGGCGCCATGTTGGGGTTTTTCTCTGGGGTATGGCTGCCATTTATACTTTTCCCAACAAAACTTAGTAAATACTAAGGACATCTGTGTAATCGTTACTCTAACCATTACTGGCTTCTCTGTATATTAAATATATTTATGTTCTTCAAATATACAAGCTTTTAAAATTTACAGCTTAGTAGAACATTTTACCAATGTGGTACTCTCCAAATGAAAATTGTCTGTAACAATAGTCTCCTTCATATTTATATAGAAACAACAAATTTGATTGGTATGTTTGTCATTTAATGTTTTGTTACTTTTGTAACTGGATAAAGGTGACCTGTTATCAATAAATTGTATAAAATTTTGTGTTACTCTTCACATTGGAATGGCAATTAAACTGTATTTTTGTAAGATAATAAAGATAATCTAATTTGTTTAAAGATTGACAATGTGGAACATGAAAACATTTTGCTACTTTTTTCCACAAAAGGAAGTTAAGAGCTTTCTCAGCCTTTCTATTTGATTCATGTTTTAGATGTAATGTTGTATTATGTTAACTGATATTCAACTATACTCAGGAAATAATACATGACAACTTTATAGAATAATACTTTCAAAAAGAGGCAAATATCAACTTCAGAAATAAAATACTTTAAGATTTATCAAAAGGCTAGCCTCACCTGAGTTAAGGCTCAGACTCTCATTCTTCTCCCTGTTGGGATGGTTCCAAAATAGGCTAGAATTAAGCTTATTTAAAGTGGCATTCAAAAGATAGTTTTTTTTTGGGGGGGGGGGCTGTGGCTGTAGCTCAGTGGTAGAGCACTTGCCCAGCATGTGAGAGGCCCTGGGTTCAATCCTCAGCACCATATAAAAATAAATAATGACAAAATAAAGGTATAAAAATACAATAATATTTTAAAAATAGATGTTTTATTGTAAAGATTATTATGATCTCAAAGTAAATAGAGGATATAAAACAAAACTTAAGTAAATATCTGATTTCCAGTACTAACACTAATCCCAATTAAGTGAAAATGTAACTGTAAAATTATAGATATTAAAGTTATAACCCATATCACATTGCTCCCACTTTAAGACTGGTGAAACTGGCCTGCTGAATGTTTAAAACCAAAACTTGGAGACCAAAGTCAAGGAAGTAAAAGGGTCAAGGAAAAAGCAGCCAACATTTTGGCCCTTGCCCTCCAAAGTCAGCCAGTATCCAGGGAATGACAGGACCCCTCCACAGGCCTTGCTACTCTAGTGAGTTACCTATTCTTCTGATCAGGGGGATCCTGAAGACTCTAGAGAACAGGAAGCCACCCAGTGCATATTCTACAAAGAAGACCATCACTGGAAAGGGAAATGTCCCTGATACTTCCTAGGGAATTTTACATGTGTTAAGGCCCTGACTCATCCTGGAAGATGGCACAACTGATGGAGGAAAAGCTAAAGGTGCCAAGAGGCTTCTCAAAGTTCCCAAGATTGATCTCTGAGGAATCCCAGCTGCCTCTAAGAGTAGATAGGAAAAAGGTCAATTTTGACCAACTTGGTCTTAAACACCTAGCAAGAGAGTATAACCCAAACACAGTCATACACAAACATTAAGAAAAAGGAAATGATTCTTTTAATGTAACTTGAAATGTACACTTGTATCAGTCCTCCCACAATAAAACTGAGATGGCCAGGCATGATGGCACACACCTGTAATCCCAGTGGCTCAGGAGGCTGAGGCAGGAGGACTGTGAGTTCAAAGCCAGTGTCAGCAACTTAGTGAGGCCCTAAGCAACTAAGTGGGACCCTGTTTCTAAATAAAATATAAAAAGGGCTGGGGATGTGGCTCAGTGGTTAAGTGGCCCCTGGGTTCAATCCATGGTAGCAACAAACAAACAAACAAACAAAAAACACAAACCACACACACACACACACAAAAAAAAA
>NW_026000338.1:1410221-1416360 GCF_001458135.2 Marmota marmota marmota
TCAGTTCTATCCCATCTCACTCCACTGAGCAACCACTAGTACTTCCATGTATTGTCTTTCACAAAGTTAAGCATAACCATAGTTACAGGGTCTTCAGCAACGGGAATTTGCAGGGATCATGAGACTTTGGATTCAACTCTGACAACAAAACTGGCCATTGGGGCTGTCCTTGTGGCTCAGTGGTAGCTCACTTGCCTAGCACATGTGAGGCACTGGGTAGGATCCTCAGCACCACAAAATAAATAAATAAATAAATAAATAAATAAATAAATAAAACAAAGTTATTGTGTCCAAGTGCAACTAAAAAAATATTTTAAAAAAAGACTGGCCAGTGAAAATTTATAGCCATGTAACAGAGTGTTGGTTATAGGATGAAAACCTGCTAACAATAAACATCAGGAGGAAGGTAAATTCTAACTGGTATAACCGACCTAACAATGCTATTGCCAAAGATGGGTCATGGTAATTAGATATCACTTGGGAAAAGATGAAATATCAGAACCTGATCAGAGATCAAGAGTGATTCATATCAAAGCAGGGGAAGGGGTTTGCTAAATTGATTTACTGTGGCTAAAAGTTTATTTTGTTATGTACTTAGTAATTAAAATTAATACTGAAGTGTGAATGAATAACATAGCAGAGTCACTGGTTTCTTTGAATTGCCTTCAATGAACAATCAAGTAAATTTTGGTGGGGGGGTTGTACTGGGCATTGAACTCAGTGGCACTTGACCACTGAGCCATATTCCTCAGCCCTATTTTGTATTTTATTTAGAGACAGGGTCTCACTGAGTTGCTTAGCACCTTGCTTTTGCTGAGGCTGGCTTTGAACTCACAATCCTCTTGTCTCAGCCTGCCCAGCTGCTGGGATTACAGGCATGTGCCACCATGCCTGGCTGCAAAATCTAATTTTCTAGGTTTAATAACAATTGTTGATTAATGGAAAGCAGCTTGAGACTACCTTTTCTCTGGGTCTACACTAAATGTGTATTTGTAAACAAAATATGCTATCTTATAGAATTCAAGAAAACAAGACTACTTGGATTTACATTAAGCAATCGGTATTTAAGAATTTTAACTTCGTAAAATTAGTCAGATGTCTCTTCTAACAAACACTTATGAAAATTAATCCCATTTGTGTTCAGTCTAATTTGTCTATTTTAGCTCTTAGCTTTAGGTTGCCCATGCAAACCAAGATATCTGACAAGTCTACTTAACATTTAAGTCATATTTTTCTTGCTGAAGAAAAATCCTAGACACAATAGACATTACACTTTTGGGTATGTGATTGTGGCTCAGCAGTAGAGCGGTAGCCTAGCATGTGCAGGGCCCTGGGTTCAATCCCAGCACCACATAAAAATAAATGAATGGAATAAAAGGTATTGTGTCCAACTACAACTAAAAAAATAAGTACTTAAAAAAATAGACATTACACTTTTGACATTTTATAGAAACTCACATTTTATTGATTGGCCACTAGAGAAATGTGTGGGTTAGCAATTTTAAAGACATCCTTACTCTTATTTATTTAGCCAATTTAAGTCAAATAAATTGAACAGTTTTTGGATCCATTTCTTTTTAAATTTATGAGCAATCTTTGACCTATATGTCAAGTTTGGTACCATGTACATGATTTATACAAACAAGCATTTATGAAGATCCAACATAAAATATACATAAAATCTGACAGGAAACAGATTTTATAGCTTTTTGCCAGGTATTATATTTCCACAGGTAGGAAACAAAAGAGCTAAAGATGTTTAATTATATAAATTGTCAGATTTCACCACTTAGAAATTAAAATAGAACTGATCACAAATATTTACAGTATGATTCAATCATGGGAAGGGCCTGGGTAGTTGAGGACATTAGGAATAAAGGCTATTGGGGCTGGGGATGTGGCTCAAGCGGTAGTGAGCTCGCCTGGCATGCATGCGGCCCGGGTTCGAGCCTCAGCACCACATACAAACAAAGATGAGTCCGCCGAGAATTAAAAAATAAATATTTTTTAAAAAGGAATAAAGGCTATAAACCATGATGGACATTGAAATCAAAGGGTCAGGTGGCCACTCATCCTCTATGGGGCAGATCCACTCCCATCATCATCACCACTGATTATGCTTCCTCCTTAGGACTCTTCAAAAGAGAAGACCCCTTCTTTTCCAGGGGATTTGAGAGTTAACCAATGACTATTTGGTCACTGAGTTAAAGACAGCAGGAAAAAAAAAAAAACACAGAAGGCTAGAAACTCCAGTTGGACAAAAACAAGACTATAAGTCACAGAGTCAGGGGGAAATTTATCAGAAAATCTTGAGAATAGCAGAAGACAGTGGCTTTGAAAAAATAGCATGGCACAGTTACTCTAGTAAAGGAGCACATGGAACATCTTTATCAGGCCGGAGTGCAGTTTTGGTTCAGATTACAGTCAGTTTAAATGGTAAAAGAATGTGGGAGTCCCTGAAATCCTTAAGGAAAGGTTTTTATGAAAAAAAAATACATATTGGATCTTCTCATTTTTCTTCACTGTGCCCATCTGGAGAGAAGATAAATCCCCATGGGAATTAGGGCATCCCTGATATTCCTGAGTTTGTTGTGTTAGCTAGGTGTGGGGTCTGGTGCAGCTGACCTTTACGAATTTTCTTCTTCTTTATCTCCTTTTTTTGTTTGTTTGTTTGTTTGTTTGTTTGTTTTAGGAGATATGGAGGAATTCGATGAAAGATGAAAGAACAGAATCCCAGAATAGAAGAAAAGAGGAAATAGTCTTTTATGTCCCACAGCAAAAAAGAGGGGCTCTTTTTTCCTCTGGGCTTGAATTGGTTTGGGTACTTACTCACATAGCTTACATTTCAGATTGATATCAGGCATTCAGCAAAGAAACTGCATTTTGAGCATGAGAGGCAAAAAAAAATTTGTACATAGGGCATTTTTTACCACTTTTTTTCCCTTTTTGTAAAACAAGTCTAGCTATAAGATAGTATTATTGTTTATGTTTCCCTCCAGAGGCCATTTTTCTCCATTCCCAGCTGGCAATCAGGATAAGGTATGGTACTGAAAAACAGTAGGCATTTCTTCCTCAAGGTTTGGGGTCAAATTTAGAGTAATTTTTGCCATATTTCAGAGGGGTAGAACCCTGGTTTCCTATCTATGAGACAGAGGGAAGAGTAGGAACCTTTCCAATATTCCTTGTCTCCCACGAACCAGAGGGTCCCATGTGCAACCATGAGAGGAACAAGCCTAGTGTACTGAGTCACACTTACCACTAAGGCACCATCCAAAGTGCCCTCTGGCAAACTGGAAAATTTTCTAATTGAAATAATTTGAACCTGTTTATTTCAGGGGTGTCTTGATCCACCACCAATTGAAAAAAAAATTGGAGGGAGAACTGGGCCTCACTCAGAATGGAGGATAGTAATTTTTTGATAGTTTTTTGAGTTAAGGGAGAGAATTTGCCAACTGCTTGTTCCTTTAAAACTTGTCTTAAACAAGTTTGTCCTTTAGGGGCCCTAACACTCATAGGACTATGGATCCTTCTCTAAAACAGACATATCTTATGCCATAAATCAACCCTTAGCAAATACAAAAAATATAGAGATAATACACTGCATCTATTACATAATAGAATGAAATAGAAATCAATGATAGAATAAAAAAATAGAAGCTACTTTAATGCCTGGAAACTAAATAATACACTATTTAATGATGGATGGATAACAGAAGAAATCAGGGATGAAATTAAAAAAGAATTAGAGGTAAATGAGAATAGTGAAAAAAATCATCAAAATCTGTAGGACACCATCAAAGCAATGTTAAGAGGAAAGTTCATTGCATTGAGCTCATTCATTAAAAGAATAGAAAGTCAATGAATAAAAGACCTAACAGTACATCTCAAAGCCCTAGAAAAAGAAGAACAAACCAACACCAAAATCAGTAAAAGTCAGGAAATAATGAAAATAAGAGCTGAAATCAATGAATTTGAAACAATTCAAAAAATTGACAAAACAAAAAGTTGATTCTTTGAAAAAATAAATAAAATTGATAAACCCTTAGCCATGGTAAGGAAGAGAGAGAAAACTCAAATCACTAAAATTTGTCATGAAAAAGGAGCTATGATGACAGACACTACTGAAATACAGAAGATAATTAGAAACTATTTTGAACATTTATACTCCTATAAAATAGAAAAACTTGAGACATAAACAAATTTCTAGAGACTTATGACCTACTCAGTTTTTAATTGTCTGCTGGCAGTATATCTATTATAGGCTTATGTTTCCTATGAGACTTTAGGCCTTTATTAATGTACCATGAAATTTTCCCATGTTTGGTTTGTCAGGAAGCCAAGGAATCATGCACAAAATATGGAGAAGGTGTGGGGTCAGAGGGAGATATTTGGCAGCTTTGGCTTTGTGGATTTGTGTTTCCTCTGGAAAGATCTGGCCTGAAAGACAAAGGCTAGAGAATAGTCCACTGTAGTTGACCCCTTTGAAGCCTAAAGGAGCTCTGGCCTGGGCTTCAGGAAATTTGCCTCCACTCCATGCTCAGTCACTAACTATCTTCATGACATTAAGCAGAGAACTTCACCTCTCTGAGCCACTCACTTTCCAAATTCACTTCCAGGTAAAATAATTCTATAACTTGTGAAAGTTTAAAATTACTGAGAGCCATGGTGGAAAATGCCTTTAATCTCAGTGACCTGAAAGGTTGAGGCAGAAGAATCACAAGTTCAAGGGCAGCCTTAAGAATTTCTCAAGGTTCATCTCAAGTACCCAAATAAATAAATAAATAAAAGTTCTGAGAATTGTCCAGCTCAGGGTGATAGTGGTTTAAGAAGAGAAATTAATGAGATAGGTAAGTGTTACCTTAAGGGACACAAATTTTTTCTTCTAATTAAGCACACAATTCCCAATGTGGTTCCTAATTAACAGAGCCTTGTGTGAGTCAGCCTTGTGACGGGCCTGCATGGATAGGAATCCAGGAAGATGGCAATAGTCCTATTCTGCTCTACCCTGTCAGAGAAAAGGAATGTGGTACTCAGAGCTGAGCTTCAGGTTTTAGCGGGAAAACAAAGAGACTGGAGATATTTCAGGACTGTAAAAAGTAACAATAGTATATATTTCTGGAGCACAATGCAATGTTTCTATATACATACACAATGTGGAATGTTTAAATGAAGCTAATGAATACATATATCATGACTCATACTTTTTTGTGGTGGGAATCTTAAAAACAAGACTCATGGAAAATCTAAAATAAACAACAAATTACTATTAAAAACAGTCACCATTTTATGCAATAGGTCACTAAATATTAGTCCTGGGTCTGGGGTTGTGGCTCAGTGGCAGAGCACTTGCCTTGCATATATGAGGGACTGGGTTTGATCTTAGCACCACATAAAAAATAAATAAACAAGCTGGGTCCCCAGTGGCGCACACCTGTGATCCCAGCAGTTCTGGAGGCTGAGACAGGAAGATCGGAGAGTTCAAAACCATCCTTAGCAAAAAGGAAGGCACTAAGCAACTCAGTGAGACCCTGTCTCTAAATAAAATCAAATTAGGGCTGGGGATGTGGCTCAGTGTTTGACTGCCCCTGAGTTCAATCCCCAGTATCAAAAAAAAAAAAAAAAAGTGTGAAGGGGAGAGGCCAGGTGCGAGTGCCACAGCCAAAGTAAGCCAAGGCTAGCCTTGTATTTCAGTGAGATCTGAAGTCTTTGGAGGGCTTTGAGCAGTTCATAAAATACATAAGGATGAAGATGTCAAAGTTTTAAAACATACTGGGTGAGGAAAGGAAGTCAAATCAAGGGACTTCCAATCAGAGGACTGATTCAAAGTGCTGGCCACAGGGTTCTCTACATTGAGCACCAACTGGCTTCAGACATGGAACTAAGTTTCTTAGCTGCCGTGATGAGAAAAGGAAAAAGTGACCTTCTGGGTGACACACAGCATCCCTGATATCAAAGATAACTAACTGCTCAGGAAGAACAACTGTGCTTTTCCATGTCAAGAGCCTCTACCATGACTCATCCTAGGGTGGGAACACTCTTCCCAGTGAATTTCCTCTTCAACTCTGTCTTGACACTAAATGCAACAAGGAGAGTTTGGAGGTGGTTTTTTTTTTTTTTTTTTTTTTTTTTTTTTTTTTTT
>NW_026000338.1:1420819-1426276 GCF_001458135.2 Marmota marmota marmota
TTTTTTTTTTTTTTTTTTAATACAATATCCTCAGTGTCCCTGTAGTTAAACCAAAGTCCTTTGTTTCCTACCCCTCAGCACTGCCACCAAACTGTTTATCAACAGTATACATTTATTTATGATTCCAGGTTGGTTTTGTCCAAACCTCCATATGGGTGTATAGAAATCCTATGAAGTGCTTTATTCCAGAACAAAGGAAGAAGAACAATGCCATTTATAGAACATGCAAGAAATCTATGACTATTGCCAGTCTAAATATGTCTCATCATAGAAAATTTGATCCCTTTCATAAAATGGAAGTTCGCCTGAAATGATAAAGAAAATATCTTGGGGTGTGCATATCTATGTCTATCTATCTATCTATCTATCTATCTATACACACACACACACACACACACACACACATATGGATGCTTATACAAGTATGTATGTATTTTTTTCCCCTATTGGACTTCCCTCAAATCTTCTTACTTATGAGTTGCCTGCTACTAATTTTGATGCAGTGGAAGGTGGAGGTACTGGTTGAAATATACTTCAACTTGGGCTTATGAACAAACCCCACACACAGGGTATTAAACAAAGAAACAAGAACACAAGGGAAGAGAAAAGGCTATTTGATTCACTGCCTGCCCAGTTTTCCCAAGGAACTCAAAGTCTGACTGCAAAGCAGCCTATGAACTGCCTCCCCCACTAACCTAAACTGAAGCCAGGTGCCTAGCTCTACAGGTGGAGGGGCAGCTCTCCACACCAGGTTCTCAGTGGGTACACCAAATCTAGGCTCACAATGATTCCCCTGGGACTACTCTCTGCCTCTGTGCAGTGTACCAGGCAGTGCCTTCTTTCTCTTCACCACCAAATGGAGATTCTTGGTCTGTCTCTTCCTTGAGTTGCACTTACCAGGGAGGCTGGACATTCCACAGTTCTGAGCCCTCTTCCCCTTGCAGCTCCTGGCACCCCAGGGAGAATTACACACTTCTGTCAGTGCTGTTGTGAGCTACAGCAGTGGCCACACTGAGCTTGATGTAGTTTCCTTCTACCTTGAGCTCCTCCCAGAGTCCTGCTTCTTACCATTTCCACCAGCACACTCCAGAGCAGAGACCCATGTAGCTACTGAACCTCAGTGAGGACAACTGTAATAGCTGACAACAGGTGGGCCACAGCATAGTGTTGGCTAGAAGAGCTCTACGTTAGGATACAGGTTGTTCCACATGTTCTACAGAAACCAAGGAGATACAAGTTATAATTTTAGAAGCACTTTGTTCAGGAGGGCTGGAGATTTAGGGAGTAGCATCCCATAACCCTGTACTCTCTAGCCTACTATAAGGAAATCCCTGCAGATAACTCGGCTCCTACTGGTTTACACATTACTTGTTACTGTCTCCATGAAGTTTAAGAAGATAAAAGGAAATATGGAGATGCCTGTGCACCATCCCCTATTTGCCTAGCAGCCCTCCACCTCCAACCCCACCACTGGACAGAAAAAATTGCATTTTTTCCCTTGTCCTATTTTGCCACAAACATAAGGAAGGCCTCTTTAACATCTAACATGGAGAACAGGTATCTTCCTACCCAGAAGTCAAACGTGTCTTAGAAACCAGCAGTGAGTGCTCTTTAATGGTAGTCTACTTAGCAATAGAAAGCGTATGGTATTTTCCAAATACAAATTTTTTAGGGCCCTACACACAAATATGGAGAGATACTTTTGCCTGATTAGTTAGTTGTTTGGTAGTAAGCTCATCCTGAAAGGGGACAGACGAGAGTGGTGGGAACACAAGGTTAAGGGAATAATTCTATAAAATGGGGCCACCATGTTGATCCCCATATGCTTTCTTTTCCAAGAAGCAATTTACCTGCAGGCTTGCCTGGCAGAATGAAATTGTGATATTTTCTGGTAAAGGATGGAAATCGAGAACATCATGTTAAACTAAATAACCCAATTCCAAAGAACCAAAGGTTGACTGTTTTCTCAGATACGCAGATGCTAATTCAAAATGGGAGTAGGGGTGGGGGGAGGGAAGAATAGAGTGAAGGGAGGGGAGGAATGTGGGGGTAGAAATGATAATAGAATGAATCAGATATTATTACCCACTTGTCACAGCTCTTAGGGGCTTGCCTTAACACTCAATGTATTATTGGTCTGGGGTACATTGTTGAAAACATGTTGTGAAATAGAAAAACAAACCTTTATACTCACAGATCTTTTTATTGCTCTTTCTTAAAATGGAGAATTATAATAAAATGCCTTGAAATGGGAAAATTGGTCAATACCTGGGTGTATGCCCATGTGGACAGGATACAATAAGATGCATATATCATGAGGTTTGCTGACAATGACTCCTTTACCACACTTTGCTCCAGGTTCCCTGAGTGCTTCTATATTAGGCCTGAAACTTGGTCTGCCTTTAGCATGAGTCTCAGGTAATAAGTTTTTTGAAAATTCCCCTGTGGAGAGCAAGCTGTGCTGTGCTCTGAGTTACTCCATGATGTACAGAAAGCAGTTTTCAGGCGATGCCTAATCCTGAGTTACTCCATTTTGTAAAGCAGTATTTTGCCATGAGTTATTTATTCCATTTTGTGTACAAGGGCCAAGGTAGAATGACTCTACACCTTGTTTTTGCAAGTAAACACTATTTGTGTGCACAACCACAAGGCACAAATTGATAAATCACTTATCCATGCCAACTAATCAAACTAAAGCAGGAGCACCTGGACAGGAGCTCATGAACCTAACCAGCTATGAACTTCTCACTTCAGACCCCTAAAAGGAGGAATGCTGCATGACTGGACAAGGAGACACTCTCTGATCCCATCACCTGGGCACTTGTCACAGCCTTGTCCAGGAAAAATCACTACAGTGAAGAAACAGCCCACTGCAATCTGGCACCCCATGCTGACATTTCAATAGAAGTTGTGAAACTGCCTTCCCTCAGGATTCTCTTCCTAGATAATTGTGGACCTGTTTTTGTTGTTGTTGTTGTTGTTGTTTTTCAAATCCTTATCTAACCTCCTACAGTGATTCTTTGACTCTGCATTCTTGTTTTTCTCTCTCCCTGTTCTCTAGGCCTCTAGGCATAGCATCCTATAACCCTGTGTTGATCTTAATGTATATATTATGATGTGTGATTTGAATGTTATAGTAAAACTAGAATGAAATTTTTAAAAAATTAAAAAAAAACTTGTGATTTTGTGGCTTCTGTCTTTCAGGTGACACACAGGTAGTCAGTGAATTGCAACTAGTGAAAGTGGTGTAGATTGTGAGTTTATTGATATTCAATCCACTCTTACTTTGTGGAAATCCCCAAACATATTTGGTCTACGTTGATAGCATAACTTACTCCTCACATTATCACTCCTGATATCTGATGAATTTTCTACCCTTCCACCCTTGATATCTAAGTCTTAGCTCTGTCTTTCTTTGGCAAGAATATTAATAGGGACAGTATAGTAAGATTACCACTATCTTTTCCTTCCTCCCGGTCCTCTGTCTTAAAGTAAGAGATTATAGGTTTGTGCCACTATGCAGTTTTTTTGGGGGGATGGGGGGCGGAATATTTGGTGTACTCACAATCCTTCCATCTCAATTTCCAGGGTATCTCAGATTACAGGAATACCACTATCCTTGATGACTCCTTTCAGTAATTTTCCATGGACTAACCACCTTCACTCTGGTTGTTACCTATAAATTCCTCACTGACTTTCCCTTATTCAGGGAGTTTTGGATGATCTTCATTGTACAAAAGTTGACCCCTTCCATAACTGCATTTGAAAATTTGTTGTTGTTGTTGTTTTGACAGGTGTGCCCTTGGTGCACACCTGTAATCCCAGCAACACTGGAGGCTGAGGCAGAAGGATTTCAAGTTCAAGGCCAGCCACAGCAAATCCCTAAGGCCCTTTTTCAAAACAGAAAACATAAAAAGGGTTGAGGATATAGCTAATCCCTAGTACCAATATATATATATATATCCGTGATGGAGAAGGTGGTGTTTTGGTCTATTTATTTTTTGTAGAATCATAAAATTATACTTATTTACATATTTGTAAGAGGGGTCCACTTCATGCTTTGAATGTCACCTGTCTAGTTCTGGCACTGTGGCTTATTTTAATACTGACATTTTTTTTCTTCCTCTTCTCCCCACCTCCCTCCTTAAGGGGGGGGGGGCAAGATTAACCTTTTTCCTTTCCTTGGCTGAGTTATCTGTCCTCGAGCTTGTGGACTATAGGAATGAATTCAGACTTTGGGATTGCTACCCGCAGATCTAAGAATTGGCTTTCTCTCAAGGATTCAAATGAATTATGTCTCTTGGTGGGGCACAGCTAGTGGCAGACTTATTCTGATATTTAGGATCAGAAAGAGCAGAAAGATTTGAAAAATCTGGACTTGAAAGGCAGGTGTGAAACTGGGGCTAAGGAAGTTGCAGTTGTTAAAGGCATTACCTCCACTAAAGAAATGCTAAGGACTCTGCCCAGAGACAATAAGAAAGATGGCTTGAGGGCATCTCAGGAGTTGGCAAGACAACAGCCATCTCCAGCTCAAGGAAATAAAAGTAAAAATTCTCCTGGGGCTAGTGGGATACCCTTCTTGCACTACGGGGTCTAGGAAGTTTTTCCAACATGGTCAGCAACCCAGGCATTCAGAAGCTCTTGTAGTCAGGGTCCTTGGAGTCCTCGAGATGGCTGCAGACCTTGGCGTCAACCACGTGATGCTGGTTCTGTAGGAATGCAGGAAGCAGGAATTAGGGGTTCATGGAGGTTTCCACCATGATTTCAAAGCCCTGGGAGGCCAGGCACAGTGCAGCAGGGTCAGAGTCCCTGTAGGCACCCCCAGAGAGGGTGGTGCATGGAGATGTGAAGACAAAGCCAAAGCAATCTTTGCCCCATGCGTGCTGAGGAAAATTTTGCTCTCTTTTCCCCTTCTTTAGGCTTCCTATTGTAAGGGTGCAGCGAAGCGTCAGAGAAAGAGACCACCAAGAGACCACTCATGTAATTGGCAGAAGGGGATTTATTGATCCAGCATGCTGGGGCTCCGTGCCCACTCAAGAAGAGAGAGCAGCCCAGAGCCCAGAGCAGGGGTTGTGCACTTTTTTGGGGAGGGCGGGGACTTTACATACATCACAGTCTCCTTTAACAAATCATCATACACCACGGGAAAATCAAACAACAACTCCCAAACATGATTAGTTCATTCATTGGCAGGAACAGGTCAGGCGGGGGTGATAGGTCAGTTCTAAAGCGGGGTACACATTCAAACTGATTGGTCCAGGCCCTGCGATGCCTACGTGCAAGATCGCACAGGGCCCTAGGCTATTAATCAACTAAATGGCCAGTAGGGCGTTGTCTTAACTGCCTCAGGAATTTCTGGGTGTAGCAGAGGAACTTAACAATACCTAGTCCTTCACTTTTTAACTCAGGCCTTGCAGCTTAGGAACTTTACAATGCCCGGTCTTTTACATTTTAACT
>NW_026000338.1:1431452-1441049 GCF_001458135.2 Marmota marmota marmota
TCCTTTTTTTTTTTTTTTTAACCAGGGATTGATCCCAGAGACACTTAACCATTGAGCACATCTCCAGCCTTATTTTATTTTATTTTAGGTACTGGAGATTGAACTCTGGGGCACTCACCACTGAGCTACATCCCCAAACCCATTTTGCATTTTATTTAGAGACAGGGTCTCACTGAGTTGCTTAGTGCCTGGCTTTTGCTGAGGCTGGCTTTGAACTCATGATCCTCCTGCCTCAAACCCCTAGGCTTACAGGCATGTGCCACCACGCCCTGCTATAATTCACTTCTGAATGAAGAATAGATCCTATAATAAGTCTGAGAAGAAACTAAGAAAAATAAAACAACTTTTAGATGCCAGGTGTGGTGGTATAAAAACTTTTTTTATGCCTGGGAAACTGAGGCAGGATGATCACAAATTTAAGGCCAGCTTCATCAATTTAGCAAGATTCTAAGCAAATTAGTGAGACCCTGGTTCAAAATAAATAAAAAATATAAAAATAAAAGGGATGGGGATTTAGCTCAGTGGTAAAGCACCCGTGAGTTCAAGCTCCAGTACAAAACAAAATGAAACAAAACAAAAAGCTCTTAGAAACAAATGGAAATGGAGATACACCATATCAAAGTCTCCTATACAGTATCAAGGCAATTCTAAGAGGACAGACTATAGCATGGTGTACCTACATTAAAAGGAAAAGAAAAGAAAAATCCCAAATAAACAATCTAATGGTCCATAACAAGTCCCTAGACAATCAGGAACAAACTAATTCCCAAGCTAGTAGAAGATAGGAAACAATTACAATCGGAGTCAAAATAAATGAAACAGAGATTAAAAAAAATACTAAGGGTCAATGCAACAAAGAGTTGAGTTGGCTTTTTGAAAAGAGAAACATGATTGATAAAACCGCAGCCAAACAAACCGAAAGAATGAGAAGACCTACATCATCAAAATTAGAGATGAAAAAGAAGATACCACCACTAATTTCTGAAATTGAGAGGATCATTAGGAAATATTTTGAAAACCTTTATTCTAATAAATTTAAAAATCTAGATGATATTGACAAATTTCTAGACATATGTTGCTTGCCCAAATTGAAATAAGAGTTACAAAAAACTTAAACAGACCAATAGTGACCAATGAGATTGAGGCAGTAACAAAAAGCCTTCCAACAAAAAGCCCAGGACCAGTTGGATTCTCAGTTGAGTTCTATGAGTCCTTTAAAGAACTAATACCAAGCCTCCCCAGATTGTTCCATGAAATAGAAAATGAGGGAACAATTCCAAATTCATTCTATGAAGCCAGTATCACCCTGATACCAAAACCAGAAAAAGCCAAAGCAAGGAAAGAAAACCACATATAAATATCCCTTATTTTAAAGTCCTTAATAAAATATTAGCAAAATACATTAAGAAGAGATTGTATACCATGATGAAGTTGGATTCATCCCAGGCTTGCAAGGGTGGTTTAATATATATAAATCAATGTTTAATTCATCACATAAATAGAATCAAGGATGAAAGTCACAAGGTCATCTCAACAGATGCAGAAAAAGCCATTAACAAAATTAAGCATCCATTCATGTTTAAAAACATAGAAGAGAGATATGAAAAATTGTGCTCTTTATGTGTAATAAGAATTGCAATGCATTCCGCGGTCATATATAAATAAAAAAAATTAATTAAAAAAAAACCACAGAAGAAACAAGGGATAGAAGAGACTTACCGCAACATCATAAAGGCTATGATGAGCCTCTGGGATTACAGGCATGCACCACTACACCAGGCAAGACTTTAGAAGATGGAAGGACCTAATATTATGGACCCAGGACCTTCCAGGAAATTGAGGCAATGCAAAGAACACCTTCAAACCCCATATCTTGCAATCAAGTCAGAAAGATTTCAGACATGTCACACAGTAACAAGAGTGAGTTTATTGAAGGGATAGGAAAAAGGAAAGGAGGCACTCTCAAGGGAGAAAGTGGGTCCTTTCAGGAGAGGGACAATGGGTCTACCCACTGAGAACCTGGTGTGGAGGGCTGCCCCTCCACCTGTAGAGCTAGGCACCTGGCTTCAGTTTAGGTTAGTGGGGGAGGCAGTTCATAGGCTGTTTTGCAGTCAGACTTTGAGTTCCTTGGGAAAACTGGGCAGGCAGTGAATCAAATAGCCTTTTCTCTTCCCTTGTGTTCTTGTTTCTTTGTTTAATACCCTGTGTGTGGGGTTTGTTCATAAGCCCAAGTTGAAGTATATTTCAACCAGTACCTCCACCTTCCACTGTGTTTAATTTGCTAACAGTGAATGCATAAGTGAGAAGACTTGAGGGAAGTCCAACATGGAAGAGAAATCCATACATACTTGTATGAGTATCCGTGTGTGTGTGTGTGTGTGTGTGTGTGTGTGTGTGTAGGTAGGTAGGTAGATAAGACATAGATGATATACATACCCCAAGATATTTTTTTTATCATTTGAGAAGAACTTCCAATTTATGGAAAGGATCAAATTTCCTAAGGTCAGACATATTTATACTTGAAATAGTCATAGATTTCTTGTGTGTTCTAGAAGTGGCATTGCTTTGTTCCTTTGTTCTAGACAAAGTATTTTATAGCTCTATGTACCCATATGATAGTTTGGACAAAACAGGCCTAGAAGGTCTTTGATATTGTTTGTGAGTCAACCCCTGCTTATTCTTCATCAGATATAAGAGAGTAGGGATTGCTGGTTTACCTTTTCCTCCTCTGAATGCCCTTTCGGGCCTCTCTTGAGGTTTCTTATGCCACATCCAAAGAGGATGGTGTCCATAGCCTAATCTGTTCCTCAGTTACATGGCCCAGGAGGTAAGTATAAACACAGGTCACTCATTTCCTCTCTCAGACCTGTACATACCACTCTCTTTAGCAAGAGCTAACCTGTATCCTGAGGCTTGAAGTGCAGGAAAAGTGACAGTTTTCTTACTTGTTCATAAAGACTATGGGGCTGGGGATGTGGCTCAAGCGGTAGCGCGCTCGCCTGGCATGCGTGCGGCCCGGGTTCGATCCTCAGCACCACATACAAACAAAGATGTTGTGTCCGCCGAAAACTAAAAAATAAACACTAAAAATTTCTCTCTCTCTCTCTCTCACTCACTCTTTCTTTAAAAAAAAAAAAAAGACTAAACATTGCCTGATCTTAGAAAAATCAGTGTCTCTTTAAACTAAAACGTGTTTCCACAAAGTTTTCAGTCTAAATGTTCAAACTACAGATTTCCCTAACACCTCTCTTCCTACTCAGCCTTCTGTTTTTCAACTTATTTTCTCCATTCAAACATCCAACACTGCCTCCTCTTCTCACTTCTGGAGGATAACCTTCTTTTCTATTCATTGAGAAAATTTCAGAAGACTCAACTAAGATTTGCAAGCCCCAAACTGAATGCTCCCATCTTCTCCCATAAACCTTTTTCACCTGTAGTTTCCAAGCAGGAAAGGGCATCTCTTATGTCTCTTATGTCTCCAGTTCTTCCTGCCATAGATTTCAGGATGGCCCTTCACTTTGCTTCTTCCCTCACTTTCCATTTGTCAGGAAATCCAGCGAGCTCTCTTCTCAGAATGGATCCAGAATCTGAGATCTGACCACTTCTTGCTGCCTCTTCTGGTACCACCCTGTTCCCCGCCACCCTCAAGTTTGCTCATAGGGTATGGGAGTGTTTTGCTGACTCTCTTCTTGCTTCACCCTCCCCTCACCCACTCTGGTGATCAATTCAGCAGCCAGAGTACCTCTGTGAATACATACTCAGATCTTAGGAATGCCTCTGCTCAAAACCTACACCCCATGTCAGTCAGGGTAATCAGGTGTCCTTACAGTCCTCTACAAGGCTATATGTGGTGTGGGTACCAGTTACTTCTCTCACCCTGTCTTCTAGTACTGTCCTCCTTCTTCCTGCTCTGGCTGTGATCACGTCCTTGTTGCTCCAGAGGTAGAGGCTTTTGCTCTCTTCTTTCTGCATGGGGCATTCTTGTCCTAGATGTGTGCCCTACATATGTCATCCTCATTTCATTCATGTGTTTGATTAATGTTATTATTCAATGTGACCTCCTGTTAAAATGTCTTATTTCAAATGCCACACCCCTCTCTCAACAAACACAGGATTCCCTCTTACTTGGCTTTCTTGGGACTCTTTTTTTGGGGGGCTGGGTACTGGGGATTGAACTCAGAGGCACTTGACTACTGAGCCATATCTCCAGCCCTATTTTGTATTTTATTTAGAGACAGGGTCTCGCTGAGTTGCTCAGCACCTCACCATTGCTGAGGCTGGCTTTGAACTCATGATCCTTCTGTCTCACCCTCTCGAGCCACTGGGATTATAGGTGTGTGCCACTGTGCCCAGCAAGAAGCTGGCTTTTCTTGTTGATTTTAGTTTGGGTGTCTGATTGTTCACTAATTTATCCTATTAGAGGCTGATTTGTAGTAGTTGCTCTGTAAATATCTATTGAATGAATAATACATTCATTCAACAAAAATCTAGTATATTCATCTCTACATATGTATTCATTTCTACTGGATTTTTTTTTTTTTGGTCTTTTTTGTTTGTTTTGGTACTGGAGATTGAACCCATGGATGCTTAACCAGTGAGCCACATACCCAGCCCTTTTAAAAATATTTTATTTAGAGACTAGGTCTTTGTAAGTTGCTTTACAGCCTCACTAGATTGCTGAGGCTGGCTTTGAATTTGTGATCCTCCTGCCTCAATCTCCCGAGATACTGAATTACAGGCGTGCATCATTGTACCCGGCCTGGCTGGTTTTTTGATCCAGTGAAGAATGAGAGTGAGTTATGAGTTTTCCTCACAAAATTATGTTCCTTTCAATTTCTCCTTGTTGTTGTAGTATCATTGACAATGTCCCAGAACAAGGAAAATTATTTCTTGTGCATATGACTGTCAACAGGTGAAAAACCCTTAAAAGACAGCATAGACAGTAACACGTCACATAGCTATTCACAGAAATGAAGAAAACACCTTAATGCATAAATAAATGCATACTGTTGACAGGCTTTACTACACTTACACTAAAGTTTTTATTAAAAAGACCTCATGCATTTCCTTGTTGCATTTAGGGTCAGGACAGAGTTGAAGAGGAATTTTACTTAGGACAGGGTTCCCTCCCTAGGATGAGTCATGGTAGATGCTTATTTCAGGGAAAAGCACAGTTGTTCTTCCTTAGTAATTTGGCAGGGGGCGGGGGGTGCTTGTGATTGAACCCAGGGCCTTATGCATGCCAAGCAAAAAGTCTACCAACTGAGCAATATCCCCAGCCTTAGTTAGTCATCTTTGATCTCAGGGGTGCTGTGAGTCCCCCTGGGTTTGCTTTTCCCTCTTTACATCTTGGCAGCTAAGAAACTTAGCTCCACCTCTGTGACCAGCTAGTGGTTAATGTGTAGAACCCTCTGGCCAGCACTCTGTTCAAATCAGTCCTCTGATTAGAAGTCCCTTGAGTTGACTTTCTTTTCTCTCCCAATACGTTTTAAATTTTGAAATCTTCATCCTTATGTATTTTATGAACTGCTCAAAGCCCTCCAAAGGCTTCAGATCTCGCTGAAGTAAAAGGCCAGCCCTTGGCCAGTAAGGGCCTATAGGGTTAACACCTAACTTACTCCCTGGCTGCCCTACTCACAACTGGCTTTTCCCCTTTACTGCCCTAGTCAAAATGAAATTGGCTCCTACTTTGAACAAAATCTTTTGTTCCCAGGGTAGTAAAGGTTTGTGGCATTTGAACACAGCTACAAAGTTTTCATTTTTATCTAGCTTTTTTTTTTTGTACTAGTGAATGAATCCAGGGGTGCTTAACCACTGAGCCACATCGCAAGCAATTGTTTGTATTTTATTTAAAGATAGGGTCTCACTGAGTTACTTAGGACCTCACTAAGTTGCTGAGGCTGGTTTTGAACTTGTGATTCTCCTTCCTCAGCCTCCCAAGCTCCTGGGTTTACAGTTTTGTGCCACCATGCTCATCCTTTATCTACTTTTGATGGGAAGATAGATATCATGGTTATGTAAGTTCAGTCATCCCTTGTGCATGCCATCTTTTGTTAAAGCACATCTGTGAATAAATCCTAAATGTCTATCAGTGGGTGAATTGATAAGGAAATATATGCCACGAATAATTGTTGACCTTAAAATAGGAGGAAATTCTGTCATTTGTGAATACATGGATGAAACTTGTGAATATTATTCTAAGTGAAGTAAGCCAGGCACAGAAAGACAAGAATTGTTTGATTTCCCTTATATGTGGAACTCATAGAAGTCGGGAATAGGGAGATGGTTACCAGAAGCTGGAGTGTCGGGCAAATGGTGAGGAATGGGGAGGTGTTGGTCAAATGATACTGAAACTGTCAAACTGAAACTGTTTGACAAGAGGACTAAATTTTAGTGACATATTGTGGAGAATGCTGACTATAGTTAGTGGTAATTTGTTGTCTATTTTAGGTTTTCCATGAGTCTTATTTTCAATATTCTTACCACAAAAAGTATGAGTCATGATATACATTCGCTTGTTAGCTTCATTTAAGCATTCCACATGTGTATGTATTTGAAAACATTGCATCATGCTCCAGAAATATATAACATTATTATTTTTCACAGTTCTAGAACCTCTCCAGACTCTTTGTATCCCCCCTAAAAACTGAAGCTCAGCTCTGAGTACCACATTCCTTTTCTATGACAAGGTAGAAGCAGAATAGGGCTATTGCCATCTTCCTGGAATCCTATCTATGCAGGCCCATCACAAGGCTGACTCACACCTGCTCTGTTAATTAGGAACCACACTGGGAATTATGTGCTTAATTAGAAGAAAATTTTTGTGTCCCTTAAGAAGGTCACACTTACCTATTCCATCAATTTCTCTTCTTAAACCACTATCACCCTGAGTTGGACAATTCTCAGAACTTTTATTTCTTTTTATTTTATTATTTATTTATTTAGATACTTGGGATGAACCTTGCGAAGTTGCTAAGGCTGCCCTTGAACTTGCAATCCTCCTGTTTCAACCTTTCAGGTCACTGAGATTAAAGGCATTTGCCACCATGCTTGGCTCTCAGTAATTTTAAACTTTCACAAATTATAGGGTATTTTACTTAAAAGTGAATATTGGAAAGTGAGTGGCTCAGGCAGGTGAAGTTTTTTGCTTAATATCATGAATATATTTAGTGGCTGAGCATGGATTAGAGGCAAATTTCCTGAAGCCCAGGCTAGACTCCTTAAGTCCTCAAAGTGGTCAACTGCAGTGGACTATTCTCTAGCCCTTGTCTCTCAGGCCAGATCTTTCTAGAGGAAACACATATCCTCAAAGCCAAAGCTGCCAAATATTTCCTTCCTAACCCCACAGCATCCCTATATTTTTCACATGACTGCTTGGCTTCCCGACAAACCAAATGTGGGAGAATTTCAGGGTGCATTAGTAAAGGCCTAATGTCTCATAGGAAATATAAGTCTGTGGTATGAACGCTGCCACCAGACAATTAAAAACTGTGAAACATATGGTACTTGATTGGCTTCATATCTGTAGGTTGACACTAGGTCCAAGGTCTAAAATAAATATTTCTTGAGGAAGTTCAACTGGACACTAGCGTATAATATAAGTACATTTGAGCCCTAGAACCTTGATGGTAAACACAACTTTACCGGACTACCATTTCCTTGAAACAGCCTCTGGCAGTCCTGGATGTTTCTCCCCAACTCTTACACTGACAGTTAGCTGGAACCCAAAAGAACTTAGAATGTAATCCCCAAAAGTTGCAACCCCTTGCATTTTCCCATTGTGTTAAGTTCCTTTGGGACTTATAATTTGAATATTTCACAGGGTAAAGGAAGAGAGTCAGTGCCATTAACAGAACAAGTACAAATGGTTGATGCAGAGCAATAGCATATGGTGGTGCAGCTGATGCTAATGTCTAGATCAACTAAATTAATGTTTTCTTCCAGTCCTGTTCATACTGGACTGTCCCCCTGAATTAAAAATTCTACTCCCATTGACCTCAGATTCTCAGAAGTCACAGAAGAAAACAATTTGCAAAGTGGAACAGTGAAACAGGGAAAGAACCAGTGACATACAAAACCATAAAGTAAACTAGCAGCAGTGTAACACAAGTCTCCTGACTTCCAGCCAAAAACATTTTACAAAACATCCCAGCTCCACCTATTTTTAGTAGATCTGGACAAGTAATTTAACCATTCAAGCTTCAGTTTCCTCATCTATAATGAGAGGATAACAGTACCTGCACCATTATACTGTTGCAGTGAACTAATGCCTGGGAAACATTTAGCAAATTCTCTGAATATTGTAAAAGCTTAATGAATATTAACCATCAGTATTATATTGGATCAGTTTTTTCCTTATACCAGAATAAATTGGCCACTAGATGCATCCCCGCTTTTACTTCTTCATCCTGTTTTCCATGGAGCACATATCCTTTGAGTTTCCATTTTCTAGTTTCCATTGATATAGAAAGGAAGTTACTGTAGGTGGGAAGGAATAGAAGAAGAGACAGCATTTTGTACTACCTCAGAAATCAGTACTCTTGAAAATAGAGTAAAGGAATGGGATTAAGAGGGAGGAAGCTAGACAGGGAAAAGAAAAAGAAAGGTAGAAGGGTAGTGATCTTATGAAAATCAAAGGGATATCAATCAGTAGAGGAAAGGGACTAGGGCATGGGAGGAGGGGAGGGAGGGGGAACTGCTGGGGAGTGATGTTGGCCAAATTATGTTGCTATATTGTGTGCATATTCAAATATATAATAGCAAATGTTATCAATATGTACAACTATAATACAGCAATAAAAATGTGGAAAGAGAATAAAAGAGTCAGGAGGGGAGAGCATGGGTAAGTACTGGGGAATGGAATCTATCAAATTATGCTACAATGAATCCTGATTGTGTGTGTGTGTGTGTGTGTGTGTGTGTGATTATAATGTGTTAATTAATATAATCATAAAAAATAGAAGGGAGAGCAATAGAATAGAGCAAGTAGATGGAGGAAGTAGGAGGGAGCAAAAAGGAGAATGAGATTGATCAAATTGTTATATGCATATATAAATATGGTATAATAAATTCCACTATTATATATAAAATATGTCAGTGCTCATAAACTTCAAGCGAGTTGGCAAATTTTCTGGCTGTTATGATTCTTCTATTTCTGAGCTGGGAATCAAAGCATGAGACAGGGCTAAATTCTATAGTAGGTATATCGAAGAAAGGAGTTCTAGTTTGGGATCAGGTAGGTGTGTGTTTGCACCTCAGCTGTGCTTCCTTTTTATAGTGTTATGGTTTAGATATGTGCCTCCCCCCTCAAATCTCATGTGTAAGACAATGCAAGAAGTTTTGGAGAGGAAAAGCTTGGGTTATGAGAGCCATAACCCAATCAGTGAATTAATCCCCTGTTAGGGATTAACTGAATGGTAACTGTAGGTTACCATTAGATGTAGCTATTAGAGGTGGGTCCCTGGAGGTGTGCCTTTGGAGTAGATACTTTGTCCTTGTTGGTGCTGGGGATGTGGCTCAAGTGGTAGGGCGCTTGCCTAGCATGCATGAGGCACTGGGTTCGATTCTCAGCACCACATAAAAGTAAAATAAAGATAT
>NW_026000338.1:1442724-1451776 GCF_001458135.2 Marmota marmota marmota
AGAGAGAGAGAGAGAATTCAATAATTGGAAACTTCTCATTTTAGAGTTAGTGGAAATGTTTCACTTGTTCTGACTGTTGGTTCCTTGACAGTCTTACTTTGCAAGGCTGCTGCAAAATTTTCTCCCCCCTGTGGGTCATCTTAGGTATTTAGTCAGAAGCTGGAAGAGGCAGAATCAAGGACTATTCACCAATGGCCATTATAAACTTTAAACCCTTAAATAAAAATAAAATCTGTAATTTTTAAAAACAATTATAATTAAACCCTCCCCAAAAAGTTTGATAAAATACTGTTAGCAAGACAGTGGGTAACTGTTAGATATTGTTGGTGACAGTATAATTTGACACACCAGTTGAAGGCAATTTAAGAAGTCTATCAAATTTTGAGTGCATATAGCCTCTACACAGCAATTTCTTTTTTATATATTTATTTTTTAGTTGTAGTTGGACACAATACTTTTATTTTATTGTGATGCTGAGGATCGAACCCAGGGCCTTGCACATGCTAGGCGAGCACTCTACCACTGAGCCACAACCCCAGCCCTCTACCCAGCAATTTCACCTCTGGAAATTCATCCCACAGACATGCCACTATTTATACATGTTTGAGAAAAACACATTCCAGGTTGTTCACTGAACCATTGCTTGTAATAGTGAAACCCTTGCCCATTGTTAGAGTACTTATTAAGTAAATTATTATACAATGAAACTATAAAAAAGAATGAGAATTGTTCCATATAATGTCATGGAGAGCCCAATAGGACTAAAACATATTCATAGAAGTGCATATTGTGTACAAAAACAGATGGGAGGTTAGCTCCTTATTCAAATATGCACAAATGTACTTGAAGTTTTCAGAAGAAATGAATAAGAGTGGTTAACTGTGCATGTGTGGGGGTGAGTGGGAACTGCTAGATGGAAGATTAAGTTGAGAAGGATGCTTTTCATTGTATAACTATTCTTATTTTTTGTTTTTTGATAACTGTAAATATATTACCTTTTAAGTAAATCTGATTTTAAAAAATTAAAAAACTTGAAAAATATTTGCTATGTACATGATATAGGGTAAATATTCTTATTGTGCATCTAATTTTAGAAAGTAAAGCACATTCTCAAAGAATTATGTGAAAAAATAGTTATTGTACTTTATTAATAATAGTGACATATAAAGAGTCAAATGTATAAGAGAATGAGTAAATAAAGAATAGTATGTGGATCTCTGGTAGATGGATTATTTGTCAACCACTAGAAATATTGTTCCAGAAGAATTTTATGACATGGAAAAATGCTTATTAATTCAACATTACATAGAAATCTATGGTATGAGCACCATTTTATTATGTTGTGTGGGTTCATGTGTGTGTCATTATCTGACCAACCTGTAAATAGAGAAAATGATTTTGGAGTAGCACCATAAAAGTCCACCAAAATAATAACAGTGATTGATCAACAACTACTGTTTCTGTAGCTTCTGCATTTGTGAATTGTTCGAATTTTCACAAAGTACGACATACTTTAACAGAGCCCCTTGAGAATTAAAAAGCCTCAGCCTCCCCAGTTTCCTGATAAATTGTTTTTCTGCAACTGAGTTTCCCCAGGCTGAGAATGGAAACTGAGGTACTGGCCCCAAAGTCTGTCCAGATGCCAGCAAGGGTTGGAAATCTAATTGTAACATTATCTCTGGCTAGCACAGCCTGACTAAATCTACATATGTATATTTCCTGACTTTTGTTCCTATAAATTGAAAAGTTCCTGAGGGAGACAGATTAATTACCTTACCAGTTTGGGCCAAACTGTGATTAAATTCATTTTCCCTTTTTATATTTTTTTCTCTTATTTCTGATGTGGGCGGGTGACTGAGTCTAGTCTGTTGGCAACCTGGTAGGACCTCTGGACTGGGATGCTGATGATAGTACTAATTTGATGATTTATATTTAGAATATAAAACCACACTAGGAAAATAAAGGACACAAATAGAAATTTCAGTGAAAAACACAGAGACAAACTGGGAGCAAATGTTTAATCTCCAAACTAATTTTTAAAAAGACTGATTAAATAGTAATAGAATCATACTACAAAGGCAATAGTTTACCCTGGCCAAGACAAAGAATAGGCCCTTCACTTCTAGAATATTTCAGCCATCTGCGGAAAACAGTTTAAAATTTTTTTAAAGGCTAAGAAACTGATTTCTTCTCTCTCCTAACATGAGTCCCTCAACCTTCAGGACATGGGTAAAGGGCAAAGTTAAGATGAATAAGGGGGCGGGGGCTTTAATCCCTGCACATATTCAGGAAGTAATGTTGCCTACCTAGATCTTCCAAAAAAGAGTCAGACATAAAACACAATAACTTTTCCCAGTTTTATTCCTGAAACCACCTGATAATTTCATTATATCTCCCAAGAGGGTGACGTTCATGGTTGCCTAGGAGATCAGGAGCATGAGGAAAAGTTTTAAAGCTGTAGAATTCATTTCTGCTGGGCTTTCCTAAATCCGCAATTTCCTCTCTACTTCAGAAACCTATTTTATAGACCATCTGAGTTATCTTCGCCCCCCCCCCGTGGTGCTTGCAAGTTAAGCACTCTACTAACTGATTTATATCCCTAGCCCTTGAGCTATTTTTCTTCTTATCTGAATATTTGTTGAACTGGAGCTAGATTCCTTGCCACTTCATCCTGTGGTCATTTTCTTTCTCCTGTTAATGCAGTATGCATTATAACCCCCATTAAAACAGTCCTCAAAGCAGGAAATAGAAATGAAAGGGCATAGCTGGATGTAGTGGCACACGCCTGTAATCCCAGCAGCTGCAGAGGCTGAAGCAGGATTGCAAGTCCAAAGCTAGCCTCATCAATTTGGGACCTAAGAAACTTAGTGAGACACTGTCTCAAATAAAAAGGGCTGGGAATGTGACTCAGTTGTTAAGCATTCAGTTAAATAGGCAATCAGACAGGGCTGGGGATATAGCTCAGTTGGTAGAGTGCTTTCCTGGCATGTAGGAGACCCTGGGTTCAATCCCCATTACCAAAAAAAAAAAAAAAAGACAATCAGACAAAGAGAAGTAACCAAGCAGTGCTTTATCCTAGGGATTTCTCCCTTAATGATATTTTTCTCATTACAGACCTACCAGGTATGATAGTAAACTAAAGGAGAAGAGACTTGATACAAAGAGACTGAGTAATAAATTTATTTTAATAGTTTAGATGGATATATTGACAACCAGTATTAACCCTTACTTAATTCTTTGAGCCAAGCACAATTCTAAATATGTTATAGGTATTAAGTCTCAGAACAACCCTGTGAGTTGGGTACTGCTATTGACCCATTTTCCACATAAGAGAGAGGTTAAGTATCTAGCCCAGGGTCATACTCCTATAGTAAGTGAATTATCCCAGTTGCTATGGTTTGGCTCTTAAAGATTCCTCACAGACACATATGTTAATGCTTATTCCCCTCCCTGAGGTGATGGAACTTTTAAATGGTGGAAAGGAAGTTAGGCCCTTGAGGGCATGTACTTGAAGGGGATTTGGGGACCTGGCCCTTTCCTGTATGTTTTCTTCCTGGTTACAATGAGGTGAACAGGTCTTCTCCACCACAAGCTCCAGTCATGAGGAACTGTGCCAGTCCAGGCCCAAAGCAATGGAACAAATCAACCATGGACTGAAACCTCTGAAACCATGAGCCAAAGTAAAACTTTCCTCCTTTTAAGTTGATTCTCTCAGATGTCTTGTTACAGTGACAAGACCTCAAGATATTACACAGGAGGTCCAACATCAGCAGAATAGCATATCTTATAAAACATATATTACTAGAGTATGAGGATCATTTTCTAGGAGATTAGGAATATGATCATATGCTGCTAAACCAAGTGTAAACCAGACCTTTCTTATACTCAAATATTCCCATTTGATCTATGAGTCAAGAGATTACAATATTTTATACTGTTGTTCCTGCCTTTAGGAAATCCCAGATAACCAATGTTACAACCTGGACTGTACCTGCAACTTGCTTTGCTCTCTTGATTCTCCAAATTAAGTGCTCACCTTTGGTTGTTGTTATTCTTATTTAGTTTTGTTCTTCTTCCTCCTCTCCCCTCTCCTCCTATTTCTCTTTCTCCTTCTCTTCCTCCTCCTCCTCCTCCTTTGTACTGGCATACTGGGTATCAAACCCAGGGTCTCACACATGCTAGGCAAATGCTCCTCTGCTGAATCCCCAGCCCATGCTCACTCTTGTGTGTATATGTATGTGTGTATTTTACTGGGGATTGATCCCAGGGTCTAGCATAGGCTAAATAAGCACGGTACCACTGAGCTACATCCCTAGTCCTTTTTACTTTTTATTTTTCATTTTTTAAAATTTTGAGATAAGTTCTCACTAAGTTGCTAAGGCTGTCCTCAAACATATGATCCTTTTGTCTCAGCCTCTCAAGTTACTGGGATTGCAGGCATGTGCCACCATGCCCAGCTATGCTAATTTTGCCATCTATAGTTATTACTAATTTCATGTAGTTGAATTATGACTTGATCCCTTGATTTGGCTGAGTCTCTTCAAACCTTAAGTTATACATAATTTTCATACATTGTTTCTAAGTTGTTTTAATTTAAAAAGTTAAGTTTTGAGATAATTGTAGATTCTCATGCAGTTGTATAAGCACATGTATTCTTTATCTGATTTTGCCAAATGATAACATCTTCCAAATGTATATAGTCCAATATTACAAGAAGAAAATTGATATTCATTTATACATATGATTCATATTTCCCTAGTTACATGTGTACTCATTTGTGTATGTGTGTGTGTTTAGTTCTATGTAATTTTATCACATGTGTAGGTTTGCTAGTTCACCAACACCACAGTAGGTGTACAAAACAGTTACATCACCACAAAGTTTTCTTGAATGTTGTTCTTTCATTACCATATCCACCTCAATCTTCTTCTACCCCAAGACCCTGTCCATAACACCTGGCAATCACAAATATCTTCCACATCTCCATAATTTTGTCATTTCAAAAATGTCATGTAAAACAACAATAAGTGTTGGAGAGGATGTGGGGAAAAAGGTACACTCATACATTGCTGGTGGGTCTGCAAATTGGTACAGCCAATATGGAAAGCAGTATGGAGATTCCTCAGAAATCTGGGAATGAAACCACCATTTGACCCAGCTATCCCTCTCCTTGGACTATACCCAAAGGACTTAAAAACAGCATACTACAGGGACACAGCCACATCAATATTTATAGTAGCACAATTCACAATAGCTAAACTGTGGAGCCAACCTAGATGCCCTTCAGTGGATGAATGGATAAAAAAATGTGACATATATACACAATGGGATTTTACTCAGCATTAAAAGAGAACAAAATTATGGCATTTGCAGGTAAATGGATGGCGTTGGAGAAGATAATGCTAAGTGAACTTAGCCAATCCCCAAAAAACAAATGCCGAATGTTTTCTCTGATATAAGGAGGCTGACTCATAGTGGGGTACGGAGGGGGGAGCATGGGAGGAATAGATGAATTCTAGATAGGGCAGAGGGGTGGGAGGGGAAGGGAGGGGGCAGGGGATTAGCAAGGGCAGTGGAATATGATGGACATCATTATCCAAAGTACATGTATGAAGACTCGAATTGGGTGTCAACATACTTTATATATAAACAGAGATATGAAAAATTGTGATATATATGTGTAATAAAAATTATAATGCAGGGGCTGGGGTTGTGGCTCAGCAGTAGAGCACTCGCCTGGCATGTGCAGGATCCTGGGTTTGATCCTCAGCACCACATAAAAATAAATAAGTGAAATAAAGGTATTGTGTCCAACTACAACTAAAAAATAAATATTAAAAAAAGAATTGTAATGCAAAAAAAACAAAGTACATGTATAAAGGCATGAATTCACATGAACATACTCTATATACAAAAATATGAAAAATTGTACTCTATATGTGTAATAAGAATTGTAATGCATTCTGCTGTTGTGTATTTTAAAAAAATAAAACCCATAAAACTAAAAAAAAAGTTATGTAAATGTAATAATAGAGTATGTAACACTATGAAATTATCTTTTTTCACTGAGAATCATACCCATGAAATTCAACCAAGGTGTGCTATCAATAATTAATTTATTTTTATTGTTGATAAATATTCCATGGTATGGCTATACCACTGTTTTTTGGGGGGGAAGTATTGGGGATTGAACTCAGGGGCACTCAGCTGCTGAGCCACATCTCCACCCTGTTTAAAGACAGTGTCTCACTGAGTTGTTTAGCGCCTCACTGTTGCTGAGGCTGGCCGTGTACTCATGGTCCTCCTGCCTCAGCCTCCCAAGCCACTGGGATTACAGGCATGCACACACCTGGCACCACTGTTTTTTAAACCATTCACCCATTGATGCCAAGTTTTGTTACTCTTTGGCACTATATGGGGGAAGAGGCTAGGCTTCACTGTTTGGTGTTGTACAAATATTTGGAGTCAAATTGGTTAGAAAATAGGTTTTGTTCAGAGGCAGGTTTTAAGCAGATAATAGAAAGTTTTCACTTCAAAATTTTCATCTTCATTCCTCAAAGGACTAGGAATGGGACCACCAAATGACCCAGCTACCTAATCCTTGATTTTTATAAAAAAGAATCAAAATCAGCATACTATAATGATACAGCCACATCAATGTTTATAGCAGCACACTTCACAATGGCCAAGCTATGGAACCAACCTAGGTACCCATGAACAGATGAGTGTACAAAGAAAAAGTGGTATATACACACAATGGAGCTTTACTCAGCCATAAAAAAGAATGAAATTATGGCATTTTCTGGTAAATGGATGGAACAGGAGAGCATCATGCTAAGTGAAATAAATCAGACCCAGAAAGTCAAGAGTTGAATGTTTTCTCTCATATGTGGAAGCTAGAGCAAAGTAAGGGGAAGAAATTGGGAGTGGGGCAATATCATGAAAATAGAAGAGAGATCAGTAGATGAGAGGTGGGGGATAGAGTGGGAGGGAGAATGGATGGGAAAAGGGAGGAACTGCAGAATGAAATTGACCAAATTATCCTATGCACATATATGAATAATGCCGCAGTCTGGCTGGGCACAATTCACGAGCCAGTTGTCAAGCAGGAACTAACTTTATTTTTAGAACACACCGGCACCAAGCGAGCTCTCCAGGAATTCCCTCAGAGCCCAACTGCTACCACCGGCTCTTCTGGTGAACCTCTCAACCGGCCTCTTCCCGCCCTTGAGGCCGATTGGCTGGGTCGCATGGGCGGAGCCAAAAGAGTCCCCCAATGAGCAGCTCCGTGGTCTGAAAGGGCGGGGAAACAGCCCAATGAGCATCACCGCAGAGGAGCCAATCAGCTGGAAGTTTGCTGGGGCAGCTTCGGCTGTGGCTCTCAACAAATATAACACAGTGAATTTCATTTTATGTATGCCTATAAAATACCAACTAAAATAAAATAAATAGATAAATAGAAGAAAGACTAGTAAAGTCAAGGAAGGGGAACAGGGGAAAGGAGTAAGGTAGGAAAAAAGTACTAAGGACTTAAGTAGAGTCAATTTTATTCCATGCATATATGATTATGTCAAAATGAACCCCATTATTATCTGTAACTAATGCATTAATAAAAGCATGAAAAATTCTATCTTCAAGAGGCGCTGGGATAAAGAAAGCTTTTAAAAGAGAAGAGGCAGACAAATGGGAGAAAAGGCAGGAAACATACATATGTAGACTTAGGTAGCCAGTGCTAGACAGGTGGGGCAGGGGACAATATCCATTCTCAGCTTCCTTGTTATCCCCCAAGCCAGGGTGGGGGCAGCCCCTGCGCCTTTACTGTCAGCAGGATGAAGTTGATCTCAATGTTAGAAGGGTCCCCAAATTCATTCTATTTTATACCCCTCCTGTGCAGTTCATTTCTCAAACTTAAGAGGATTGGGACTCCATGTCATCTGACTAGCTGTCCATTTTTGGATCAGTGTGCCAGTGTGCAGAACTAGAACATAAGCAGTTAGATGCTTATTCTTGAAGGAGGCAAGTTTTGGGATATTTAGCAGTTCCATCTAGGGGAAGGATTTTTTTTTTCCTAAGAACTCTCTTTCCATAACCTTCTACATGTTTATTTTTGGTGATGTTTGACAAGTGATTCCATGTGATTTCCACCCATCTCTGAATGATTTCCTCTGAAGACATTGCTGATTATCTGCCTACCATCTTGGATTCCACATTGCAGAAGATTTGTTCTGATCATCATCATCATCATCATCTCCTCCTCCTCCTCCTTCCTCCTCCTCCTCCTCCTCTTCTTCTTCTTCCTTTTTAAAATTTTTGTTAATGCATTATAGTTATTAATAATAATTGGGTTCATTTTGCCAAAATCACACATGCATGGAATTTGATTTACTCCATTTTAGTCCCCAGTGCCCCCACATAATCTTCTCTCTTCTCTCCCCATATTCTCCCTCCTCTACTGCTCTTCCTTTCACTTGTTTATTTATTTTTAATTGGTTCTTTATCAATAAACATAAAGGTGGAATTCACTGTTGTATTATTTATATATATATATCTGCATTTTCTTTTTTTTTTAGAGAGAGAGACAGATCTTTATTTTATTTTTATGTGGTGCTGAGGATCGAACCCAGCGCCCAGTGCATGCCAGCCAGCTCCTTACCGCTTGAGCCACATCCCCAGCCCTGCATTTTCTTAATCCATTCATCTACTGATGAATATCTGGGCTAGGTCTATTACTTGGCTATTGTGAATTGTACTGCTGAGACAGGAGTATCTATAGGTAGATAGAAATGAGATAGAAATGGAGACCTGAGAGAATGGAATCCCACAACACAGATTAAAATCCTAGCTAAAGCTTGATTTTTTTGTTTGTTTGTATTCAGCTGCCTGACTGGAAGGCTCCACTCACAGTTGGATGCCCCTGCATTCTGCTGTTACCACAGACTTCTTTGACTCCTCTAACATTAGCCAACCCCAAAGAGTTGATCTAAACCCAAACAATTATTTTTTTTTTAAGGAGAGAGAGAGAGAGAGAGAGAGAGAGAGAGAGAGAGAGAGA
>NW_026000338.1:1455998-1465583 GCF_001458135.2 Marmota marmota marmota
GAGGAGGAGGAGGAAGAGGAGGAGGAGGAGGAGGAAAAACTTTCTTTCTATGCTTCCCTCAGCATTTCTTGTGTGTTCATTCTTTAACATTCTGGGGGAATGGAACCCAGATCCTGATTGATCCTCAACACCAGTATCAATACTTCACAAAGGTGCCAAAAACATACATTAAGCCAGGCGTGGTGGTGCATGCCTGTAATCCCAGAGGCTCAGGAAGCTGAGGCAGGAGGATTGCGAGTTCAAAGCCAACCTCAGCAAAGGTGAGGATCTAAGCAACTCAGTAAGACCATGTCTCTGATAAAATACAAAATAGGGCTGGGGAGGTGGCTCAGTGGTTGAGTGCCCCTGAGTTCAACCCTGCTACCCACCCCCCCCAAAAAAAACCCAAAACAAAAGAATACTTTAGAGAAAAGATAGTCTTTTAAAAAATGGTGCTGGGAATACTAGAAATCCATATGTAGTAGATTGTAAATTAACCCCTACCTCTCACCCTGCACAAAATTCAAAGTGGATCAAAGACCTAGGAATTTCACCAGAAACCTGCACCAGCTAGAAGAAAATGTAGGCCCAACACTTCAACATACCAGGTCAGGTACTGACTTCTTTGGCAAGACTCCTAAAGCACAAGAAGTAAAATAAAAATAAATGGATTGACATCAAATTAGAAATATTAGTCAGCTGTAAAAAAGAATGACTTCATGCATTTTGCGGTAAATGGATGGATCTGGAGACTATCATGTTAAGTGAAATAAGCCAATCCTTAATTAGAAAGCTTCTACATAACAACAAAAGCATGAAGAGAGAGCCTAGAGAATTGGAGAACATCTTCACCATCTGCATCTCAGATAGGGCATTAATCTCTAGGATATTTAAAGAACTCAAAAAACACTAAAAAAACAAATAACCCAATCAATAAATGGGCAAAGGAACTGAACAGGCACTTCACAGAAGAAATACAAATAGTCAACAAATACATGAAAAAATGTTCAACATCTCTAGCAATTAGAGAAATGCAAATGAAAACTACACTGAGATTTCAGTTAGAATGACAATTATGATGACTACAAGTAACAATAAATGTTGGTGAGGATGTGGGGAAAAAAGGTACACCCATACATTGCTGGTGGGACTGAAAATTGGTGCAATCACATTGAAAAGAAGTATGGAGATTCCTCAAAAATCTAGAAATGGAACCACCATTTGATCCCGTTATCTCACTCCTTGGTATAAAGGATTTGCAATCAGCATACTAAAGTGATTCAGCCACATCAATGTTTATAGCAGCACAATTCACAATAGCAAAGCTATGGAGCTAACCTAGGTGCCTTTTGGCAGATGAATGGATAAAGAAAATGTGGGAAATATTCACAAAGGAATGTTAGTCAGCTTTAAAAAGAATGACTTTATGCATTTTGCGGTAAATGGATGGATATGGAGACTATCATGCTAAGTGAAATAAGCCAATCCCTAAAAACCAAAGGTCGAATATTCTCTCTGATATGTGGGTGCTAACACATATCAAGAATGGGATGGGAAGAATAGAAGTTCAATGGAGTAGACAAAGGGGAATGAAGGAAAGGGAAGGGGCATAGGAATAGGAAAGACAGTAGAATGAATTGGACACAACTCTCCCATATACATATATGAACATACCACAGTGAATCACAACATTGTGTATATCCACAAAAATTAATTTAAAAAACCCTATGTGTTTTTTAAAAAAGGAAGTTTTGTGAGTTCTTTTTTTTGGGGTACTGTGTACTGAATTCAGGGGCACTCAACCACTGAGCCACATCCCCAGCCCTATTTTGTATTTTATTTAGAGACAGGGTCTCATTGAATTGCTTAGTGCCTTGCCATTGCTGAGGTTGGCTTTGAACTGGTGATCTTCCTGTCTCAGCCTCCTGAGTGGCATGCGCCACTACACCCAGCAGTTTTTTGAGTTCTTTATATATGCTGGATATTAATCTTGTGTCAGAAGAACAGCTGGCAAAGATTTTTTCCCAATATCTAGGCACTTCCTTCACACTTTTATTCATTTCCTTTGCTATTCAGAAACATTTTAATTTGATGGTATCCCACTTATTGATTCTTGGTTTTATATCTTGAGGTTTAGGGTTCTTATGGAGGAAGTCAGTGTCTGTATCAGTATGATGGAATGTTGACCTTATGTTTTTTTTCTAGCAGTTGCAGTATTTCTGTTCTAATTCCTAAGGCTTTGATCCATTTCGATTTGACTTTTGTGTAAGGTGAGATATAATGATCTAATTTCATTCTTCTATATTTGGATATCCAGTTTTCCCAGCACTGTTTATTAAGGAGGCTATGTTCTCTCTAACATATCATATATTTTTGGCACTTCTGTCAAGTTTTAAATGACAGTATGTATGTGGATTTTTCCCTGTTCTTCTATTCTGTTCCATTGGTCTTCATGTCTACTTTGATGGTAATACCATGCAGTTTTTCTTAGTATAGCTCGGTAGTAAAATTTGAGATCAGGTATTATGATGCCTCCAGCATCACTCTTCTTGCTCAGGATTCCTTTGGCTATTCTAGGTCTAATTTTTCCAGGTAAATTTTAGGACTCTCCTCCCACCCCATTTGTGTGTATGTTCTGTGAAGAATGTCATTGTTATTTCCATGGGGATTGCATTGAATCTGTATAGCCTTTTTGGTAATATGGCTTTTTTTTTTTTTTGGGTACTGGAGATTGAACCCAGTGGTGCTTAAACACTAAGCCACACCATATCCCTAGGCCTTTTTTATATTTTTTATTTAGAGACAGAGTCTTGCTGTTTTGCTTAGGGCCTCACTAATTTGCTGAAACTGTCTTTGAACTCACAATCCTCCTGTCTCAGCCTTCCAAGCTGTTGGGATTACAGGCATGCTCCACCATACCCAGCAATATGGCCATTTTGATAACATTAATTCTGCCCATTCAAGGAGGACAGTGAGTTCAAGGCCAACCTCAGCATCTTTGCAAGACACTCAACAACCGAGGGAGGTCCGGTGTCAAAAGATTTTTTAAAAGGAGGTGGAGTGGGGATGTAGCTCAGGGGTAAAATGCCCTTGAGTTCATTCCAGGGGAAGGGGGAGTTAGTGAAAAAGATTCTACAACATTTAATTGAAACAAATTCGACTCTTGACATCACACACAGCATAAGATCAATGTAACAGCGGTTATGGACATTTTAAGAAGGCAGTGAAGTATCTTGCAGATTAGAACACCATAGAAACTTATTGTAACAATTATCTTTCAATTACCCAATGCACATAGGAAGCATTGATCATTGTATCTCAAATATCTAAAGGCAAATATCCAAATTGGTTAACAGGCCAGGAAAAATGAGTTACCAAATTTGAAAGCCATCCTAACCATCAAAATGTTAAATTATTTGTCACAGATTTACAAAAGTCATGTGAATCATGTGTTTGAAACTCAGAAAATATAAATCAGAAGGTAAATTTCACCCTAACTCCCTAGGTAGAAATGACCACTAATACTTTCATGAATTGCCTTTTACAAACTGGCAGCATAACCATAGTTATAGGGACATCAGCAAAGAGATTGCTGGGTTCATTAGAGTTTAGGTTCAACTCTGAATACAGTATTAGACAGTGGAAATTTGTGGCTTAGGAGCAGGGCAGTGGTCATGGGATGTAAACCTGCTAACAGAAAACATCAAAGAGTTAGGAGGATTCTGATTAGTTGATCTAACAGTGTTTTTGCTATAGACAGGCTATGATCATTAGAATTACTTGAGCAATGTTGAAAGATCAGTTCCTGATCAGATCAACAGAGATCCATATCAAAGTGGGAGTGGTTTGCTAAAGTGACTTAGCATGGGTTTTGCAAAAAGTTTATTATTCAAGGAAGTGGACAGATGCATCTAGGGAGAAAGTTCAGAATCCAGAATAAATCTTGTCCAAACAGAAAAGTTTCTCATTAATGCACAAACACACATAAGTATATGAGGTGATTCATGTTAGTGTGATTAATCATTCTACATGTATACTGCTGGGAGCCATTAGCCAAGTAGGTATGACAATTTCCTTGCCAGCGTACCCCATGTTGCTGTCATTTTGCAGTGACATTGCATGTAGGTGACCTTGCTCAAGGACCAAGGCGGATTAGGGTGTTCCCGGTTTAAGATAATCCCGTTTAGGGCGTTCCCAGTTTAGGTTCCAGGTTTAAGGTTTAAGATTATTCCTGCTGGGAATAGGGCGTATCCTGCTGCCTGAGTTCCCCTTGAGTTCTCACGGGATTCAGACAGAATTTTGGGAGACAGAAGCCCAGTGGTGGTGGATTTGGGCAGAGAACGTGGATTTCCCCAGAACGCGATTGTAGACGGCTGGTGTGAGTTCGGGAATAAAGAGTTGCTGTTTGAATCTATAAGCTGTGTGGTGGCTCGTGATTGTGTGCCCAGCCAGACTGCGGTATTTGTGCCCAGCCAGACTGCAGCAGTATACATGTACCAAAACACCACTTTGTACACCATAGACATATACAATTTTAATCTGTAAAAAAATTTTTTAAAAATGCTATACAGTGGAGGTCAACTCTATTGTAATAGAGAAGAGAGATTGCCCACTGAAAAAGGGAAAGTCTGTGGGGAATTTATATCCAACAACCAGAGTGAAGGAAATTTATTAAAATTTATTAAATAGTCAAAATTATTTTTACTAAATTATTAAAAGAAAACATCAAGGATAGTGGTCTTTGAGGTTAGTCAAGCAATATAGTAAGACCCTGTCTTTAAAAAAGGGGGAGAAAAAGATGAAAGGAAACAAGGAAGGGAGAAGGGAAGGAAGGAGAAGAGAATATTTTTTTAACTGCTTTTTCTTTTACATTTTTTTTAGTTGAAGATAGACACAATACCTTTAATTAATTAACTTTTTTTTTTTTGTGGTGCTGAGGATTGAACTCAGTGCCTCACACATGCTAGAGAAGTGCTCTACTGAAGTGGCACCCCCTTTCTCCACAGAAAAGCCCTCTTCACCATGTCTGATTTTAGGACTGTCAGCAAAAGAGTCCATTGTAGATAAACTTCCTATGTTCATGTCACCCTGTTTACTCGGCCACTGGCCGAGAAGATACCAGCACTCCAGGTGCTGGACACCCCCTTACTAGTTTTCACAAACGTATCCAGTATAGTACTTTGAAGAAATGTGCAAACAAGGTCTCTGGCCTTG
Organism: Marmota marmota marmota; assembly: GCF_001458135.2. NCBI lineage: Eukaryota > Metazoa > Chordata > Mammalia > Rodentia > Sciuridae > Marmota > Marmota marmota. The sequence continues at coordinate 1,461,192 of NW_026000338.1, forward strand.
AGCTGGGCTTCAGAGAGATGTCTACATTTTTAAGATAAGTTACAACTGGGCTCCATGGTAACAGCTGGCAGGGGGAGGAAAGAAAGGGGAGAAGAAGCTTTCCCCTTCTCAGGTGTTGTCCTTGAAGAGTTAACATGCCCAGAACAGTGAAAGAAAAAGCTGCTTTTATGTGAACTTCTGCAGACTGTGAACTTCTGAGCCCCTCCCCTTATATGCTGGGTATAAAACTCTGAAACTCCCTGAACTCGGGGTTCAGGGGATTGATTGATTACAGCAAAAGCTGTGTTCTCTGAACCTGGCTGCAGCCAAATAAAACTGTTTCCTGCTGTCTTCGGTGCCTTGCCTCGTTTGTCCCTACAACACTATCAATAAGCCAAAACCACAGCCCAACAGTGTTCTTGAAGGGAAGGAAGAAAGAGACAGTGCTGTCTTGCTAAACTGTCCTAATAAGACCTTTTCTAAAGACAAGCCATCATGGGCGGGCAATGAGAAACTTCATCAATTATCATGAGTGATGAAATATCAGGTTGGGGGTGTCATGAGCAAGCTATACCATCACCATGTAATAGTGGTTCACTTTACCTTTTGAACATAACCCTTGCTGCTTATTTTAAAAGGGACATATTTTCTTCTCTTCTTCCTCTCCCCCTCCCTAACCTGGAGGCAGGGAACAAGATTACCTGGAGTTATTGGTTCTCCACAGGAAGGAGATGTCACTATTAGAACTAGGAAGTGACTGTCTCCCAAATTAACTAGTGAATTCCAACACACCAAAATGGCACACCCAGGACCCCTGTCATGTAGCTTTTGAAGAGCTTCTTTAAAAGCCCTTTGTTTTCCCTGATGGGAAGAACCATAGCCTCTGGGACTAGATTCCCCTGTGTTTTTCCTTTGCTAGCAAAGCAATAAGCCTTCTTTTTCCTTTTTCTCAAAACTGTATCCTCATTATTAAATTGGCATGAATTGGCATTGGGGAGAAGGAGCGAGCTTTTGGTAACAAACATAAACCAAACACATTTGTGTCTTTACAAAATGCCAGAATTTATTGAAATTGACAAGCTACACCACTTTCACTGGTAGCAAAAAATTCATCAATTACTTCTGGTTCACCTGATAGTCATAAGCTGAGCAATCAAAAGTTCTTTTATTTCATTCCAATCTTACTATAACTCTCAATTCACACGTCATACTTCACACAAGTATATACACACATACAAATATGTCACAAAGGGACAAAAAAGGGGTAAAGGAGGCTACAGGCTACAGGGTTACAGGATGGTTTGCTAAGGGTACAAGCGGAGAGCACACAGGAATGAGAAAAGTCAAAGAGTTATGGTACGTGCTCAGATAAAGTTTTTTGTTTTTTTTTTGTTTTTTGGTACAGAGATTGAACTCAGGGGCACTGAACCACTGAGCCACATCACCAGCCAATTTTTGTATTTTATTTAGAGACAGGGTCTCACTGAGTTGCTAAGTGCCTCGCCATTGCTGAGGCTGGCTTTGAACTCCTGATTCTCCTGCTTCAGCCTCCCAAGGGGGTGGGATTATAGATGTGCACCACCATATCCAGTTCAGATAAAGATTTTTTTAAAAATATTTTTTTAACTGTAGTTGGACACAATACCTTTACTTTTTTTTAAATTAATTTTTATGTTGTGTTTTGATCGAACCCATCCTGGCACTGCTAGGTGAGCACTCTACTGCTGAGCCACAGCCCCAGCATCTCAGATAAAGATTTTAAGGAACCAGTTTCACAGAGTTGTGAAGGCAGAGGAGTTGAAAAAGGCAGCTTTGGAGTGTCAGCTTGAGGAATCAATTTGAAGTGGGCTGTGGGTTCTCTTCATGGACAGGAGAATCTGCATTATGCTGAAGCTTGGTGGATGAGAAGTAGAGGTTCGTCACTGTACTAATTTTCCTGGATAAGTCCTCTGAGAGTGACCAGGTCACAGGGTCAGAGTGTTGCCTCATCCAGTCTTTGAGGAATTCCTCCTATTTATGAGTCTTCGCAAAGGGAGTTGTATCTGATTAGGTTGATGAGCCTCTGTGTCTGGTGTTTCTCAGATCATTTGGGAGGTCCAGGTGTCAAGGTGTTCCTGATTTAGTTTGATGAATTAGCATGAATAAGTGCCTTATGGTTGTGCCAGGCAAATGGTGGTTGTTTACTTGTACAAACAATAGTCATTCTACCTTGGCATTTGTGCTCAGATAAAGATTTGTGGTAAAATACTCCTTCATAAAAGGGTATTCACTGGCAAGGTATAGATTGCTCTCCGAAGGGTGATTTTCTCAAAACTTATTACTTTGATTTATGCAAAAGGCAGACCAAGTTGCAGGTCTAATATAGAAGCACTCAGGGAACCTGGAGCAAAGTGTGGTCAAGGAGTCTTTGTGAGTAGACCTCATGATACATACTGTGTCCTGTCCACGTGGACATACAACCAGATATTGGCCAATTTTCTCATTTCAAAGCATTTTCTTATAGTTCTCCATTTTAAGAAAGGGGATAATAAAAAGATCCATGAACATAAAGCTTTGTTTTTCTGTTTCATTATTTCACAACCTATTTTCAACAAGTCTTCCTCCCTTGCCAGTACCCCAAACTAGTAATAAATTGAGTGTTAAGGCAAGCCCCTAAGAGCTGTGACTCTCTAAGTAGAATGTGTCTCAAGAAACACCTGGAGATCTGGGCAAGAATTCCAACTTCGAATGTAAATAATACTCAATGGTTATGCTACCAGATTGTGAAAGGCAATATCTACACAGAAGTAGGTTTGGTACTTTTTGCTGAAGGGTGTTGGGGCGAAATTTCCCTTCTTATTCATATTTTCTGAGTGCTGAATGAACACTTGTACATTCAGCATGAGATTCACTTAATGAATAACAAAACGAATTAAAATAAGCCTTGAAGGAGACTTGGCGTTTGATTTAAAAAAAAAAATTGCAAATGCGACAAAGTACAAGCAGGTTTGTAATTAAAGATACTTAAAAGTGAGTTAAAAGTGGGAATCAGAAATCTGTGATCGAAAAACTGGGCCTCTTTAAATAGGGAACTTTGTGCAAAGAATCCCTTTTTTTTGAAACACGAAGGGCGGGGTAGGAGCGGAGCGGCGCTCGTCAGTGGTCTTTTACTGCCACCTAACGGTCAATGTTTAACTGAACGACGACAAAAGTCCGTGATTACGTACCCTTTCCACACGATTTCTGCTCTTTAGAACCAAAGTAACCCAATGAAGTACTGGGGCAAGATAAATGGTAAGGATCAAGCAATTGCGGTCTGACCAGGTGCCCCTTCACATAACCAGTAGGGGTTCCCGGAAGTCCATTTGCTATTGAGGGCGCGCTCTCCTAAAGTCCGACCCGGAAGCCATAATAACAGCGGCAGGAAGTTCCGGCTGTTCAAAGGCAGCGGTTCCGGCCTCAGGAGGGCCCAGGCTGCTGGGCAGTGTGGATGTGTTTTATTAGTGTTGTGCGGTATTCGGCGTGGTCCTTAGAACTCGCGGCCTGAGCTTATTTCGTGAACGGCTTCTTCTGTTCCTCGGGGTACCGGACTTACTGTGAGGAATGAGAGCGAGCGGGGCCGGAGATGGGGGGTGTGGGACCTTAGACCTAGGCCCCGAGGGTCATATTGAGGAGTAGTGCAGTGATGGACGCTTTCGTTCTAGTTGAGCATGCGCATTAGCTCTCTAGGGATAATAAAAAGGGGTGACATGACAAAGAAATGTGGTGAATGTATCTCCGTTTAGACTAAGTGGTAAGATTGGACTTCCAGAAATGATTGTTGAAGACTTTAGGAATGATCCAGCCTGGCTTTGATGAGTGGAAAGGCTTTTTCTGTTTTCCTTTTTGTTTGTTTTGTGTTTTACCAACAGAAACTTACCACAAAATATAGATATGCTTGTTGCTTTATTCCCTCCAGGTGCTCCTAGCTTCACCCAGTTTCCCGATGGTGCTTTGAGCTGAGCAACTTTCCTCCACTGGGCCCTTACCCCCGATATGCTGCCTCACCTGAGGTTCAGAGCAATGGATTTGGCTGTTTATGGACTGCCATCTCTTAAAACATGATCGCTATATAAACTTTTCCTGCTGTAAGTTGTTTTTGTTGGGTATTTTGGTCACAGTCACACAAAAGCTAACTAATACTCTTCCCTTCTGGACTCCTTTCCCTATGAGCCCTGGGATTTTTCTCCTTCCATATTAAGTTAGTATGGAACTTTGCTTGGCTGTCATAGGAGAAGTAGTGTGTCACATATTCCCCAATGTTATTAGGGGAAAGCCAGTGGAATTTTAATTCTGTATGAGTTTGGAATGGGCCCACCATATAGTACATCTTCACCTATTAGGTAGTAGACAGACATGAGTAATAGGAAAAAGGAGGGGAATACTGTACTCCCC
>NW_026000338.1:1467583-1499869 GCF_001458135.2 Marmota marmota marmota
ATATATATATATATATATATATATATATATATATATATATATGTGTGTGTGTGTGTGTGTGTGTGTGTATTTGTTGTTGTTGATGGACTTTTATTTATATGTGATGCTGAGAATCAAACCCAGTGCTTCACACATGCTAGGCAAGTGCTCTACTATTGAGCTACAACCTCAGCCAAGAGACTCATTTCATAGGCAAAGACACAGACTGAAGGTAAACGGATGGAAAAAAATATTCTATACAAATGGAGTCTGCAAACATGCAGGCGTCTGAAAACCAGATATTCTCATATCTGACAAAGCAGATATCAAGCAAAAATTATTTGGAAGGCACAAAGAAGGCCACTACATCCTGGTAAATGGAAAATTCCAACAAGAAGATATAATGAGAGCTGGGGTTGTGGCTCAGCAGTAGAGTGCTTGCCTAGCACGTGCGAGGTGCTGAGTTCAATCCTCAGCACCACATACAAATAAATAAAATAAAGGTATAAAAATTAGTTTTTAGGGCTGGGGTTGTAGCTCAGTGGTAGAGTGCTTGCCTAGCATGTGCAAGGCACTGGGTTCGATTCTCAGCACCACATATAAATAAATGAACAAAATAAAGATCCATCAACATTAAAAAAAATTAGTTTTTTAAAAAAGAAGATAAAATGATAGTAAATATATATGCCCTAAATGTCAGCACTCCCAATATATATAAAAAATACTCCTTGGCATTAAATCGGAAATAGACCCCAATACAATACTGTATTGTGATTTCAACACACCCTTATCACCAATAGACAGGTTATCAAAACAAAATCAATAAAGATATTTCCAACCTAAGTAATACTATAAATCAAATGGACCTTGTTTTCGCTTTTTCACTCCTGTGAGTAAATGACCTGACCAGAACAATCATAGAGGAGGAGGAATTTATTTGAGGGCTCACAGTTTCAGAGATCTTGGTCCATAGATGGCCAGCTCCATTCCTCAGGGCTCGAGGTGAGGCTGAACTTTATGGTGGGAGAGTGTGGCAGAGGGAAGTAGCTCACATCACGGTGATCTGGAAGCAGAGAGAGAGAGAGCACTCTCCAAATACAAATCTATATTCCAGAGCCACGCCCTAATTCCCACCTCCTCCAGCCATACCTTACCACTTCAATTACCACTCAGTTAATCCCTATCAAGAGATTAATTCACTCTCACAGCTCAATCATTTTTCCTCTGAACTGTTTTTCATTGTCTCATAATGAGCTTTTGGGGGACACCACACATACAAACCATAACAGACCTAATACACATTTATAGAATATTTAACCCTCAAACAGCTAAATTTACCTTCTCAGCAGCTCATGGAACCTTTTCCAAAAAAGACTATATTCTAGGTAGAAATGTACAAAAGAGTCTATATAATCCTGTTCATCTTACTGAATTTTAATGGAATAAACTAGGAATGAATAGCAAGAAAAATAATAGAAACTACATAAACATGTGGAGATTAAATAATACTCTTTTAAATGAAGACTGGATTAAAGAAATGAGAGAAGAAATTCTGAGAATCAAATGAGAACATAGATACAACATATCAAAATCTCTGGGATGGTAGGAAAGCAGTTCTAAGAGGAAAGTTCATATTATTGAATGCCTACATTAAAAGAACATATATACCAAATAAATAAGCTTATATTCTACTTCAAGGCCCTAGAAAAGCAGGAATAAATGAATTCCAAACTCAGAAAATGCAGGAAATAATTTAGATCAGAGCTAAAATTAATGAAATTGAGAATAAAAAACATTATTGTTTCAGGATCAATGAAACAAGATTTAGTTCTTTGAAAAGACAAATAAGATTGATAAACCTTTAGCCAAACTAACTAAAAGTAATAGAGACCCAAATTAACAGAATTAGAGTTGAAAAAGGAGATATAAGCACAGACACTTCTGAAATCCAGAGGTTCATTAGAAGCTATTTTGAAAAATTATACTCCAGTAAAATGGAAGATACTGACAAATTTCTAGTCATATATGACCTGCCTAAATTGAACCAGGAAGATATAGAAAACATAAACTAATATCAAGTAATTAAATTGAAACAGCACTTAAAAATCTTCCAACAAAGAAAAGCCAAGAACACATGGACTCTCAGCTGAGTTCTACTAGACTGTTAAAAAATAACTAATTGCAATCTTCTTCAAAGTATTCCATGAAATTAAAAGTGAAGAAAGACTTCCAAATATATTCCATGAAGCTAATATAACCATGATACCAAAAGCAGACAGACACATCAAGGAAAGAAAACAATAGAACAATATCCCTGATGAACATAGATGTAAAAATCCTTAATAAAATAGTAGAAAACCACATTAAAAAATTAAGATAATACACCATGATCAAGTGGGTTTCATTTCATGTATGCAAGGTTGGTTTAACATTCAAATCAATAAGTGTAATTCACTATACAAATAGAATTAAGAACAAGAATCAAGTGATCCTCTCAATAGATGCAGAAAAGGACTTTGATAAAATGCAGCACTTATTTATGTTAAATATACCAGCAAAGTCACCAGTACAAGGAACTTACTTCAACATTGTAAAGGCTATATATGACAAACTCAAAGCCAACATTATACTGAACAGAGAAAAAGTGAATGCATTTCCTCTAAAAACAGGAACAAGAAAAGCACTCCTTGGCATTAAATCTGAAATAGACCCCAATATAATACTGGGTGATTTCAACACACTCTTATCACCAATAGACAGGCCATCAAAACAAAATCAATAAAGATATTTTATGGAGATCCCTTAAAAAAAAAAAAAAACTAGGAATGGAAACCAGTGTATAATCCACTTGTCCCACTCCATGTTCTTTTTCCAAAAGAACTAATAAAAAGCATACTAAAGTGGTACAGCCACCTCAATGTTTATAGCAGCACAGTTCACAATTGCCAAAGTATGGAATCATCCCAGATGCCCCTCAGTAGATGAATGGATTAAGAAATTGTGGCATGTATGTACAATGGAGTTTTACTTAGCCAATTAAAATAATGAAATTACGACATTTGCTGGTAAATGAATGAAAATGGAAAACATCCTACTAAGTGGAATAAGTGAATCAGAAAATCAAAGGTCAAATATTTCGTCTTATATGTGGAAGCTAGAGCAAAATAAAGCAAAGTTGGAGGGCAGGATCAGGTATCAATGATATAGGGAAGATCAGTAAAGTATAAGAAGGAGATGGAGAGGGAAAGGAGGGGATGGGAAAGTGGAGAAAACACAAAATGGATTTTAAAAAATCATGCTATGTGCACATACCACAGGTAATTTCACCTTTATGTATAAGTGGAGAAAACCAATAAAAAAGAAATAAATAGATGATCTAAAGGAAGATCAGTAGAGAAAGGTGAATGGAGGGAGGAAGGATGAGAAGAAAAGAGGGGGCATGAACTGAAATTTAATTCCAAGAATGTATGAATTTGTTAAGATGAACCCAACTACTGTGTGTAACTATAATGCTCTAATAAAAAATAAAATAATTCTTTTTATAATGATTAAAGATTCCATAAGGATATCCTCTGTATTATATCTGATAAGGTAATTTGTATCTATTTTGTCAAGTCTTCCTACAAGTTTATAAATTTTAATTATCTTTTCTAAGAGTTATCTTTATATATTATTTTTTATTTGCAAAATAAAAAATGTTAACACACAATAAAATAAATCTGTTGCTGTGTGCCACATGATAAATGAGAGAATGAATGATTGCAACAAAAACATTCCAACAATCTTCTCCCTGAGCCTGACAGCAGGACTTATTCAACCCATTTTCCAAAATATTACATCATCAAACCTATGATTTACCCAATTTTCCACTGAAAATAATTAATTTAAATATAAATGAACTAGATATTGTAATTAAAAGGTCTAAATATTCAACATGTGTAAAAAGCAAACAATATATCACACTTTAAATATCAGTACACTAATAGGTTAAAAGCAAAAGAAGAGGAAAATAAGCATAAGAAGTCAGAAGTAGAGCTATTAATATAAAATAAATTTCAAGAAAAAGTATCTTCAGGGGCTGGCATTGTGGCTGAGCGGTAGAGTGCTTGCCTAGCACGCGTGAGACACTGGGTTCGATACTCAGCACCACGTAAAATAAATAAAATAAAAATATTGTGTCCAACTACAACTAAAAAAAGTATTAAAAAAAGAAAAAGTATTTTCAGAGATAAGGAGGAACATTTCATAACCATAATAGGATAACTTCTTCAAGAAAGTATAACAATCCTAAATGTGTATGTACCTAATAACAAAATTTCAAAATACATGAAGTAAAAATTAATAAAACTAGAAAGACAAATCCATAATCATATTTGGAGATTTTAAGCCCTCTTACTTTGCTGGAAGAAGTAGTGATATAGAAAGCTTAACAACACTATCAGCCTCCTTGAACTACTTGTTATTTATAGAGAACTATACACAAAAATGACAAGTAGAAAATTAATAAGGATAGAATATATTCTGTCATAAAATAAGCTTTGAGAAATTTTAAAATTTTGAAATCATGCAGACTGTTGTTTCCTGCATGATTTATTACGTTAGAAATCACTTTAAGATATACAGAATCCCACCCCCATGTCTCAACTACTTTAAAATTAAATGGTACACTTATAAATATCTCACAGATCAAATAAGAAACCACAAGAAAAGCAAATAAAAAGTGCTTTGAACTAAGTGATAAAGCTTAAAATATCAGAATCTCTGGAATGAAATAGTACTCAGATGAACACTTATAACAAAGTGTTTGTATCAGAAAGAAGCTTGATTAACAAATTATTTTCAAATTAGGTCGTAGGAAGGAAAAAATAAAGAGTAGGAGCAGAAATATGTGAAACAGAAAAGAAATAATACAACTAAAAGTTGGTAAAAATCTAACAAGTCAAATCAAGAAAAAATATTAGTGGAAAGGGAGCTATCAAAACAACCCTTCAGATGCTAAAAATGTATTAAGGCAACATTACAATCGTAGAGCTTATATAACTTGTTCTATTTTAGAGGATAGAAACCCCTGAGATCCATGTAAGTGGTATGTTTTTTCCCATCCTTTCATTTTCAGTCTGTGGATGTCTTTGCCTATGAGGTGAGTCTTTTGGAGACAATATGTTGTTGGGTCTTGTTTTTTAATGCAGTCTGCCAATCTATATCTTTTGATTGATGGATTTAGGCCTTTAATATTTCAAGGCTATTATTGAGATATGATTTATATTCATGGTTATTTGGGTTTATTTCTAGTTTTTAATATTATTTAGTTTCTCCTCTGATTGACTATTCCTTTAGTGTAGTTCCTCCCTTCGCTGGTTTTCACTTTTTAAAAATTTCATCTTCATGGAATATCTTGTTGGGAATATTCTGAAGAGCAGGCTTTCTGGTTGTGGATTCTTTTAATTTGTGTTTATCATGGAAGGTTTTCAAGGGCTGGGGCTGTAGCTCAGTGGCAGAGCACTTGCCTAGCATGTGTGAGACACTGTATTCGATCCTTAGCACCACATAAAAATGAAACAAAATAAAGGCGTGCTGTCCATCTACAACTACAAAAACAAAATTAGAAAAAAAATTAGTTCAGCACAGTATCAGAGATGCTGTGAACCACTGGAGCCGCACAGCCTCTCAGAGATGGGCATGGCTTGCTAAAATGCCAATCAACCTCTTTGCCACAACAACCCATGCCACAACAAGAAGCAAGACTCCTCACTGAAACCTTATCCCTGCCTTTGATGTACTCCCCCTTAAATAAAGAATTGGAGCCATTTTTTAAAATTTTAGTTGTAGGTGTACACAATAATCTTTATTTTATTTTTATGTGGTGCTGAGGATCAAACACAGAGCCTCATGTGTGCTAGGCGAGCACTTTACCACTGAGCCACAATCCCAGCCCCAAATTGGAGTCATTTTAAAAAAGAGAATCAAGGGAAACAGAAAAATATATATAAAACAAAAATATAAAAAACATATATAAACAAAAAAAATGTATATAATGCAAAAGTTTAAATAAAAAGATTAAAAGAATATAAAACAAAACTAAAATACACTAATCAAACATCCTAGTTCACAAAAAACTTCTAAGAACTATCTTTTAAAGAATGGGTTTCTCTATTGTTTTCTTGTTTTCAATTTTACTGTCTTCTGCGCTTTATTTATGCCCTTCTGTTTTCTTTGTGTTTCTTTTGCTTTTGTTTTTCTGGTTTTTAGAAGTAGAAACTTAGCTTATGGATTTGAGATCCTTCTTCTTTTCTGATATAAACACTTAATGCTAAAATTTCCCTTTTCATATTCCTTTGCACCAGCCAAACATTTTTTGATATGCTGCAATTATATTTTAATTCAGTCCCACTTATTTTAAATTTTCTTTTATTTTTTCAGTTGATCCATTGATTATTTGTAAGTTTGTTGTATGTTTTGTAAGAATAGTTTTTCTTGTCTCCGTTCTTTTCTAGCTCGACTACATTATGGTCAGATAATGTACTCTATATGACTTCAGTTCTTTAAAATTGTTGAAGTTTGTTTTACGGCCCGAGGATGATCTGTATTCTTAATGCACCTGTTTCAATTTATCTGAATCCCTTCCGTGCTAATTTGCAATGTAAGGCTAGGAAATTGCTCCTCATCATCTCCATTTTACTTCTGTAGCTACAGAGAGCCAAGGTCTCAAAAAGAATATCAAGTTTCCTTGGCTCTGTTCTACAGTGGTTTTCAAGTCACAGATTAATTTCTTAGTTGCATTTCATGTAGTTGTCTTTAGGTGGCAGCAAAACATGACAAAAGGAGAACTAGCCCCTTCTTCCTCAACCCACTACGTTAAAAAAAAAAAAAAATGAAAGTAAAAGAAATGGGTGTATTTCTGCTGCCTTGAAAGCTGGGATACTCCCTTGAACAATGTCTTTTTAATATATCTGCCAATTTGAGAGATGAAAAAAGATTATTATTTTTTAAGTGGCCTTTAAAACTTGTTAGGTTGAATTTACATTTGTGTGTTTTTATTGGATGCTTTCCCCCTTTAATTTATCTTTTCATTTTAATCGTTCATTTTCCTGTTGAGAGTTTTGAAGGACAACTTAAGGCTTTTTCCTTTTTATCATTACAAAAATAATTCAACTCATTAAAGAAAAGTAAAAAATGTCATAAAGGAGACAAATGCAAGTTACATGTTACCACTAATAGCATTTTGATACACTTTGCCTGTTCCTATGTTGGTGTTTTGGTGGTGTGCTGTGGATTTAAAATTATATTCTTGTCCAGTTTTGCTTCCTAATTTTTTAAAAAATATTGTATTTAGTTGTTGATAGACCTTTATTTTATTTATTTATATATGGTGTTGAGAATTGAACCCAGTGCCTCACACATGCCAGGGAAATGTGCTAGCACAGAGCCACAGCCCCAACCCCACTTACTAATTTTTAAGTAAAATTAATATTGTGATCCTTTTTATCTTACTAAACTTTTTTGAATATTCTTTACAATAATTTCATTAAAATTTAAAAAATAATATACAACTAATCTTTTTGTACATTATTGTTAATTTTTATATTTATTGCTCCAGATTAAATTTGAATATATGTCAACTCCTTCCCCATCTAGAATTTTTGAAATTCGGGTTGATTGAAATCTATATAATAATTTGGGAATAAGAGATGAAGCAACAATTAAAGACAGGCAGTCAGTGTAGATAGATAATAGGGTAGGATTTTGAAAATGAAGGCAGGTTTAGGTGTGGGAAGTTAAAGAGAACCACCTCTGGGAGATTGTTAATACCTCCAGAGCCCTTCCTCCACTCATACCAAGATAGTCTGCTCCTGCTCCAACCTGTTGCTAAGGTAACCCATCCCAGGAATTGTTCCTCCAAAAGGTGTAAATTAATGCCTCCTGGGCTGTTGCTCTCTTCCTGCCCATCTGCTTCTCACCTTTTGGCCATCCCAAGGGCATCTCCTTGGCCTAGTCTGGTATAGGGATGGGGAAAGGAAGTAGCCAGATGAGGAGGGAAGAGGGCAGGAGAACAAAAAAAAAAAAAAACCTGAAATGTATAAAAAGGGCAGGAGGCTCCCACTTCTTGGGATACTAGGAAACTAGCTATGGCCCCCTTCTCTCTCTGGGAGAAATCTACTTTACTATTTTTTAAATAAAACCTGCTTTCTATGCTCGCCTTGGGGTTCAAACTTAAGCATTTGAGGAAGCAGAACTTCTCACTATTAACTGATAGCAGTATCAGTATCATCTTTAAGGTAAATAGTTTTCCCATCCAGGTATATAGCTTATCTCTTTATTGACTTACCTTATTTATCTTCTGTAAAAATTTGTCACTTTCTCCATGTAAGTGTAGAATATTTCTTCTTAAATACATTTCTAATATTTTATATTTTTCCTTACAGTGACTAGAAAGTGATTTGAAAATGAATTGGGAAAATGAAGGCCCATTAACTTCCTTAAATAATAAATGGAATGATTAACATTTCTTTGTATTGTAATTGTTTGTTTTGTGGTACTGGGGTTGAATCCTGGGTTTCCCACATTCTCTGCAAATGTTCTATCTTTGAGCTACATCCTCAACCCTTTTCATTTTAAGACAGTGGCCTAGAACAATGATTCTCCTGCCTCAGCCTCCCAAGTAGCTGGGTTATTGCCCTGTGCCATTGCACCTGGCTTATTGAAACATCTTAAAGTAAGATGTGCTTATTGTTGAAACATTGGGCAATGTAGAAAAGCAAAAGAGGAGGAAGGGAGAACAAAAATCATCTATTCATCTGTATTCTCAAAAATCATTAGTACCAACTTGGTATATTTCCTTCTGTTTCTTTTTGGATTTCTTTATTGTGTTCATAAGTGCACAATTCTACATGGAAATGTGCTTCTAAAATTTGTAAACAGTACAGAAACATATAAAGATATGAAATAAAAAGTAAAAGTGTGACAAAAGCTTGGTCCTTGTCCCAATTCAATAATGAGGACACAGTTTTGAGAAAAAGGACAAAGAAGGTTTAGTGCTTGGAGTTGTTTCCTGACCCTGAATGGGCTCTTCTTAGATATTTATTACTCTAGTTCTCTCTGTCAAACTGGTTGGCCTAAGAGTTAGTTTGTTACTCTCCTGAAGAAACAAGCCTCTTTGCATTTGCTAACCACTCAAATCTATATTATTTTCAAGAATACCCTTGGGCTTGAATTTCCCTCACACTCTGAAATAGTCAGGTTTTTTTGTTTGTTTTTGTTTTGTTTTGTGTATGTGGAGATCTTCAGAGTTTTCTGGTTTTATGGACTCCTTCCACTTGGAAAAATTTATGAGCCACTGCTTTGGGCCCTGGGCAAAGGAGAAGCATTCTCTATTTTCCTTTCCTTGCCTTTTACTTTGGAACCTTCTGCCTTGTGAACACATTGGTGTGACAGCAACTGATGCCCCAGTATTTTGTACTTCAAACCCTGGAGTAGAGCACCTACCTTATGAGTTGGGGGCTTGGTGGAGGAAAGAAGTCTCTTGGCCACATTAATGAGGACTAACATTAGTAATTCTGAGTTAGGGGAGATGAAAAATACTGGCAGTTTGTCCCTCCCCAGTAATGTACTTTATTTGTTGGGAGCCATACCTACCTGGTGCAGAGTTTCTCCCAGAGTTACCTGGGGAAAGGAGGGAACTGATCATGGCTCAGTAGCAATTAAAGTGCCACAGAATTTCATTGTTCTTGCCAACTTTTCATAAATTTTATTGTATAAATATTCCTTCATTTGCTGTATTCTTTGGCATAATTTTCAGACTCTAAACTGTCATTTAAAAGTAATTTCCAGTGCTGGGCTTGGTGGCACATGCCTGCAATCCCAGTTACTAGGGAGTTTGAGGTAGGAGGATCATCACTTGAGGCCAGCCTAAGCAATTATAGAGACCCTGTCTCAAAAAAACAATAAAACAAACCACTAAAAAGCCAGGGTGGGGGGGCAGTTGGGGATTTAGCTCAGCGGTGGAGTGCTCACCTAGCATGTGTGAGGCCCTGGGTTCAATCACCAGTACCACACACAAAGGAAATTCCACCACTTATAATTGTTTTTCCGGGAAGAGTGTTCAAGGTTTTTAATAACTTCATCCTTCAAGTGGAATCCTCAATCCAGTAAAATATTTTTTGCACTTAAATCTCATCATTTTTTTTTTTGGTGTGGTGCTGGGGATTGAACCCAGGGTCATTGTGTACTCTACCAACTTGAGCTATATCTCCAGCCCCATAATTTCAGTAATAGTGATATAATGGAATAAAACTAAATGTTTAACAGCAAGAAAGTGATGAAATAAAAGATAAAATTATTCAAATAATAGTTTGGATGTAGTTATGCAAGAATATTATAAGTCCATACATAAAGCCATATACAGTCATGTGCTACATAATGACATTTCAGCTAAAAACGGACCACATATATGATAGTGGTACCATAAGATTATAATGGCGCTAGTATTGCAAGACAAAACTCAGGTGTTTGTGGGATGTTGTTGTAAACACCAAATGCTTTGACAGTCATATGAAAGTACAGCACGTGAAAGCTGGGGTTGTAGCTCAGTGGTAGAGTGCTTGACTAGCATGTGTGAGGCACTGGGTTTGATTCTCAGCATCACATATAAATAAAGGTCCATTGACAACTTACAAAATTAAAAAGAAAGTATAGCACATGCAATTATGTATAGTATATCATACTTGATAATAATAATAAATGACTTATTGGTTTATATGTTTAAAGTATACTACTATATTGTACTTTTTATTGCTATTTTGGAGTATATTCATTTTACTTATGAAAAAACCTCCAGCTTACTATAAAATAGTATGCCATGTTATGCCAGCAGCAGATTCATACATCTTACGTTTGTTGAGTATTTTGATTTCATGAACAGGCCACATTGACTGGTTGACTTATGCTGTCCAAGTTTGTGTTAAGTACACTCTACGATGTTCACCCTGGCAAAAGCACCTAACAGCACATTTCACAGAACATATCTCTATTGTTAAGTAATGCAGGACCGTATATAGTATAGTCCTAATTCTGTTAAATATATATATTTGTAAGAATATAGAATATTTGTATAGATAATATTTAGGGAAAATTATTAAATAGTTAACAATAGTTATCTGTATGTTGAAAAATTATTATTTTCTTATTGCATATATAGTGTAGATTTGCCAAGTTTTCAATAATGCTTATGCATTACTTTACAAATCACCAAAAAAAAAAAAATCAAGGTTATCTAAGAAAAATATTTATGACAAATCATTACTCTTATTTGCCATGATCACAATTCTATGAAAATATTTGAGTACAAGTAAAAAAAGAAATACTATAAAATACAAACTATTGAGTATCAAACAAAATATTTATTGACTATCTAGGATTAGGGATGCAATATTAAGTAAAATATTTATTGAATACATAGGATTAGGGATATAATGGAAAGTAGTAGGAATGCTATCATAGGTTACAAGGTTGATTTAAAAATTTTTCCTTTTTCCAATTAAAAAAAATCAACATATAGTAGTATTGTAATAATCAAAATAATAATATAAGTGGGCAAATTAAAAAATGAAATTCAGAGAAGAAACACTAGTATCTTTAAAAAGCTATGAAAAAAATTATTTGCCTTAGTAGCACTTAAGGTATCCACATTTTTAAAATATGTATCACTTTTCTCCGTTTGGCCTTGCAAAGGACTTTTTAAGATTATTGTGGTTAAAAAACACACAACATGAGATCTGTCTTAATTTTCTAAGTGCATTGTACAGTATTGTTAATTATAAACATAGGTTGTATAATATCTCTAGAACTTTTTCATCTTGCATAACTGAAACTTTATACGAAATGCATAGTAACTCTTTCCACCTGCTAACCCTTAGATACCATTATTCTACTTTCTAATTCTATGACTTTGACTGCTGGAGATAATTCATGTAAATGGAATCATGCTATATTTGTCCTTTGGTGACTGCCTTATATCACTTAGAATAATGCTCTTAAGATTCATCTATGCTATGGCATACAACAGGATTTCATTCTTTTTATGGCTGAATAATATTCCATTTTATGTATATATCATATTTTCTTTAAACATTCATCCACCAATACATATTTAGGTTGTTTCCACCTTTTAGCTGCTGTGAAAAATACTGCAGTCACCACAGGAGTACAAATATCTCTGTAGGATTCTGATTTCAACTCTTTTGGATAAATATCCAGAAATGGAAATTACTAAATCATATAGTGGTACTATTTTTAATTTTTTTTTTTAGAAAACTCAATACTATTTTTCATACTGGCTTCACCAACCTCACCAATACTAGTTATATTTTATTTTATAGTGGCCATCCTGACAATTGTTAAGGTGATATCTCATTGTGATTTTGATTTGCATTTCATCCATAATTAGTGATATTGAGCATCTTTTCATATGCCTGTTGACCCCTTGCTTGTCTTTGGAGAAATGTCTGTTTAAGACCTTTGCCCATTTTAAAATCATTTTAATTCTTTCTTTCCTCCTTCCTTTTCCTTTTCTTTCTTTTTTAAATATTTTTTATATTTGTTCCTTATATATTTTGGAGAGAAATCACTCATGAAATATACAGTTTGCAAGTGTTTTCTCCTTTTCATAGGTTGCCTTTTCATTCTTGAATGCTTTCTTTGCTGTGCCGAAGGTTTTTACTTGGATATAAGCCCATTTGTCTATTTTTGCTTCTGTTGTCTGTGCTTTTGAACTCAGTTATCTAAGAATCCCTGCCTGGACCAATGTCATGAAATGTTCTTCCTATGTTTTCTTCTAGTAGTTTAATACTTTACATTTAAAGTATTAATCCATTTTGAGTTGATTTTTGTTTGATGTAAGATAAGGATCCAGTTTCATTCTTTTGCATTTGGATATCCAATTTCTCCACTATTTGTTGAAGAGGCTATTTTTTTTCCCCTTTTGATTTGGCACCATTGTCAAAGATAAGTTGACCACATATACATGGGTTTATTTCTAGGCCTTAACTCTGTTCCATAAGTCTATACATATGTCTTTATGCCCATGCTACAGTGTTTGATCACTGTAGCTTTGCAGTATATTTTGAAATCACAAATTATGAGCATCCAAATTTGTTCTTTTTCAAGACTCTCTTGGCTATTTAGGGTTCTTTGTGGCTCCATGTGAATTTAGGATTTTTAAAAAAATTTCTGTAAAAATTGTTTTTGAGATTTTTGATAGGGATTTGACAAAATTGAACACGTTTTTAAGGTTTATTTTTTAGTTTAGGTATATCTTTATTTTGTTTTTATGTGGTGCTGAAGTTCGAACCCAGTGCCTTGCATGTGGTAGGCAAGCACTCTACCTCTGGGCTACAACCCCAGCCCAGAATTGAATACTTTTTAATGGTAATAACACTCAACAAACTAGAAATAGAAGGAAATTACCTCACTATCATAAAGGTCATACAGGAAAATAGCTAACCTAATAATGAATGGTAGAAAGCTGAAAGCTTTTCCTGTAAGATTAGAAGCAAGGCAGGGATGCACACATCTATTCTACATAGCACTGAAAGTCCTAGCCAGAGCAAATAGCAGGGGAAAGAAACAAAAGTCATGTAAATTTTAAGGAAAGAAGTAAAATACCCCCATCCACAGATGACACAACCATTTATATGGAAAAATCTAAAGATCACACACACAGACACACACACACACACACACCACAACATTCCACACAATAAAAACTTGTTAGAACTAATAAATGAATTCAATAAAGTTGCAGAATACAAAACCACATGAAGTCATTTGCATTTCTAACACTAAGAATGAACAATCTGAAAAGGAATTTAAAGAAATAACTCCATTTCAAAGATAATAACATCAAATAACATAAGAAAAGAACAAAATACTTAGGAATAAACCAAGGAGAAAAAAGACTTGCCCTGTAAACTACAAAACATTTATGAATGAAATTAAAGAAGATACAAATGAAAAGATACCTCATGTTCATAGACTGAAAGATTTAAAATTGTTAAAATTTCCACACTACCCAAAGTGATTTTGCAAAGAATTTAAAAAGGTACATTGAAAGGAAGGTGGCTTTCAATTCCAGAGCAACTGTATAACAGGACTTCTGCTCAATTTGTAGCACTTTAGTGGAACAGTGTTGTTCCCAATTGGCAACTTTGACAATAGTTAGATAAAATCTAAAAATATTGTCTTGAAGAGGATTTTGTACCATTGAAATATATGCCAAGGAACCTAAACAAGATGAATAAAAGAGAGGAAAACTGTGGTTGTGGTGTCCATTCTGTTGGATTTCCCTGGCCTCCTAGAACCATAAGAGTAATGTATTTATTCAGCTAGCAATAATTGAACACATATTGTAATTATGTGCCAGGCATTGTTCTCAGTGCAAGACAGACAAGATGCAATTTTCCCAGTATCTGCATTCTATTGGGGATGTGGGGCATAAAAAAATCACTCCAAATAATAATGAGTGCTGAAGGAGAAGAAAACAGGGCAGTATGCTAGGTTTGATGATTCAACACTTTTACATAAGCTTCACTGAAGAGATAATATTTGAAATGAGAACTGAACATGAAGAAGGAGCAAACTATGCAACTATCTAAGGGCAAAGGTTCAACAGTCATAAAGACCCTGTGAAGGGAACAAGTTTGACATAATTCCAGGAAAGAAAAGTCATTGTAGACAAAGCATATTGATGCAAGTACCAAGTAGCAGGAAGTGAAGGGAAAGATATAGATATAGCCAGGATCCAGAATGTGTAAGCCAAACTAGTTGGTTGAGTGTTTATTTTAAAGTATTTGAGTGTCTTAAGTAAAATGAGTGTCATAGTCCAATTTGCATGGCTTACAATATCACTTTGGCTGCAGTATGGAGAATGGAAAGGGCAGGGGAGCAGCAAAAATGGGAACATGAATCTGGTTGTGGTAATCACCTGTAATCCCAGCATATTGGGAGGCTGAGGCAGGAGGATTGCAAGTTCAAGGCCAGCCTCAGCATCTTAGCAAGACCCTGTCTCAAATTTAAGAAAAAGGGCTAGGGATGTGGTTCACGGATAGGGCACCCCTGGGTTCAATCTCCAGTATCTCCAAAAGAAGAAACATGTGGGAACATAAAGATCAGTTAGGAAGCTCTTTCTGATAGTATATCTGATATTGCTGTGGCAGCAGTTGTAGAATGGTAAAATCGAAGAGCTTCAGAATATATTTTGTCAGTAAAGATGAGTAGATAGATACAGTGTTTTGGATGGGGGAATACAAAAACTTAGGATAATTCTCAGGTGTTTTGGTTGAGTAACTATGTGCAAGGCTAAGATATGGGGATGACTGGAGGAGTAGTGCAAATAGGATGTAAAGTTAGTTTTGGAATGCCTGACATCCATATTGAAATGTATTGGCTCTCAAGCTAGAGATGAACTCTGGAGTGTAAGTTTGGATGCCACCAGTGTATAGATGGTAGGACTAGATGAAATTACTTAGGGAAAGATTACAGATTAAATAGAGGGCTGAAAGTGGAGCTCTGGGTTACTCCAACATTTAGAGTATTAGCAAAGGAGCACTAGTAATGGAAAGTAAAGTACTAGAAAAATGTGTGGAGTTATGGAAGCCAAAAAAGAAATGAGTTCTATCAAGCACTGAGTAAGTTGAAACTAGGGAATGGACATTGGATATTACTAGAAGATAGGGGGATTGATAGTAATACATGTCTATTTGTTGCATATTTTCTCAGTGCAAGGCATTATGTTAAGAAAATTTTTATACTGGTTATTTCATTTTGTCCTCACTACAACTCCAGGAGGTTGATACTATTAATATATCCTTTTTACACATAATGAAACTGAGGCATAGAGAGGTCAGGCTATGTGTCCAAGGTGGACATTAAGGTCTGAAATTAGGATTGGACTCAGGGAGTCTGACCTAAGCAGCCATACTGTTGCTTTTCTTTTTTTTTTTTTTTAATTTTTAGTTGTAAATGGACACAATAACTTTATTGTATTTATTCATTTTTATGTGGTGCTGAGGATCGAACCCAGTGCCTCATGCATGCGAGGCAAGCGCTCTACCACTGAGCCACACCTCCAGTCTCTATACTGTTGCTTTTCTATGATTGTTCCACTTGGGTCTGGAGAGGGCTTTATGAATGGTTTTTAAAAACTGGTAAATTTCACTTACAATAAAATTCACTGTTTAAACCATTTAAAAGTGTATAGTTCAGGAAAATTAAGTACATTCACAGTGTTATGCAATCATCATTTCTACCTGTTTCCACTCATGAACAAAGAACACAACCAGAGGTTACAGGAGGCATGCTTTGTAGTATAAAGAGTGTGGGCTGACCCTTGGTACCTCTGGGAGAATGTGACTGGCTTCTTTGAAAACTTTTGAGAGGTTGCAGGAAAATGCAACCTGCTACTCAAGGATAAGAAAGAACTACACTTGGTCCTCTTGTTAAAGAGGGCTATTGGCTCAGGCGTGGAGAGTGTTTGAGCCTCACTGTTCCTTTATCAAAGTGTAGTGTCCTACCTGTCTCTGTGTTTTTCTCCATCTTTAGTCACCCCTACTTGAGAATCCTTTGTTGATGCTGTGTGAGGTCCTCATCCACAGGAGCAGAGAGGGAGACTTGTGATTATGCCATTTGAAGTCCTTCCTATTTCACTGGATATCAAAGAAGTATATAATATTGGGCCTCTATTGGGGGCTTTATGCCATCAAAGTTATAAATCAAGCAACAAAGTAGAAAGTGGAAGGAAGAGATAGAGTAACAAGGGAGAACAAAACAATCTGCCAGGTGTGTCAGTGCCTCCTATAGGAGCTCTAGACCTGAACTCTAATGATGCAGTTCCTGTGATTAGGTTTTCCCTCAGTTTGTCTTTAGATTATAATTCCTAGAACCTTTATTCCCAATTAGTATAGAATTTAGTGTTATACTTGAAACTTAGGCAACCATTCCAAGTTTATGGATAATTTAAACTTTCATATTAGAATAGTTTTACAGAATAGTTGCATAGGTAGTACAGAGTTCCCATATATCTTACATGCAATTTCTCCTATTAACATCTTATATGAATAGGCTATATTTGTTACAGTTTATGAGTCAATACTGTTGGCTCATATTTTCCCCATAATTTTTATTGGTGCTTTATAGTTGCACATAATGTTGGAATTTGTTATATATTCATACATGCACACAATATAACAATATAATTTGGACAATATAATTCCCTGGTATTTCCCCCTTTTTCTCTCCTCCTTCCTCTCCCCTGGTCCTCTTCCTCTATAATACTGATGTCCCTTCAATTTTCTTTCTTTGTTTCTTTCCTTCCTCCCCCAGCCCCCCATAACAGGGATTGAACCCCAGGGGTGCTTAACCACTGAGCCACATCCCTAGCTCCTTTTTATATCTTATTTAAAGACAGGGTCTTGCTGAGTTGCTTAGGGCCTTGCTAGGTTGCCCAGACTGGCTTTGAACTTGCAGTCCTCCTGCTTTAGCCTCCTGAGTTGCTGGAATCTTTTTGATTTTCATGAGACCCCTTCCCACACACCTTTCTTTTCCTTTTCTGAATTATTTTAAATAAAATCCATACTTCATTTTGATTTCCTCAGTTTTCACCTAAGTCTCTTTTCTGTTCTTGGACCCAGATCATCATGTTACATTTCATTGTCCCAAATTCTCTAGGTACCACTTAGCTGTGATACTTTCTTAGATTTGCCTTGTTTGCGTTTTTTTTTTTTTTTGTGGTACCAGGAATTGAACCCAGGGGCACTTAACCACTGAGCCACATCCCCAACCCTTTCTATCTTAAAATTTTGAGACATGGTCTCAAACTTTCTTAACCTAGTGCCTCACTAAGTTGCTGAGGCCAGTTTTGAACTTGATATTCTCCTGCCTCAGCCTCCCAAGCTGCTGGGATTACAGGCATGCACCACTGCATCTGGCCATTTGCCTTGTTTTTGATGACCTTGACAGACTTGAGAAATACTGGTCAGGA
Source organism: Marmota marmota marmota (assembly GCF_001458135.2). NCBI lineage: Eukaryota > Metazoa > Chordata > Mammalia > Rodentia > Sciuridae > Marmota > Marmota marmota. The sequence goes on from NW_026000338.1 coordinate 1,485,594, forward strand.
ATTTTGCAGAATAATGTCTACTGCCATTCTCATTATTAAACTGAGGTTATAGGTTTTGGAAACCACATGGGGAAACTGCCATTTCATCACATCATATCAAGGGTACATGTTATCATTATTGTAATAGTACTTTATGCTTTGAATATAGTCCTTGTTGCTGTGCCACTGCAACTTATTTTTTAAATGGACATGTTTCTTTCCTCTTCCTCTCTCGCTCCTCCTTAATCTCCGGGGAAGCAGGATTTTCTTTCTTTTGCATCCTAGGCAAAGTTATCTATCCTTAAGCATACATCCACCACAGGAATTCAGACTTTGGAGATGGCACCAGAAGATCTCAGAAATGACTACCTCCCAAATTAACAAGTGAATTACAATTCAGAGAACACATTGACTGTAGCCTTTGAACCACCTCTTTAAAAGCTCCTTGCTTGGCAGAATCACAGTCTCTGGGACAGGAGTCCCCTGTGTTTCTCCTTTGCTAGCAAAGCAATAAACTTTTTCCTTTTTCTCAAAACCTTATCCTCATTATTGGATTCCATTGGGGACAAGGACCGAGTTTTTGGTAACAATATGACTTATCACTGATGATGTTTGGAATTCTTCTGCATAGTAGATTTGTCTTCTTCCCAATGTATTTATTTGTTCAGTAATTTATATAAATATGGATACACTGATATTTATTTTGCTTTTCATTATAACCAATAACACTTTAATGTTTTGTTTTTCAGCTTGCTCAAATTTGGCTATTGTGAGCTCTGGAAGTTTGTTCCTGTGTTCCTTTGATATATTCCTATCAACAAGGTGGTTTGCCTTTTTTTTTTTTTTTAAAGCACTTCCTTGCTTTCTGGTACTGAAAGATGTTCTAGGTTCATATTATATATTTTACACCAGTCCTAGTCTCAGCCCTTTCTCCAAGCAACTCTGGTTCCTTTAGTCAAATAATGTTAAAAGAAACCAAGTCTGTGTGCTAGTCAAGCTCATAGCTACTGGAGTGTTTTTAATACTGGAGTGTTTTCTATATCTCAGAGATAGTCAGACATACGTTGTTATTTTCTTGTCCCTCCTCCCTCCCAATTTCCTTCCTCTGTTCCACTGTTCTCCCTTCTATTTTCATGGAATCCCCACCCCCAACTTCTTTTTCTTATTTTGGACTAGCTTTTGCATATGAGAGGAAATATTCAACCTTTGGCTTTCTGAGTCCGAAAAGTTCACATACTTTGACCTTAGATTCTTCTCTTGTTCTCATCTCTCTTTTTTTCCTGGGAGGTACTATCTCCAATTCCTCACTATCTGTCTACTTCACAACCTGCTATAATTTGCCTGTATACCTTAGCTTTACACTGAAACACTGTGCTAAAGGGTCTGTGTTAGATAAAAGACTTAGGCCCTTTGCATGTTCATGGAAAGTTTTAGTTTGCAGGGTAATTAAATTCCATCTCAAGTTTGTAAATTTAGTTAAAATAGGACTTTCCCATCTATTACCTCATTTGATCCTTACAAGTATCCATATCTTTCTCTTTATTTGAAGTAGCTATTCCTCCATTAATTTAGTCCATCATGAATTTTCCTGAAAGCTCGAGATAGCACTTTACCCAAACTCCATCCAAACCCTAAGAATTGTTCACTAGTTTCACAAAACCCCTAGGAAATCAGCCAAACAATGTGCTATTTCAAATTCCAGGTGCCTTACACATCTATTCTATTCCCACCAGACCAGAGTCATAGAAGACACTAATGCTTTGACTCCTATCTTACTACAATTACCTTTGACTCTTTAGCTAATCATGGCACCAAACATTCTTCTAAGGAAAATGTACGTATTTCTCATTCTTATAATTATCAACAACTAAATGAAAGGCAAATTACATATAGTTAAAGATATATTATAAATCTCGTAAAACAATAGGAAGGCATTCTAAGAGAAGGACTGCTCTTAACCTTTGGCCCTCCCCAACAAAGTTAAAGGATGAGAATGTGATTCCTCTTTACCAGATACTGGATCCCACTTATTAATTGACTCTAATGATAAGAACAGCAAAATATTCATTAATACCTCATTTGCTGTTTGCATTGTAAAAACACACTTTTGTCCATTATGAGAAATTATGTAAATGAAGAGGCTGAGATTCTAAGTGATAGAAATGAAGGCAATATAAGCCTTATTAAGAATTGGGATTTCTGGGGCTTGGGTTGTGGCTCAGTGGTAGAGCATGTGTGAGGCAGCACTGGATTTGATCCTCAGTACCACATAAAAATAAATAAATAAAGGTATTCTGTCCATCTACAATTAAAAAAAAGTAAAAAAAAAAAGAATTGGTATTTCTACTACTATTATGGAGTATCAGAATTTGCTATTAGACTTAATATATTATGATATATTGTATCATGTCATAACTTGGAACACTCTAAATCTTACACTCCAGAGTTCTATTTCCTGAACAATAGCTCCTCATTCCAGTATTCACCCACTTCCCCCCAATATCTTTCCTCTTTCTATTGTAGCAAAGTATATAGAATATTGGGCTGGGGTATAGTTCAGTAGTAGAGCACTTGCATAGCATATGAGATAACCTGGGTTAAATCCTTGACACCACATGCACAATAATACAGAATATGAAATTTACTACTTTAATCATTTTAAGTGTATAATTCAGTGGCATTAAATACATTCTCAATGTTACAAAATCATTGCCACTATTCATTTCCAGAACCTGTTTATCACCCAAACAAAAACTCTGTACCCATTAAACTCCCCATTTCTCTTGTTCCTGGTTGTTCCATTCTACTTTCTGTCTCAATGGCTTTTCTTATTTTAAATTCTTCATATAAGTGGAATCATATGGCATTTGTCCTTCTTTTGGTCTGATTTATTTTACTGAGCATGTTTTCAAGGTTCATTCAAGTTGTAGTATGTAACAGAATTTCATTCCTTTTAAAGGCTGACTATTATTCCATAGTAAGTATACATCACATTTTGTTTATCCATCATCTGTTGGATATTTGGGTCGTTTCCAACTTTTAGCTATTGTGAATAATGCCTCTATGAACATTGGTATACAAGAATTTGTTTGTATCCCTGCTTTTCATCCTTTTGAGCATATATTTGGGAATAGAATGATCATATGGCAATTATATTTTTAACTTTTGAAGAACTGCCAAACCATTTTCCAGAGCAGCTGCACCATTCCACACATCCACCAATGATGTAAAAGTGTTTTGATTTCTCCACATCCTCACCAAGACTGGTTATTTTCCTTTTTTAATAAAAAAATATATTAAGCCAGGTGTGGTGGTACACAGGTATAATCCCAGGGAGGCTGAGGCAAGAGGATTTCAAGTTCAAAGCCAGCCTCAGAACTTAGAAAGGCCCTAAGCAACTTAGTGAGACCCTGTCTCAAAATAAAAAATAAACAGGGCTAGAGATATGGCTCAGTAGTTAAGCATCCTAGGTTCAATCCACAGTATCCTTCTCCCCAAATTGTTTTAAAATATATATAACAAAATTCATCATTGTGTCAACCTGGCTGAACCATGGTGCCCAGATAATGGTGAAATGTTATTCTGCATGTTTTTGTGAAGGTGTCCTTGGATGGCATTAACATTTAAATTGGTAGGTTTTTGGTAAAGCAGATTGCTCTCCATAATGTGGGTAGGCCTCATATAATCAGGAGAAGGACTGAACAGAACAAAAAGACTGACCTACTCTAAACTAAGAGTATATTCTGGCTGGGCACTGTGGTGCACGCCTGTAACCCCAGTGGCTTTGGAGGCTGAGACAGGAGGATCATGAGTTCAAAGGCAGCCTCAGCAAAAGTGAGGCACTAAGCAACTCAGTGAAACCGAGTCTCAAAATGTAAAATAGGGCTAGGGATGTGGCTCAGTGGTTGAGTGCCCCTGAGTTCAATCCCTGGTACCTGCCTCCCCCACAAAAAAGTATATTCTGTAGTAGTTTTTCAACTTGAACTGCAACAGTGGATCTCTGCTGGGGCTATTGCCTGATAACCTTTAGGCTTGAAATATAACAGCTCATCTTTGGGTCTCCAGCCTACTAGCTAATACTGGAGATTCTGGAATTGCCAGTCTCCACAATTGTGTCAGCCAATTCTTTAAAACAGATCCTTTAGACTGTTTACATTTCTCACCTTCAATTATCATTACCTTCAATTTCACTGAAATGAACTCCAAGTTTTTTCTACCTGCTTAAATTTGTTATTGAATGTGTTTAGTAAATTTTTTATTTTAATAATCTGTGTTTTTTTCAGCTCCAGAATTAGCTCTTTTGCTTCTAATAATTTTTATCTCTTCACTGCTATACTCATTTTGTTCTTACATTGTTTACCTGATTTCCTCTCATTCTTTATGCATGTTTTTATTTATTTATTTATTGGTACTGGGGATTAAACTCAGGGACACTTGACCATTGAGCCACATCCCCAGCCCTATTTTGCATTTTATTTAGAGACAGTCTCACTGAATTGTTTAGCATCTCGCTTTTGCTGAGGCTGGCTTTGAACTCATAATCCTCTTGCCTCTGCCTCCTGAGCTGCTGGAATTATAGGCTGTGCCATTGCACCTGGCCATTTTCCTTTATTTTTAAAGCATATTTAAGACTAGTGTTTGAACATCTTTCTCTAGTAAGTTCTATATCTGGGCTTCCTCAGGCTAATTTTTGTCAGTTTATTTTGTCCTTTTGAATAGACCATTTTTTTTTTGTTTCTCTGTATAGCATTGTAATTTTCTTATTGAGAATTGAGCATTTAATTACTTAAGTTGTAAATCATATTCTCTATCTTCCCTAGGTTAATTTTTGTTATTATTCAAGTTATAGTGATATGTGTGTTTTAGAACTTTTTTGAACTTTACAAAGATTATTCCTTGTCATGTATATCCACTGGTGTCTTTGTTCCTTTAGCTCATGTTCAGCTAATGTTTTGACAGAGATGTCCTTGAATGCTAGGAGCTCTCCAAATCTTTGCATATTGGCTCTGTGCCATCTAAGGTTGTTTCTGAGAATACATCCTTCCTCATCATGCTTGTGTCTTTTTTTTTTTTAGTTGTAGTTGGACACAATACCTTAATTTTATTTATTTTTATGTGGTGCTGAGGATCGAACTCAGTGCTAGGTGAGTGCTCTACTGCTGAGCCACAACCCCAGCCCCCATGCTTGTGTTTTTTTCAGCTTTTCCCAGAGGACTGAATTTCTCTAAGTTCCTTACAGTTCTACAAGTAGTACCTGCTGCCTTCCCCCTCTTAGATCACATGAGGCAAAGATGAGTGCCTTGCATCATTTAACTATCCCCCATGTAGGATAGAACAGGTGTGCACAATAATTTGCAAATAAGGTGTGTTCTGCTTCTTTTTGTTTAAGGGAAGAACTGAGAACCTGTGTTGCTTCTTCAAGACCAAATCTGCCAACCACTTCAGTGGGAAGGACATGGATCAAGGGCAAGTAAAACACCACAAAACATCCTATTATTTTAAAGGTAACTTTTTTTTTTTTTTAGAGAGAGAGAGAAGAGAGAGAGAGAATTTTTTAATATTTATTTTTCAGTTTTTGGTGGACACAACATCTTTATTTTATTTTTATGTGGTGCTGAGGATCGAACCCAGCACCCCACCCAAGCCAAGTGAGTGTGTTACCGCTTGAGCCACATCCCCAGCCCTTGAAGGTAACTTTTTTTGATTGTGTATTTGCTTGGTTGCTGTTAATCTTTGACTATTTTCCAGACTCTGGCAAAGTTGGTTCAGATAGCTCCTACTTGTTTTTTTTTTTTTTTTTTTTTTTTTGAGGGGGCGTTGTTTTGTTTTGCTTTTTATGTTTATTTGAGGAAAGAGGGCCTAGAGCTTCCTATCATACAGTTTTGCAGCTGTTATTCAATACCTCTACTATTACAATGCATTGAATAGTTGCACTCTCTGAACTTTTCTTCCATTAGTGAAACTCCCTTTTTGCTTTACTGAGCCACTGTTGATTGTAGGGTCTTTTATATCAGTCATTGAACTATTGGTGGAGTATAAGGGAAAAAAGAGTTATTGTTGGCAAATACAACAGATTGACCCACATTGCATTAAACAAATTCTTCTACATCTTTACCTTTTATACAATAATCTTTCTCCTTCCCTTTCACTTAAAAATCTAGCTATTTCCCAAGGATTTGTCACCTGAATTACAACTCATTCAGTTACTAGGTTCACAAAGTTTATAAAGGCTTTCATGTATATGGATAAAGTCAACCAAAAAACAAAACCAGAAACGAACAAAAACCAACCAAACAAACAAAAAAACCAAACCAAAAAACTGTATTATTAATCTCATTAATTTCCTGAAGGTGGCAGCCGAGTTCTACAAACTAGAACTGTAGCAGTGTCTAGGCTTCCTTCCCCTCCAGATTTGCAGAATAAATGTTTCCAAGGAGAATAGATATAAAATGCTTTTCTGCAACCTTCCAGCATTGATTATGATCCTTAAAATAATTGTTTATCAGTGTGATAGGTTAAAACTAGCATCTTGACAACGTTTTAGTTTTCATTTCTTTGATAATTAGGGAGGCTAAACATATTTTTGTGTTTCAAAGCATTTCTCTTCTTTAAATGATTTTCATATTCTTTACCCTGTATTTATATTGGGATTCAATTTTGTAGCCTTCACCTTTTCTCATTATGAAAATAATATGTTCACACTGTGGAGATTCAAATGAACTTAGAAGAAATTTTCAAACATTCACATTCATAATATCAGAGACAACAACTTTAATGTTTAGATACATTTTTACTAGCTCCCCCCCATCTGTTTAGTTAGTTATATTTTTCACATTTAACATAAATTTTCTCTATAACCTGCTTTTAAATATAATTGTATGGTGATATTTCTCTAAGCCATTAATAATTCTTGTGTATATTTAAAAATAGCTTTAGTTTTTGATTTTAAAAATTATTCATGATCACTGTTGACAATTTGGTAGGTACAGGAAAATTTAATATGGACAACAATGTATATTCCCTCAACCTATGAATAACTATTATGAAGCTTTTTTTAGTGGTATCACTAGCCCTTATGTATATTTTGAAATCACCAGATAAAAATTAGCCCTACATTTAGAGTAATTTCAAAAAATGAAGTAGCATTCATATTCCTTATTATCAAACTTTTGATGTATTTTCCCAACCATTTTTCTGTGCAAGTATTGCACATTTTTATTTTATTGGCATCAGACAGTAATCTATATTTTACATGTATTATTTAGTTTTATATACATGCCACTGAAACAATTTTCCAAGGGTATCTTTTGTGCTCTATAATAATTTATTGTTTAATCACATATTCCATTTCTATGAATATTGAAATTCCCCCCCATTTCACTATTAGAAGCTATGCTGTAAAGAATTTTTGAGTATAAACATCTTCTGCATTTCTGATTTTTACCTTATTAAGAGTCCCCAATGTGGAATAACTGAAAAAAATGTTTTGACCATTTTATCAAATACCATAGAAATTTAGATTTATGTAAATGGTTCTTTCTTTGCATCCTAGATAATATTTAATAGTTTAATTCTTAGTATTTATACTTTTTAAGGTTGGAAACTATGCCCTAATATTGTATTAATTTAAAAATCTATTAATTTTTTTCAAGTTTATTAGGAACCTGATGAAGTTTTTCATATCCATTTCCTATTTATTATGTTAAATAGTTCTTTAAAATCTTTTGTTTCCTTGCATTACCTTATATATATTAAGATTTAATTAGAGATAAGTTTCCTTTTGGATTGCTTTATGATGGAATGTCTTAACATATGTATTTCATTTTGTCGGGTTTTAAATGTAATTATTGATTATTGTTAAGTTATTAAAATATAGAATTTTTAAAAAATATTTATTTTTTAGGTGTAGATGGACACAACACAATGCCTTTATTTTTATGTGGTGCTGAGGATCGAACCCAGGTTCCGCCCGTGCTAGGCGAGCGCTCTACTGCTGAGCTACAATCCCAGCCCAAAATATAGAATTTTTAAAAAGAGAAATGAAAACCAATAGACATTTGCAGATAATGCATTAATATTTAGTGTATTGTTTTACATTTTTCAGAGAGAAAGAAACATTGAAATCATGGTCTAATTCTTGGAGGTAGGAATTACATTTAGTGTGGTCTAACCTGGGATTATAGGTTTTATAATGTGGTAAATTAAGTCCTCCTCCCAGAATCAGATATGCTTCATATAAAGATCCAAAACCATGTGTACTACTCTACTCACAGAGTTTTGCTAACAGTATAGGGGTGGCAGTAAACACATCAGCTATAACCATCAGAGACCCTCCTAATGCTGGTAGTAAGAACAACAATATTGATTGAATTCTTGGTATATGTCAGGCACTGAAACCACAACTTTACATAAATAACTCATTTAATTCTCACAATAACTCTGTGAAATATGTACTATTATTAGCCGCATTTTATAGATGGGGGGATCAAGGGATAGCTGGAGTAGCAAAGAGATCCCAGGAACTGAGCTGTCCAGATGCAAATCTGAGAGCAGAGAAACCTTATGTTCATCACATTTTGGAGATAATTACTCTTATCAAGATAGATATTTCTTTTTTAAAAATATTTATTTTTCAGTTTTATGTGGTGCTGAGGATCGAACCCAGTGCCCCATGCATACAAGGCCAGTTGTCTACCACTGAGCCAACCCAAGATAGATATTTCTTTATGTCAGAAAGTACAAAGGTATATAGGGGATAGGAATAGGAAAGACAGTGGAATTAGTCTGACATAACTTTCCTATGTACATATATGAATACACCACAGTGAATCTTACCACCGTGTACATCCACGAGACTGAAATCCTAATTAAAATAAAATATATCCCATGCTTATATAAATATATAAGAATGGATTGTACTGTCATGTATAACTAAAAAGAACTACTAAAAAATAAACAGATGCATTAATGACATTTTGGTAGGAAAAAAGAGTATTAGGAAGCCTAGGCATGTGGTGGAGAAGGGAAGAATAGAGGTAGTGGTATGGGAGTTGAAAGTGATTAGAGAGGAAAGTAGGGTATTCAAAGACAAGCTATATTTACTGTTCAAGTCATTGTTTTCTGAATGAAAATAATTATTTGCTAAAATTAAAATAATTATATTTTAAAAATTTAAATAATTTTTAAAATTAAGAATGTGATGATGACTGAAACTGGGGGAAATGGACACTCATAGTTGATGAAAGAATATAAGTTGGACAAAATCTCTCAAGCTAATATGAGTAAGAGTCAAACATTTAAAAAGTTTATTAAATATTTGTTGAGTAACTTCTTTGTGCCAAGCAATATGCACACTGAATTCATTTAAATACTATATTTAATGAATAAAATTGTCACAGGTCTAAAAGTTGGATTTGAGTGTAGTAGAAAACTTGTCATTTTCTTTCAGAATTCCAAATGTGCACATTCCCTTGGACCAACATTTCCACTAATAGAATAAATATTCTCCAGGTGTATATGCATTTTTCTAAATGACATATGTCTAAGGTTATTCTATGCAGGATTTTTGTTTACAATATAATATATTAGAGAAAAACAATTTAGATGAAGATCTTTATGTTCTACTGTTCATTTAATATTAGTAAAGCAGGGGAGGCTAAACAAATGTTGTATATATTTGGATATTCATATAATATATGTGGGAAAGAACACATAGAAACTAATACAAGTTGAATGAAGTCTATCTCCCTTTTATGTTCTTTTAAAAAAAATTTTTTAGTTGTAGATGGACACAATACCTTTATTTTATTATTTTATTTATTTACATGGTGCTGAGGATCCAACCCAGTGCCTCACACGTGTAAGGGAAGCATACTACCACTGAGCCACAATCCCAGCCCCTCCCTTTTATGTTCTAATTGAAGAATGATTTATGGAGCTTATGTGTACTAGATAACTGGAAGAAGACTGTTGTTCTGAGAGAGAGGCACAGGAGAGTTTTAGCTCCAAATCGAAAAGGCATCTGGGAAGCCAGACAATAACGACCACATATTGTGTTATTACATTTAAAAATATCCAGAAGATTGTAACTCCAGCTGTTTGAGAGACTGAGGCAGGAGGATGGCAAGTTCAAAGCAAGCCTCAGCAATTTAGCAAGGCCCTGAACAACTTAGTGAGAATCTGTCTCTAAATAAATAAATAAATAAAATAAGTAAAATGGCTGGGGATGTGGCTCAGTGATTAAGTGCCCCTGGGTTCAATCCTGGGTACCAAAACACAAAAACAAAAACTCAAACAAACAAAACAAAAAAACAATCCAGAAGAGCAGGCATGGTGGCACATGCTTTAGTACCAGCTGCTTGGGAGTCTGAGGCAGGAGCATTGAGTTGGAGGCCAGCATGGGCCTCCAGGAAATCGAGAAGAGGCCAATCTATAGACAATAAAAGCATCAAATGATTGCTCAGGGCTGGCGATGAGAATATGCAGTGGATGTAAATGAGCACTAGGGATCTTTCTGGGATAACGGAAATATTCGAAATTTAGATAGTGTTGATGGTTGCACAAGTTCATGAGTATACTATTGAATCGTACAATTTAAGTGGGAGGATATTATGGTATATAAATTATACCTCAATAAAGTTGTTAAAAACAAACAAACAAAAAACAAGCCACCATATCTAATAAAAGAATTTTAAAACAGGACTCTGGACTGTGAAAGAAGAAAGTTGACCAAAGAATCAATTGTGAGAGCAGCAGCAACTCCAGGAAACCAATTGTCAGTGAAAATAACCTCAGGATTCATAGAGAGGCTTTAGTTCTTGGAAAGACTTGCAAAGGTCCAGGCAGGTGCTTTAATGATCAGCCCCAAACTCCTGTTCTTCCTCGGTAATCTCCCCATCCTCAGAAGTTATACTTTTAATATAATTAGAACAGGGTGCAATATATGATAGTGGTGTCTGGTACAAAGTAAGTGTTAAGTAAATGTCACCTGTTATTATCTTTTCCATCCAGATTATTAAAACAAGCTCTTTATTCAATCTCCTTGTATTAAGTCTCTCTCATTCCGCTAGTTCATCATTTTACCAGCCACTTGATATACCTTACCTCAAAGAACATGTCACTGCAGCAGGCAATGAATGATGGGCTGGATTGCTCCCTGAACAAGTCTGGAGAAATGCTTGAAGACCCCGAGTTACCCAGCAATGAATATCATTCATGTTGAACAAAAGCAGGGACTTAATAATGTTTAATTTTACCCAAGGGCCAATTAAGAAATACTTTCACTTTTTTGTTTTCTAGGAAACATTGCAAAGAACCACCCTCTCCCTGTTACTTGGATAAGACCTCCTTGTTTACCTACAGACGCAGACCCTCCAAATTCCCATTCTTTGCCTCCCAAGTGATTAGATAAACTGTACTCGCTGACAAATCAGGACAATATACCTGCTCCCTTGATTTGACTAAAGTTAGTTAAGTTTTTCTGCTTACCCCAGGCCCTTTAATTTTGACCCATCCTTGGTTGAGCCAACACACAATGACTCTTTAATGGCTCATTTCTTAGGGGGGAAAAATTCACTGTCCAATCCCCATACTATTTCATTCCAGTTCTCCCCTCCTTGTTCTTTCCGTCCTTGTTCATTTCTCCTTACAAAAGAATAGCTAACAATTTAAATTTAATTAAAAAAGGATAGAGAACTGTGTCCTTAAAAGAACAGGAGAGTAGGATACAGACATGCATGTGCATAGAAGAATGACCATGTTTGAGCACAGTTGGAAACTGGACATCTGCAAGCCATGAAAAGAGGACTCAGAAAAAACCAAACCTACCAACATCTGGATCTCTGTCCTCAAGAACTGTGAGCAAATAAAATTCTGTTGTTTAAGCCACCCAGTCTCTGGTATTTTGTTGTGACAGGCCTAGCAAACTAAGACACTTCTCAAATTTGTTTGTTATTCTTACATAGGAGCACTGTGTATTGTTTTATTATTTAGCATATGTGCTGTCAAAGTGAAGAAATATACATGATTTTTTCATTTGAAGCTATGCCCCTCCATGCCTACAGCTTTTCCTGCTTTATCTTCAGATCCCCTTTTTTTCCTTTTGCTTAGTGAACCTCACAGGACAACTTTGAAATAAATAGATGAGTGTAAGGAAATATAGTAGAGTCGAGGAAGGAGAACAGGGGAGGGGAGGGAAGATGTTAGGGAAGATGGAAAGGGAAAAGGGGGGATCCTGAACTGAAATCAAATTCCATGCGTGTATGAGTTTATGGGGATGAACCTAACTACTGTATATAACTGTAAAGCTCTAATAATAAAAAACGAATGAATAAGAAAAGAAAGACAGCCTTGAAAACAGAAGCCAAAAAAATTGATGGTCAAATTGATAGAAGTCCTGTACTGTTCTCTTTTCTTCAACCCCTTAAGTGAACAATGCAGCTTGCTTCTTTTCTAATCATACTAAAAAATAATTCCTGAAAGTTGGAGATATTGGATAAGAGGACAGAGAAGGAGTTGGTCATTAAAGTAATAGCTTGGTCTACTACAAAGTCTTTCCAAGACCTAAAGCCATTCCGTGAGTCGTGAGGTCATTTTCAAGGACAGTTGATATTCTTGGTGCTGCTGCTACTCTTATAAGTGCTTCCTTCTTTGACTTTTTTTCTCTAATAGACTGAATTTGTAGTTAGACTCCTTCATGCCTCACCTTCAGGGCCCTAGTCTTTCTCCTTTTTACCCAGTACACATGAAAAAATTCAAACAGAATGTTAAAGGGAGAGAATTTTTAGTTAGAAAAATCAGATAGAGATAAATAACTCAATAGAGCTAAAGCCTCCAATTTTTCCTGAGCTCCACCACTGTTTTTGGTTTTGTGTGTTGGGGATAGAACCCAGGGCCATATTCAGCACAGATTCTATCATTGGGCTACATTCCCAGTCACTCCACACATTTTTTGTTTTTTAAGACAGGGTCTCACTATGTTGCCCAGGCTGATCTCAAACTCCTGGACTCAATCCATCCTCCTGCCTCAGCTTCCCAAGTAGCTGGAACTACAGGTGTGTACCACCATGACTGGCTTTTAGAATGTCTTAATTAATTAATTAGTATCCTCTAGCCTAACACCAGGAGCACATCTATAGTTGAACATGTTGAGTTTATTACTCATTGCAGCATAAGCGATGTTGTTTCATTTAGCAGATATTTGAGAGGCTTCATAACAGGACATGGGCTTGTTCTAGGTAATTGAGGGTGGGTTTAAGGAAGAAAGACTCTGGAAGCTGGTCATGGCGTTGCACACCTATAATCACAGCAATTTGGGAGGCTGAGGCGGGAGGATCACGAGTTCAAAGCCAGCCTCAGCAAAAAGCGAGGCACTAAGCAACTCAGTGAGACCCTGTGTCTAAATAGAATACAAAATAGGGCTGAGGATGTGGCTTAGTGGTCAAGAGACTCTGAGTTCAATCCTCAGTATCAAAAAAAAAAAAAAAGGATTTGATGCTATTAAGAAATGGAGATTAGGGGCTGGGGCTGTAGCTCAGTGGCAGAGTGCTTGCCTAGCATGCATGAGGCATTCATTGGGTTCAATCCTCTGCACCACATAAAAATAAACAAATAAAATAAAAGCATTCTGTCCATCTACAACTACAAAAAAATTTTTAAAAAAGAAATGGAGATTATTCTATGATTGGGTATCTCAATAACTTATCTAAAGGGAAGGATGAGTTTGTGAGGCTAATGTTGTAGTTGGTGAAGAGTGGGAGTTACTTATTTTAGCTGAGAAGAAGACATTTTCATATTTTGAAGATTGTAAAATGGCATAGTTTTGTTTGTGCTTAGAAAAATTTAAAGACTAATCTTGTTTAATTTTACTTTTTCATAGTCTCAGATTGACCTTGTCTGATGTTAGTATTTTATGAAATTGTTTATGTCCACCAGGAGAATAACAAGACTTTGCTGTGAATAACAGGCAAGCTTCCAACAGTGTCAAACCAATTCTTGAAAATCAGTGGAGGCCCTGGCCCAGGGCTAGGAGCCCACGGAAACTGCTTCTTGGTCCGGGTCCTGCTGAGGGCCGGTCAGGACTCACCTGTTGCTTTGGTTGCCCGGCAAGGGGAACGAAATGCTGCCATTCGCATAGGATACCAACATGGCAGAGATCTGATGTCATCAGAAAGCGGCGGAGGAGAGAACTTCATCAATACCAGCGGCGACAGAAACAGTTGGTCTCCTGGTAGGGGGGGTGAGGCACAGACACCCGAGTCTCCTCAATTTGTCGTCGAGCCAGAGGGGAGGAGCCGGGC
>NW_026000338.1:1503693-1517701 GCF_001458135.2 Marmota marmota marmota
ATTGGTTTTACCAGTGTGTGGGGCAATCTGGACTTTCTAGTGACGTCATTGAGAATAGTGTCCCTCAGAAGAGCAGCAGTTCCTTTTCTAGATTGTGGATCTTCAGATTAATAATTTTTGCCATTTTCCTTTCATTTCCTGAAAGTCAGGGTCGGCTTGTGAAAAGTTGTTAAACAACATGCTAAATGTGAAATGTCAACCCTCACTCTAAACTTTCCCTATTCAGAGCATCAAATGAAGACTTCATTGGGTTTTATAGTGGCTTTCTGATTTTGGTAGTCCATTCAAGAAGGGAGTTTGAAAGTTGTTGTATACTGTTAACGATTGTCTGCCCATGTCCTGCCTGAAATACCATGATTGTTTATGAAAAGTATCTTTAATAAAGCTGGATACAGTTTGAAAAAAAAATTCATTTCATGGAAATGAAGATAGCAGAGTGGATCTAGACAGCAACCCTCAAGCCATCCACAGCCAAGAAAGGAAGCAGTGAAAGAACAGATCACCAGAGAGAGAGGTGGGTGACTCAATACTGGACAGTTTGAGACTTGATGGGACTTGGAGTTTGGTTACTGTAGCAGAAAATAAGGACAGAATTCCTTGACCTCTGTTTGGGGTTAGGGAGAGGGGTAATAAAGAGAGAATGAGGGAGAGGAAAAGCACATAAGCTCACTTCCCTAGCAACAGCTGGAAAGAAGAGCAGACCAAATCAAAATGGGACAGGAGCAGCAAAGATAGTGAAGGAGATCATGCAGTTTAACCCAAACTGTTGACTGAAAGCTGCGCCTGGCAGGGCTGTCATTTTGTAGAGTGCATAGCTAGCCAGCCTACCCAGAAATGTACAGACCCAAATTAAATCAATACAGCTTTTACCCGCCTACAGATAGTAATGAATAAAACCAAAGGGAATGCCTCTGAAACAGGTTGTCTCAGTAATCTGTCTAGAAGGAAATTGTAGAGGGATTGCTGCTAGCTGAAGGTTGCCAAAACTAGTTGACCCGAGAGCTAATCACTCCTGGGGAATGTTATCCCCAATCTGATGCTTCACACAGCCTCAGCAGGAGCTCAGGTGATGGCAGACCAATTGACATCCTGTCTCCATCCCAGTGATGGGTAAAACCACAGTGAGCTGTACCAGCCAAGGTCTACAGATGACCCACAGAGAGTCTACACCCACAGTTCTCACAGTTTCAGCCAGCTACCAAATGCTTACATAGTGCCGCCCGCCTTGAAGAAGACCCAGCAGAGGGGAGCAGGTGCCTGCAATTCACAACCATGGGCAGTAGGAATTCAGACACAGGCAGGCCAACAGATTCTCCATTTCAGTCACGGGGACAGTACTCCAGTGATCTACATCAGACAGGTTGGAAGCTTCTGCAAAACAGAACACCCACAGAGATCCTGAAATCACAGGTCCCACGCTTGCAGATGGCCACCAATTCTATGCCCCTTTTAAAAAGGCCCTGTGGAGGGGAGCAGGTGCACAGCTTTCCATAGCAGTCAGCATCACAGCCATGAACCCTGCATCCTGTGCCCTCGCACATAATAGAAACAGTTAGCAGATGCATCACAGCACTCTCTAAGCATGCAGGCATGGGCCCTGGGCTGACAAACAAGAAACCACGGTGAGAAATCCATAGCAACTGGGGAAGTAGCTTCTGTGCCGCAGCACCTCTAGGATGATCCACAGCTGTTAGTCTGAGAATTTCCAGTTAATTCAATTCTCATTTAGATGTACAGGCCCACAGAAGGCAATTCCTGAGGATAATTCCAAGAAGCCAGTAGAGAATCTGTTGCATATACAATAACACTATATCCCACAAAGGGACTTACAGAGGAGCAACTCAAAAACACTAGCCACCAACTAGTGAGCTTAGATACAAGCCCACTGACCTGTAACCTGCGCACTCCAAGGAGGGCAGCAGCCTTACCCCACCCCCACCACAGACCATCCAATGCCACATCAAACAGACTATAATACCTCTACCTTGGACTGCCATACCTTGTATACTCCGAAATATACATGGGGTAGCCCACAATGGATTTGACAGTGCTGAATGCACAAAGCTACACAAGACTACATGCCCTAACAGAGTAACTGGGCTGCTAAGTCATTATTAGAGACCATCTCCTCTGGCCCAACAGAAAGCTAGCACACCAAAGATTGGAGGGGACCTAGAGTTGTATTAAAGGTGAGCTGGTGTGATCACTACCTCCATAGTCAACAAATTTAAAAGGGGAACAAGTAGAGTAGAGGAAGGGCATAAAGGGGGAGGAAGGAGGGACAGGAAACTGGAGGAACGATGGAATCAAATTATGCTATGTACATATATGAATATGCCACAGTGAATTTCATTTTTATGTTTATGTATAAAGCAATAATTTTTTTAAAAAGTAATAATAAATAGAAGTAAGAGTAGTAGAGTATAGATAGAGGAATGGGGGAGGGAGGAGGGGATAGAGGAAGGACTAGGGACTGACATGGAATAAATTATATCCCATGCATGTATGTTTATGTCAAAATGAACCCCAATAAAATAAACTCCAATATTATGTATAACTATAATGCACTAATAAAAACATAAAAATTCATTTCTTGTGACTCTTACTCTTTCTCTCTCCTTTCAAAAGTGGGTCCAGCCAGGCATAATGTGCATGACAATAATCCCAGCAACTCAGAAGGCTGAGGCAGGAGTATTGCAAGTTCAAGACCTGCATCAGCAACTTAGAGAGACCTTGTCTCAAAATTTAAAAAATAATTTTTTTAAAAAAAGGCTGGGGATATAATATGTTCAGTGGCAAAATGCCCTTGGGTTCAATCCATAGATTTGGCACACAAAAAACTTGAGTTTCATTCATTCATTCATTGTTTTGGCCATTCAATAGAACCTTTTAATCTGGAAACTAATGCCTTTTATTTCTGGGAAATTTTGAGTTGTTTCTTTGATTATTTTTCTTTTTCTTTCTGCAATCCACATTTTTCACATACTGGTTTTCTTGGATCTAATTTCATTTTCTCTCTAATTATCTCTTTGCCATTTTGCTCTACTTTCTTGGAAATTTCCTCAATTTAAATATTTCTACTGTTTTTAATTTTTGCTATTACATATTTACCATTTAAAGGCTCTGACACTGTTGCCAGAATTCCTGTCATTCTCTACTATTATTTTTGTTGCATAAATCCATTTCTATCTGAGTATAGTTTTTCAAGTAGTACATCCTTATACCTTATCTCTGCTATCATCTTAAATGCTTTTGCGGGGGCACATACTTGGAATTCTAGTGACTTGGGAAGCTGAGACATGAGGATTGCAAGTTTGAGGTCAGCCTCAGCAACTTAGCAAGACCCTCAGCAACTAGGTGAGACCCTTTCTAAAAATAAAATATAAGAAAGATCTGGGAATGTAGCTCAGTGGTAAAGCAACCCTAGGTTCAACACTAAAAAGAAAACACCTGCTCTTCTTTCTGGTGTTTTCTATGTGTAGACTGTTTTGCTATAGTAAAAACCAATCCCCAAATTCTAGGAGGTTAAAGATAAAATTGATTATATTTATCATTATGTCCTTAATGTCCATTGAGGTTTGTGTGGAGGGTCTGATCTGTGTCTTCTTCACTTCAGAATCCAGACTGATGGGGAAACCATATTCTGGAGCCTTGACTGTTGTAAGGGAAGAAAGACAAAGAGAATGTGATGAGGTACACACTTACTCTAAGAACTTCTGCCAGTATTTGATAGAGGCTATTACTGCTCAGATTGCTTTGGCCAAAGCAAGTTGCATGACCACACATAATTTCAAGGGATCGGGGTAGAATTCTAGTATACAATCCCACTATGTGCCCAGAATGAGAAAGAGGACCAGAATATTTATGAAAAGTCCTAGTGATTATTGCCATTTAATCTTACTAGGTCCTTGGATTGTTTTTGAAGTTAATTTATTATATTTGACATGTTTTTTCAAAGTGCAGGTTTTGTTTGTTTGGTGGTACTGGGGATGGAACCCAGGGCCTCATACATGCTGGACAAGCACTTTATCACTGGAACAGACCCCTATCCCCTAGGGTAGTTTTAAAAACACATGCTATCCTATCATCTTCACAAAGTGCACTTAAGCATTTGGTTAGCATCTGATTTTATTTGTGCTGGGGTAGTAACTAAGTCTTCATTTACTTTTATGCTTTGACATCTGTTTTTTCTCTCAATGCCTGAAAAGTAATAGTGTACTCTTTTAAATTTTTTTTTAGTTGTAGATGGACAAGAATGCCACTATTTTATTTCTTTATTTTTTATGGGATGCTGAGGATCGAACCTAGTGCCTCACTCATGCTAAGCAAGCACTCTACCACTGAGCTAAATCCCCAGCCCAATAGCGTACTCTTAAAGTCAAGTTTATTTGTGCTTTATTGTTTCATCAATAGTTAACATCTCTCTTTCTCTCTTACAACTTTTTTATGGGGATAAGCTCATTTAATTATATGTCACTTGATTACATTAATAAGACCTTGTATCAGACAATTATTTTCTAGGCTAATAAGTATTGTTGCTGTGGGGATTTCTAATTTCTATCTTTTAAGTATTTGATGGTATTTAGACTTTTGTTATCATTTTGAAGGAATTTTTACCTAATCCTTGCCTTTAGACCCTGACTTTGTTTTATTAGATATATCTATTACTTAGAGAAATGGCTTTTTCAGAAGATTTACATATTTTCAGATACAGAAATTAGAGCATTCAGTATATTCTCATGTACAGTGGTCCAGTGGACAATTAAAAAACAATGAGATGCTATGGTCTCCTAACTAAAAAAAGAGAAGATATAATACAAATGGTACATTCACCTGTGGCTAGTGGCAGAACAAACTGACAAAATCCTGATAAAGGTAATTTATTCACAAATGAAGAATTACAAGCTATTCATTTCTATTGGTCCAGTAATAATATCCTTTTGAGAATTTAGGATTACTTTTAAAAACTAAAAGTTCTGAATCTCAATATTTTCCTTGAAAACTGAGAAAAAACTTAATGTATGCCATATAATGTTAAAAACTAGCAAATATTTAATTTAGTATGTAGGCACTGATGAATACAGAATGGTTTCCTATGAAATTTTAATAATTGTATTTTAGACAGATTCCAACATTTTGATTCCTGTGGTATCTAGTGCCTGGATGGATGATAGTTGGAAAAATAGATGTTTTATTTCCATTCATGTGATTGTTCATGGGTGGGTCTCTACTGAAACCTATTGTAGAAGGTTTTTTTGATAAACATGAAGTACTCAGGAAGTAAAGAAGCTACTTTAATCTGATTATTCATGATGAGGATTATCAACAAGTATAGTTGTCCTTCTCTTAGGCATCTTTATTCTCTCTGGGAAACTTCAGAGCTTACTATTGTATTAGGTGGCACTTGTAGAACTGATAGATTCACAATTTGTTTTTTCTTGGAATATTCATAGATCCTCATTTGTATGGGATTTTGTTTTTATT
The DNA here is from genome assembly GCF_001458135.2 of Marmota marmota marmota. Lineage (NCBI taxonomy): Eukaryota > Metazoa > Chordata > Mammalia > Rodentia > Sciuridae > Marmota > Marmota marmota. The sequence continues at coordinate 1,509,178 of NW_026000338.1, forward strand.
TTTTGTTGTCAATTTACATTAGAAATAAGCAAAAGTCCTGAGTTCAGTGACACATGCCTGTAATTCCAGAGGCTCAGGAGGCTGAGACAGGAGGATTGCAAGTTCAAAGCCAGCCTCAGCAAAAGTGAGGCACTAAGCAACTCAGTGAGACCCTGTCTCTAATAAGAAAGAGAGAGAGAGGGAGAGAGAGAGAGAGAGAGAGAGAGAGAAGCAAAGGTGTATAAACTACTTAAATCATAGGTCCGCAAAATAATGATGATGATAACTAACACTTTATTTAGCTCTCTCTGTGAGCAAACTACCATTTATGTGCTTATTTATATACATATGGTTATATCTAGTAACATTTATAGATTTTTGCATATAGGGGAATTGGTATACAAGTATGTACTTCCATGCTTTGGCAACTGAGAGCACCTAGAAGCAATGCTATCCCAGTTGTAATCAGCACACCTAGCCATTAGATCTTAGTTTCTAAAACTATACTTCACTTAAAGGAACAAGAGCTCCTTGAAGAAATGGCAAATTCAACTACTGAGTTAGGAAATATATCAGATGAATGTGGACCATGCTGTTATATGAGAAAGTAAGGAAGTATTGGGAAAAAAAAAAAGAGTAACCTAACCCAAACCAAACAAAATCCTACAATGATGAGATATGTTAAAGGGACACAGCAGCCAACTTAAAGGTCTCAAAATTGACAAAGCTCCAATGATTTGAGTAAGAATATAAAGGTTATTTCCCATGAATTCATAATGGTATAAATGAATTGTTGAATGAAAAAATAAATTGATTAGAAGAGAGAAATCTACCATGCCGAAGAATTCTAAATAATTGTAAGGATACTGGGCCCTCTTAAGTAGAAAAGCATAACTCCCCAGTCCTTAAATATGGGCCATACATTGTGACTTCCTTCCAAAGAGTACAGTATAGAAAGAGGGAAGAAATTTACTTTGGAGGGAGAAATTTAAGAAGCACTGTGCTAGCCAGTTTGTTAAGGTCATCATCAAGAGTGATAAATCATATTGATATTAAGTATCCTTGATGCTATATGAGAGTGGCACTTTCCCTCTGTGGTCCTCCATCCCCAATCTCATAGTCTTCATATATTCAAGAAAAAAACAGAAAAATACCAAATGAGAGACAGTCTGCAAAACATTTGTCCAGGAATCTTCAAAACTGCTAAAATCATCAAAGACAAGGAAAGTCTGCAAACTTTCACAGCCGAAGGAGCTTAAAGGCATATGATATAATGGGCATCCTAGATGAGATCATGGAACAGAAAAAAGGTTACTTCATGTTATCACAAATGACAGTATTTTCTTCTTTGTTAAGGTTGAATAGTATTCCATTGTGCATATATACCACATTTCCTTTATCCATTCATTCATCAGTGAACACTTATATTGATTCCATAGTTAGTCAAAGGATATAAAATTTCAGTAAGACAGGAATAATTTCAAGGGGTCTATTGTATGTCATGGTGACTATCACTAATAATATATTATATACATAAATATTGCTGAGAGTAGATTTAAAGTATTCTCACCATAGAAAAAGTAATATGTAATGTAATACTTATGTTAAATAGCTTGATTTAGCCATTCCATCATATGCCAAAGCATTTTATCAATTAAAAATGAAATACATCAAATACAAAAAAAAACTCAAAATATGAGCTTTAATTGATAATAATATATCAATATTTCCTCATTCATTGTAAAAAGTATACTAATAGAAGATATTTATAACAAAAAAGTGATGTGGGCTATATGGGGCCTATTATCTGAGATTTTTTTTTCCATAGATCTAAAATTAGTCTACAAATGAAGTTATCAAAAATATGCAAAAGGGCCTCAAAAATACATTGGAAGGCGCTATTGAGGTCTGGATTGACCTTGACTGAAAGTAAGACCCTTATAAACAAGGATCCTGTTTTTTATCCTTCTTTGTATCTTTTTTCAAAGCCTTTCTCTGAGACCACCATGGATTCTAAGTATGTGAAGCCTTATCTTTACCCTGGAGTTGTCTTTTATCCTGATTAAGACTCTAATTTCATAGAGATAGAGTAGGTAATGTGAGTTTAAAATGGAATTTTAATCACCAAGAGGAATTATTAAAGTATTTTCATTTCAGCCTCACCCCTGTCCCCATGTTGTCCCCTCCCACCTCAGGTTTCCTTTTAATCTTAGTGAACAGAGCTCCTGGCTGCATCACCATAGCAACCAACAGCAAGGGCCAATTAAGTTATAGCTGTGTAATTAGACACCTAAGTTGATTATACAGCCCAGCATACTGAATGGAGGAAAGAGACTGACAGGAAAGAAAATAAGACAGATCTTAGTTGGAGAGTAGTGGGCAGCTGAATATCCAAATTGCAAACCGTCCTCCACCTTGATTCCATGAGAGTCATGAGCCTGGGTGTTAATACCATATCATGTGCCCTCAAACATTAGGCCAGAGGGGGCACCAGTGTCTTTTAAGAAAGTATATAGGGCATTCCTCTCTCCTACTGTATCCCCTAATACCCAGATGTGAGCATACTTTCTCAATGATTTTTTTCCCAAACTGTATTCACAGTACCTAAAGCCTTGTCAGTCTCTTACTGCTGCCTAGCACTTCATGTAGACAGATACTTACATAGCGGTCATGGTGTCCTAGGAACCACTCACAGCTCTAACATATTTTGTGGTCTGGGGCTGGTGTCTTCCTCAGTGTAGGACTCTATTTCCCTATTTGTATAGTGACCAAACTAGTCTAAGATTCTAAGATCCTATAAATGAAGACCTTGGCCTCCTATATCCCTTGAACCTTGCCAAAACTTACATGTTGACAAAATGAAGAGCCTTAATTAGGTGAAGAAATTTAGGGTAAATAATTGGGAGATGATTATACAAAAACCAGGAAACCATGGAAATATGACTTTCTGTAGGTAGGGTTTACTGGAATATAAATATAGGATATAGTTTTGATTTCTCTCTTCTGTGTATAGCAAGTCTGAGTTCTTTCACAGGATGGTGAGGAGAGATACAATTCATATATCATACCATCCGCCCACTTGAAATGTACAACTAAATGATTTTGAGTATATTCATGGAGTTGTGCAATCATATAGCTATCAATTATAGAATTTTTATCACCCCAACAGGAAACCACATTTCTTTTAGCAGTGACTCACTATTTTATTCACTCCACCCAGCTGTAGGCAAATCCTAATCTACATTCTCTCTCTCTGAATTTGCTTATTCTAGACATTTTGCATAAATTAAATGATAATATTTTTAGTCTTTTGTGACTGGCTTCTTTCACATAGTATGTAATGTTTTAAAAGTCCATCCCTGCTCATTTCTATTTGTTTAATTATTTTCCTTCATTCTTTTTTTAAATAAGTTCTGCCAAGTTTTATTAAAGAAAAATTTTTCATGTTTTACTTTTCACCAGTCTGTTCTGGAATTCTTCTAATGATATCAGAATCAACTGGATCAATGTGCTCACTCTGTAGTATTTTCTGCATGCTGTGCCCAATTCAATATTATTGCCACTGTAGTGATGGACACCAGTTTTGGCCAACATGGCATAGAACTTTATTTCAGATTTCCTCACATCTGGGCAATTGATGGCAAGGATGACCAATTTCGCTTTGCACCTGTCTGATCATCTTCAGAGTCTGCTTGTACCCCAGTACATACTTTCCACTTTTCATAACAAGCTAGAGCCTAGAGTTGATCAACTCCAAAGACTTTTTCATCTTTTTTGAGGCCACCATCTTCCTGCCTTAGATGCAGGATGGCCCCCAACTAAAAGCAGCTGTCAAAATGGCTGGAGAGCTAGTATTTTCCTTCATTCTTGAAGGAAATAAATAGAATAAATAGAATTACATGGTATGGACATGACTCATTTAGCATTCATCAAATGGATATTTGGGTTATTTCCAACTTTTTTGGCTATTATGAATAATGCACTTGTAAACATTTGTACAAGCATTTGTGTGGACATATCTTTTCAAGTCTTTTGGTTAAGGGCCAAAGATTGGAATTGCCACCCAAGTCTCTCAGATTACAGTCATGTGCCACCATGCCAGGCTGAATTTTTTAATCCAGTTATTAATTTTTTAGTACCAGAATTTCTGTGTGGTTCCTTTTAAAAAATGATTTCTCTTTGTTGATAATCTTGTTTTGTTCATTTTATCATTACTGATTTCCTTTAGGTCTTTGTTCTTTTTTAGTTCATTGAGCATATTTAAGATAGTGATTTTAAAGTCTTTGCTTTGTACTACATTGAAAGGCTATGTCTTCCTCAGGGATGGTTTCTGCCACTTGATTTTTTTTCTGTTTTTTGTTTTGTTTTGTTCTGTGGTTTTGGGGATTGAACCCAGGGCCTGTGCATGCTAGGCAAGCACTCTACTAACTGAGTTATATCCCCAGCCTCCTTGATTTTCATTTGAAGTGGGCACGTTTCCTGTTTCTATGTCTTGTATTATTGAAAATTGTATATTTGAAAAGAATGGTCACCACTTTCAGCTTTTGCAGACTGTCTCTGTGCCTGGGAAGACCCTCCCATGCCAATTAGCAGTATGTTTTCCAAGACTTGGGATCAGCCCAAGATGAAGGCTTAAAGTCTTCTAAATTATTTTCTTAGTATGCATCTTATGTGGTACTATGCATGTGTATTTTTCAATTCCCCCATATGCAAAACTGCTTTAAAATATCTTAATTTCCAAGACTCTCACCTCAGTTTCTCATGAGGGCCATAGATGTTCTATTGTACTATTCTTCCTGTAATCTCTTGCCCTGGGCATATGTGTGTCTTTAGTCCCCTGCAGCTTTCACAAGTAGTGTCCAGCACATTTCATGGCTTTTTTCAGCCTGAGATTGGAATTATGCTGATTTTCTTCATCTGGGTTCTTAGGTGAAACAGAGAGCAGTCCTCCAAGTAGTCTCCACACAGATTAGAATATTATAAATAAGGTCTGCTCTGTTCCCTCTGGTTTTAAGAAGGGAATTAGGAGATGGGCCAATGTTTCCTCCAGAGTGTACCATGTCATATCAAGGAGGAGATGGGGCAATGGTGAGTAAAAGGCCATAAAATTTTCTACTGCTTTGAATGTAGTTTTAAATTGATTTTGGGGGGCATTATATTGGTTATGTAGACCTTTAACTGTTTTACAGATATTCTATAAAGTTATTTTATCAAGTCTTCAGTTGTTGATTTTTAATATTTCTGTAGAGAATTGAGGCCCTTACCTTCCTAGTCTGTCATTTTGCTGTCATCACTCCTATATTATCAGTTTTTTTTCTGTCGTTTTGGTATCAATATTATGGTTCCTTAATAAAATGAATTGAGAGGATTTCCATCTTTTCTATGTTTGGAGGAAATAATTGTAATCTTAGAATTAGCTGTTCCTTAGCTGTTAAAAATATACTATACTGTTGAGAATATTCACCTGTAAAATAATCTGTCCATTGAGCATTTTTGCCAGAGGTAATCTTTGGGTAATGTTTATATTTTATTTATTTTGAATGATTCCAGCTTTCTGTTTTTTGATAATAAATTTTGATTTCATATGATATGTAGGAGATATTAATCTAAGAAGCCCATGAGTGTATAGAAGTTTATACCTCTTCCCCAGACAGAAATTCCGTTTCTTTCTACCCCTTCATCATGTTTATTTACTTCTGTATTAAAATAATATGTATGTATGTATATGTGTATGTATATGTTAAAAGTAGAGGAGTATAAAGCATGTATCACCTATAAATTCAGAGTTACAAGTTCTAAATGAATGGAAATAATTGAAATTTATCAGTATACTAAAAATGTGGTTTAATCCAGGATAACTGGAATAGTTACATATCAGGAAATCTATAAATTCACTTGATTTATTTGAAGTCTTCCTGATAAATTTATAACTAAGAAAAGGATGGAATTATTAAAAGACTTTTATATGTTAAAAAATCCACACAACAATATTTCTGTTATTACACAGATAAATAAACACGCAGAGCAGAGATACCTAAACAACTTTCCTTAATCTATGCAATAAGACACAATTAAAAAAAATCATTTAGGGGCTGTGGATATATCTCAGTTGGTAGAGTGCTTGCCTCACATGCACAAGACCCTGGGTTCAATCCTCAGCATCACAAAAAAATCATTTAGAGGTAAAAATTTCAGCAAGAAAAATCCATTATTTGAAGACTCCAAAACCAGTTAAATGTAAGGTGCCACTATAAAACGCAGTATGTTTAATAGAAAAAGCTCTCACCATAGTGTGAAAAGTATAATGTGCCTTAGAATAAACTTAAGAAAAAATATAAAGCTGAGGTTATGGCTTAGTGGTAGAGCACTCACTGAGTACATTTGAGGCACTGGGTTCTGTCTTCAGCACCACATAAAAATAAATAAAGTTATATTAAAAATGTTAAAATTTTACAAAATGGCATGATATATGGGGAATAAACCATGTTCATTTTGGGAAAGCCCAATATGCTATTTTAGTCTAATAATTCAAACAATTATAGTTAAGGCTTTTTGTAGATTTTGACATGTGTAATTATAAAATTTACATGGAAGTTTGTATACGTAGGAAGAACTAATAATAAAAATAAAATTATTGGAAATAAAGGGACATCAGAGCAGGAAAAGGTAATCACTACAAGAGGACAGAGAGTCCATGGAAAGATTTCTATATCATATTGGTGAAATTTAAAAGGGGAAAATTGTACAATGTAACATAAAATATAAATTTTGTGTTAAAAGAAACCCTTCAATATAATAACCTATATTTTATGACTAAATATGTATATGTAAGTTCATTGAAAAAAGCCAAGAAGGAGAAACCCTCTATATAGTGATGGCAGGTTAAACACTAAGAGAATATTGATTTGTGGGTTGGATTGTTAGCAGAAGAATTTGGCATCATTTGCAATCCTTTGGAGGAGTTTCTAAACATACATAATATATTTATGTATTTTATGTAGTTAGAATTAATTTTATAACAAGGAAAAGAAACAATCTCGGAGAATATGCAGTCCCCTTCCGTGGACTCACATTTATTGAGTGCTTATAATATGCTATGCATGATTCTGAGCAATTTACCTGTACTCATGCATTTAATTTTCACAACTCTATGAAGTAAATAGCTTTATTCCCTAAATTTTGTTGATGAGAAAACTGAAGCAAAGAGACATTGAGTAACTCTCCCAATGTCACACAACTATCAAAGGGTAGAACCAAGATTAGAATCCAGGCAGTGTGTTTTCCACTTTATACATGAAAACAGATTTAGAACATTTTTATTTTCGAAAAATATCTTTATTTTATTTATTTATATGTGGTGCTGAGGATTGAACCCAGGGATTCATACATGGTGGGCGATTGCTCTACCTCTGAGCCACAACCCCAGCCCAGATTTATAACATTTTAATAAGTTTAATATCCTTAACAAAATAATGATTGATATCAGTATGGAAGATGGAAAACCACAATATAAATATGTCTAAAAGTTATAAATAGAAAATTCAGAGAAAAAACTGAAAATGGCTGCTACTGACATGTAATCAGAGTGTATCCACAAAGGCTGAGTTTTAAAAAGATCTTACTATAACCTAAATTAATCTAAAATAGTTAAATGTCATTATAAAAGATCAGCAAGCAATGTAATTTCTTTGTTGGAAACTGACAAGATTATTGCCAATTCAACTGTGGAGAAAATGTGAAATATAAAAACATGTTTTTTTAAAAAAAAACAGTAACATATCAAAACATTGTAAGAGACTGGTAACTAAAGCAATATGATACTGACACAGAAATAAAAGAAAAATCAAAGGAACAGAATATTTTTAGAAATCTATGTGATATAAATACTTCTATATATGCACAAAGATATAGATTTAATTATATCAGTATTTGTAATTGTAAAATAAAATGTAAATGACTCAAATATTTATCAAAAGGGACTGGTTAAATTACAGTAAAGTAAAATGATGGCACATTATGATATGTATAGAATCTCTTTATAATTACATGATGAAAGCTCCATGACATACCATTAGTCACAAAAAGTAAATCATAGAGAGAGCAATATATATATATATATAATAAGGTCCCATTTATGTGAAATTATCACCATTTATACACACACACACACACACACACACCATAATCACAATATGGTTAAGAGTGCTGGTGCCAGAGTAGATTTCCTGGGTTCAAGTCAAGTTTCTTACCTTTCTAAACATCTTTCTTATAAAATAAATATATCAGTGGGAACTACTCCATTGTCTTATTTTTTTTCTTTTTTTTTTTTAATTTTTTATTGTTGGTTGTTCAAAACATTACAGATTTCTTGACATATCATATTCCACACTTTGATTCAAGTGGGTTATGAACTCCCACCTTCACCCCATACACAGATTGCAGAATCACATCAGTTACACATCCATTGATTTACATATTGCCATACTAGTGTCTGTTGTGCTCCGCTGCCTTTCCCATCCTCCACCATCCCCCCTCCCCTCCTCTC
>NW_026000338.1:1523207-1536627 GCF_001458135.2 Marmota marmota marmota
GTTACCCTCCGTGCGACAAACCTCTCGCGTTTGAGTCCCCGTAGCCGATCCTCGTGCGATGGAAATCCTTCCTCCAGGTTCCGGAGCACCCCACTATTGCTGGAAATTCCTAACAAGATAGCCTTTAGCCGTCCTGACTCGTCATACTCCCACACAGTGACGCAGCACACGGGGGCAATGCACTCCCCTCGCCTCCATCTTCCCGATCTCTCCTCCATTGTCTTATTATTCATTCTTTTTTTTTCAATGGAGGATGGTTTTATTGAGATAAGATAATCATTTAGAATTGCTACCAATAGCACTTTGTGATAATTCTTTGTGGAAAACCTGCAGTATGAAATAAGTTTTTTAATTGATTTTATTTTTTAACTACATGACAGCTGAATGCATTATAGTTCTTATTACACATATAGAGCACAATTTTTCATATCTCTGTTTGTACATAAATTATGTTCACACCAATTGATGTCTTCATACATGTACTTTGGATAATGATGTCCATCATATTCCACCATCATTGCTAACCCCTGTCCCCTCTCTTCCCCTCCCACCCCTCTGCCCTATCTAGAGTTCGTCTATTCCTCCTGTGCTCCCCCTCCCCCACTAAAAGGCACAATCATACATTGCTGGTGGCACTGCAAATTGGTGCAGCCAATATGGAAAGCAGTATGGAGATTCCTTGGAAAACTGGGAATGGAACCACCATTTGACCCAGCTATCCCTCTCCTCGGACCATACCCAAAGGACTTAAAAACAGCATGCTACAGGGACACAGCCACATCAATGTTTATGGCAACATAATTCACAATAGCTAAACTGTGGAACAAATATAGATGCCCTTCAGTAGATGAATGGATAAAAATGTGGCATACACACACACACACACACACACAATGGAATATTACTCAGCAATAAAACAGAATAAAATCATGGCATTTGCAGGTAAATGGATGGAGTTAGAGAAGATAATGCTAAGTGAAGTTAGCCAATCCCCCCAAAACAAATGCCAAATGTTTTCTCTGATATAAGGTGACTGACTTATTGTTCACTCTTAGTGAGGAAACATGAAACATACTTAGCATAGTGTGTTGCACAAAGTAGGTGCTCCATAAAAGCTATTGATATTATAGAAGGAAGGGAGAGAGATAGATAGTGGTCTTTCCTTCTCTTGCTCTCCCCATCCCTTCCCTTCCTTCCCTTCATGTCCTCTAGCCTCCTCTCTTTTCTGTTATTCTAATTATGCATACTTGTTTTGTGTGCAGTACTGGGGATTGAACCTAGGGGAGCTTTGCCACTAAGCTGTATCTCCAGCCTTTTAAAATTGTGTATTTTGAGATGGGATCTTGCTTAGTTGCCCAGGTTGGACTAGGAGTTGTACTCCTGCCTCAGCCTCCTGACAAGCTAGGATTACAGTCATGTACCACTGCTTATGGCTGAATTAGACATAGTTCTGTCAGTATTTCCATAGAAAAGAAGGATTAAAAAAAAAAAACACTTCCAGCTCTACCTGGCATTTAAGAACTCTAAGATCCCTTCAAATTGGTACCTGAACGAGTCCTGAGCCCTAAGCATGTGAAAAGTTTACCTTCTTGCTTGTTTCTTGCAAAAATCATGTCTAATTAAAATTCTTTAAGGCCCAGCACTCATATTTAAGCTCCTCAGGTCAGGTTTTTAGTCACCAAGGTTCACTGGTAAAATTAAGATAAATTTATATTTAAATCTCTGTGCTACCCATACACAATGCTCCCGTCTCCCTTCTCCCCTCTCAGGTTCCTTCTTATTTTCACTGTGGGAGTTTAATTCCTGTACACATCATTGTAGCAATAAGCACCTGCACAGATTAGAAGTGTGAGTTACTCACTGAAACTGATTATCAGTTAAGAGCATTTAGATGGAATCGTGAGGCTTTTGAGGAAAAATAAATTAGATCTCGCTAGAGAGAAGACAGTAACTAAACATCTCAATGCTCAAATACAGTCCTTTATTTTCAATTTCATCTAGGGGACAGGGGAAACTCAAAAGTTGAGCATCATTCTCTTTTTTCCTCTTGCCCCTTGGGTGTTGAGGGCTTAGGTTTGTACCAATAATTAGACCTTTGACCACAAGGCAATGGATAGAAACATTGGATCCCTTTGAGATGGTCCTCTTCACCTTTTACCCACCCCTACCATGTTTGTAAACATACATGTGTAATTTTACTGTCATCAAGACCCCTGAAGAGACAATCTTAAGCTAGTAAGCTTAGAATAGATGCCTTTGCTAAGACCTAGTGGTCTTTCTTTAGTCAATTTATTTCTTCATCCCATATTTATTTATTTTATTAGAGCATTACAGGTATACATAATAGCGGGGTTCATTCCAACAAAATCATACATGCATGGAATCTGACCCATTTCATTTCAGTCCTTATTTCTCCCCCACCCCATTCTACTGATCCTCTCCTTGTTCATTCATTATCCTTCCTTGATTGGTGCTTTTCACACATACACATAGGTGAAAATCTCTGTGGTATATTTATGTATGTACATATGTGATTTTGTAAAATTCATTCTGCTAGTTCTCTCCTTTTTCATTCCTCCTCCCTCCCTCTTGATCTCCTTCTTCTACTTCACTGTTCTTTTCTATATCTTTATGATATCTTATCCTCCCCTTCTTTTCCTTATTTTTGATCTAGTTTCCACATATGAGAGAAAACATTTGACCCTTGATTTTCTCAGTCTGGCTTATTTCACTTAATATAATGGTCTCCATTTCTATCCATTTACTGGCAAATGCCATAATTTCATTCTTCTTTATGACTGAGTAAAGCTCTATTATGTATATATGTACCACATTTTCTTAATCCATTCACCTAATGGTGACACCTGAGCTGGTTCTATAACTTGGCTATTGTCTTTCACCCTTTTAAATGACTATTTTTATATATTGTCTTCTGTCCTCAAATCTGGAACATTTTCTCCATTTCCACTCTCGGTTGATAACCTTATTTCCTATTGACCTGAAGAAACAGTTGCATACTTCTTCCATCACATCTACAAATCTATGAGGTCTGTACCTATATATTTTCCCTCCTTACATGTTACCACAGATTAACTCTCTGTGCTTCAAGCAAAAGTCAGAAACCCACTTGTGCACAAGATTCCATTCCAAATCTTGTAATTATCTACTTTTTCTCTTGTATAATCTCAATAGCATACAAATAGGCTTATTTCTCCTTTTCAAACAAACCTTCCTCTAATTCTCTCCATCATGATATTTCTGTTTTCTTCACAACAAGGCCCTTAAGATAACTGTATAATTTCATTTTGTTGGATATGGATTTCCAGTTTGGAGGAAGATTCCTGAAGGGACAAGTAGGGATTTGATTTTTTTTTAAATGATGATTTCTTTGCCTCTTCCACTATGTGAAACCTATCCTTACATGATTCAGGCCACAATGCCTTCCCTTGACTTCATTCCTGCTGCAGATGAAACCAACTCTGCTGGGTGGGTCTTCAGGCCAATTTCTCGCATGGTTTCTCTGGGAGCAGAGTCAGGGAATAAAGGTTCCTCAGGTGTGACTTCTGGCTCATTGCTCTTGTATTCATTTTCCTTTTTCTCCCATAGTATTTTTCAGGGGTTCTAGGAAGAGATGATGATGATGGTGGTGGTGGTACTGGCTGTCATTTACTAAGCACCAGTTGTGTGCCAAGCACACATTTTTGAACATCATGAAAATTATTACATTTAAGGCTCATAACAAAATTATGAGGTGTGTAGTAACATTTTCTTCTTTAATAGAAAAAGATTTTAAGGCACAAAAAGGTAGTGCCATAACAAGGTCACCCACATTGGAAGTTGTGGAGACACATTTCTAACCCAGGTAGTTCAGTTCCAGAAACGACTACACTATACAGTAAAATAGAGAAATAATGTGTTTTAATTCTCTGGACTTAGTGGAATTAGAGCTTACTAGTTCTATCCATATCAGCAAATGGTTAAATAATCAGGAATTTTGTGAGTAGGTTGTTGACTATTAATAGCTTGAAATCAAGAGTATTTCTATTGTGGAAATTGGCAAACACTACATATCAAAACTTTCTTCTCTTTCTTCTTCTTTTTTTTTTTTAATGGAGCACCAGTTTACTAACTGCCTAGATGCAATCTTAAGGAAAGCCAAGGGCAGGAGAGTTCCATAGACTGTTTGAGAGTGTGAAGTCCTAAATCTCATTTCCTCAGTTCTGCTTTTATTGCCCTGGAAGAGATGCAATACTGGCTTGTTTTGGGAGGGAAATGATGACTGATATTTGTATACTAAAACAGTGTCTGGCACAGTTACATAGCAACTCCCATCCTTTTCACACTTTGTTGTCAGATATTTTACTTCTACAATTCTATAATCCCCACAGTGTAGTGATTTCATCTTTGATTGTAAATGTCTGTGGTATTTAAAATATTTTAAAATAGATATAGTTTACAGATTTATATCTGAAATGATGAATCTTAAAAATCCCTTATGTATTTCCTCATATATTTATCATTGCTGGTGCTTCTTTTTCTTCCTGAACATATAGATTTCTGTCTGGGAATATTTTCCTTTATCCATCCTAACGAATTTCTTTCAATATTTAATTTAGGCAGTCTTACTGGAGGAAAAAATAATATTTTATATCTGAAATATTTTTATTTTGCCTATATTTGAAGAACTCTTTGTTGTATATGGAATTCTAAGTTGGCAAAGATTTGTTTTTATCAGTTTAAAGATACCACAGTATTGTGTTCCAATCCATGATTTTTGGGGGTGGTTAGGTACCAGGGTTTGAACTCGGGAGCACTCAACCACTGAACCATATCCCCAGCCTTATTTTTGTATTTTGTTTAGAGACAGGGTCTCACTGAGTTGCTTAGGGTCTCACTAAGTTGCTGAGACTAGATTTGAACTCTCGATTCTCCTGCTTTAGCCTCCCAAGCCGCTGGGATTGCAGGTGTGTGCTAAGCGCCCAGCTCCAATTCCATGATTTTTGATATGAAATTGGTGGACTTATTATTGTCTCCATATATATAATATTGCACATTTAAAGTGATGAACTAGAAACATCATCCAAGAATCTTATGCCCAGCCAAACTCTACTTCAACAGTGAAGGAGAGATATACTTTCCCAGACAAATAAAAGATGAGGGAGTTCATCACCAGTAGCAAGCCTCACAAGAAATTCTGATGGTAGTTTTTCTAGTTGAAACAAAAGGACAGTAAATAGCAACTGTGATAGCATAAGAAGGTCAAATTGGAAACTGACTTTCATAACTATAGAATATTTTATGTAAGCTCCATAGTAACCACAAAAAATACCTAAGAAGTCTCCCTCTCATACACACAAAGGAAAATTAATCAAAGAATTTTAATACAAAAAATAAAACATAAAGAAGACAACAAGAGAGGAAAAGACAGACAAAATAATAAGAAGACTAACAGAAAACAACTAATAGAATGGCAATATTAAATCCTTCCTATCAATAATTACTTTAAATGTAAATTAAACTCTCTAATCGAAAACCAAGAGTAGAAGGATGGTTTTGAAAAAGGCCCAAATATATTAAATCTATGGGAAACTTGATTTATATTTAAGGACACACATATATTCCATGCAAATTTTTATATTTAAGGACACACATATATTCCATGCAAATTTTTACCAAAAGAGTAAAAGTGGTTATATTTATATCAGACAAAATACACTTTAGGTCAAAAGCTGTCATATGAGAAAGACATTTTACCAATGATAAAAGGATCAATTCACCAAGAAGGTATAAAATTATAAATATATACCCATTATTGGAGGACCTAAATATATAAAGGAAGCACTGACAGAAAACTTGGGATCCTAGAAAGACTGATATGTGGCTACATCACAGGAGGTGCATGGCAGGATGGCCTGGCACAGGCCTGGAAACAAATGTCAGGTTCTACTACCAGTACCTGCTGGTCACCGTGTTTTACATGCTGAAGCCCTGGGAGTGGACTGTGTTCAATTCTATGCTGGTTTCAAGTGTGGGGATGGCACTATGTATACCAGATATGTCTTCATGCCTCAGCACATCATGGCGATGTTGCACTATTTTGAAATTTTACAAAGACAAAGATGTAACCAAAATGTACAGGTTTCTTGGGGGAAGATCCATTTTATAAAGTTGGAATGAGACTTCATCAGGTGTCATAAGAAACTCTACTAGATGTCAACATAACTGACCTTATAAATACAAAGACTAAAATTCATAAGTAGAACAGGAAAATCATCATGACTCATGTGTTGTGTTCTTTATTTTTAATTTTAAAAGATGTTCTTGTATAGAATTTTTTGTCTATTTTAACATTGTAGTCGTTTCTGCTTTGATATTAGTATTTTCTTAACCTTTGTGACTGTTTCATTATTAACCTATGAAAGTTTTTCTTAAAGTAACTTTGAGTATATTTTAATTGCCTTCTATTTTTAAAACCCAGAGTTATTAGTTGGGCTCTCCTGTTCTTGCTATTGTATGGCATATACATCTGGCTGGATATATTTCCACTCTTGACCAAAGTTTTGTAAGAAACAATGCAAGATTTGGGGTAGGGGGAATATTTTATTGAAAACTACTTACAAAATACTTATCTGTAAGCTTGAACTCAGAAATACAGTTTTAGCTATCTAGATTCATAACAGCTTTTGCTTTATAACTATTAAAATATTTCTTAGCAATGAAAAAGGAAAGATCCATAGCAGGTGCAGTGGTGCATGCCTGTAATCCCACCAATTTAGGAGGCTAAGGCAGGAGGATCCCAAATTCAAAGCCAGCATTCATAATTTAGTGAGGCCCTAAGCATCTTAGCAAGGCCCTGTATCAAAATAAAAATTAAAAAGGGCTGAGGATGTGGCTCAGTGGTTAAAAAACAACAACAACAACAACAACAAAAAACCCTGGGTTCAATCCCTGGTACAAAAGAAAAAAAAAAGATAAAGAAAAGATCTTGCTAAAATTAAGGAACATTTTTATTATTTTTATTGTTTAAATATTTATTTCTTATGTGGACCTATTTCTAGAAAACTTTGGTGATGATTCTTGTGGCAACAAGTAGTTAAATAACACTATTAGGTAATTTGTATTTTCTTTAATAGAAGGTAAATCACTTTCTTCCAAAGGCTACTATTAACAGTATATGTACTTCCTTAAATTTAGTTCTCCTGAATGTACTATGTGTTGCAAATGCATTTGCACATTGCAATAAGATGTGATAAAATGAATTGTTAAAAACCATAGCAGCAAAAATTGGTGCAGCTAATCTGGAAAGCAGTATGGAGATTCCTCGGAAAACTGGGAATGGAACCACCATTTGACCCAGCTATCCCTCTACTTGTTCTATACCCAAAAGACAGTATACTACAGCCACATCAATATTTATAGCAGCACAATCACAATAGCTAAACTGTGGAGCCAACCTAGATTCCCTTCAGTGGATGAATGGATAAAGAAACAATGGACTATTACTCAACAATAAAAGAGAATAAAATCATGACATTTGCAGGTAAATGGATGGCATTGGAGAAGATAATGCTAAGCAAAGTTAGCCCATCCCCCCCAAAACAAATGCCAATGTTTTCTCTGATATAAGGAGGCTGACTCATAGTGGGGTAAGGAGGGGGAACATGGGAGGAATAGATGAATTCTAGATAGGGAAGAGGAGTGGGAGGGAAAGGGAGGGGGCAGGGGATTAGCAAGGATGGTGGAATGTGATGGACATCATTATACAAAGTACATGTATGAAGACTTGAATTGGGTATCAACATACTTTATATACAAACAGAGATATGAGAAATTGTGGTATTTATGTGTAATAAGAATTGTAATGCAAAAAAAAAATCACAAAGTACATGTATAAAGACATGAGTTGTTGTGAACATACTTTATATACAAAGATATGAAAAATTGTGCTCTCTATGTGTAATAAGAATTGTAATGTATTCTGCTGTCATGTATTTTAAAAAATAAAATCAATTAAAAAACATAGCAGCAAAAAGAAGTATAAACTTGGATAAAATCATTTTGTTATGGGTCTGAGGCATTCCAGGAAACTGAGGCAGTACAAAGACCCGCCCCCCCCCATCAAACACTGATTCTTGGGATCAAATCAGAAAGATTTCAGACATGTTGCTTAGAGTAACTAGCATGAGTTTATTGAAGGGATAGGAAAAGGGAAAGGGGATACTCTCAAGGGAGGGAGTGAGTTCATTCAGAAAGGAAAGGGACAGTGTGCCTCTCCTGCACTTCAGTTTTATTGGGGATCCCAGAGAAGTTTCCAGAGAGTCCTGCCCAGGGCCACCTCATGACTGCTGACTAATGGCAGGGTGACATCAGACTTTCAAATCCCTACTATCATGATAGCTCTAGCTCACTTTGGACCATGCTGATAGGTTCCAATTGTATTCTTAACCATATATTCTTATAGATTTTATGGTTAGGAGGAATTATCCTTATCTCCTTGAGTTCCAGGATCTGGTTTGTTAAAAGCATCACAAAAATCTTACCCTTCATGGTCACTTGAATTCCTCTTATTGAAATTATTTTGGACCTGCATTTCTCCTGTAGATAACAGGTAGTTTGCTGAGGAATGTGATATGACCTGTCCACTTAAGGCAGTCAGGGCTGCAGATAAATTGCTTCTTAGAAAAGAAAGCGTGGGGAATCAGCACACTGGGCTGATTTTATAGAATTATTCTATAAAATATTCTGTTATTCTTAACTTTATTTTTCTACCACTCATGTCTCTTTGTCCCCTGTCACTTTCACTCTTTGTATTGTTTTTTAAAGGTTTTATTCCTTAAATGTAAAATGACTAGCTGATTTTTTGATGCCAACTCATTAAATTCAAAGATAAAAAATATAAATAATACAAAAGAAAAGAAGGGAGAAATAGCAGCAAAATAGCAGAAGACTTCAGTACCCAATTTCAGTAATAGGCCAAAGAAAAGACTATCTAAACAAAAGAAAATAACCAGACAGAAGAACAATAAAGAAGTGGAGCACTTGAAAAAAATATAAAACAGTGGACCTAACAGCCTAACAGATAAATACAGAACATTCCACCCAACAGAAACAGAAAACACATTCTCCTCAAGTACAGATGGATGTTTGTCCAGGATAGGTCAAATGTTGGGTCACACAACAAGTCTTAACAAATATAAGAAGATTGAAATTATACCAAATATCTTTTCTGATCACAAGGGAGCAAAACTAGAAACCAGCAGCTAAAGGGAAAATGGAAAATTTATAAATACATAGAAATTAAACAACATAGTCATAAACAGCCATCAGATCAAGGGATAAATAAAAAAGGAAATAAAAATAATATCTTACATATGTGTGCACATGGGCACGTGCATACACACGCACAATATGGTGTACCAAAATTTCTGGGCTTTATTAAAAGGAAAGTTCATAGCAATAAATGCTTTTATGAAACAAGTAGAAAGATCTCAAATAAGCAAACTAACCTTACACATCAAGGAACTAGAAGAAAAACAAATTAAGTCCAAAATTGGGAGTAGGGAGGAAATAATAAAGATTAGAAGAGAAACAAAGAAAATAGAAAAAACCATAGGAAAAAAAATCAACAAAAACAAGAGTTAATTTTTCAAAAAGATAAAGCTAAACCTTTGGCTTAACTAGGAAAAAAGAAAATGATACAAAAATACAAAGAACAGCAGCAAGAAAGGAAAAGACACACAATAGAACTAGAAGACTAAGTAAATAAAATCAGAAAAAAGACATATGACTCATGCCACAGAAATAAAAAGGATTTTAACAGATTACAATGTAATAGGGCAATAAACTTGATAACAAAGGAGAAATGGATAAACATCTAGAAGCATACTGTTTACCGAAAAGGAATTATTAAGAAATAGAAAGTCTGACCTGAACTAAAGCTAGTATGGAGACTGAAGTAACAATCAACCATCTCCCCAAAAGACAAGCCCATTAAGAGGATGACTTTACTGATGAATTCTACTGAGCATTGATTGCCAATATTTCTTTAAATTCTTCCCAAAAATTGGAAAATAGGGAGTACTTCCACACTAATTTTATGAGGCCAGCATTACCCTGATAGAAAAGCTGGACTAGAAAATTATATAAGAAGGGCTGAGGATGTGGCTCAAGTGGTAGCATGCTCACCTGGCATGCACAGGGCACTGGGTTCGATCCTCAGCACCACATAAAAATAAAACGAAGATGTTGTGTCCACCGAAAGCTAAAAAATAAATATTAGAAAATTCTCTCTCTCAAAAAAAGAAAATTATAAGAAAAGAATATTATAGGCCAATTTTGTAATGAACATAGATGCAAAAATCCTCAACAAAATTTTAGCAAACCAAATCCAATAGCACCTTATATGAATCAGACACCATGACCAAGTAGAATTTATCCCTGGGATATAAGGATGGTTCAACATATGAAAACAAATTAATTTCATATACCACATTAACAGAATAAAGAATAAAAAATTACATGAATTTTTAAACAGATATCTAAAAAAGCATTTGAAATAATTTAAAACTCATTCGTGATAAAAACATAACAAACTAGCTAGAAAATATAATAAAGTTTGTATAGGAAGGCTCACAGGTAACATCTTTCTCAATGGTGCAAAATGAGTTTCTCTTCTAACATTAGGAACAAGGCAAGGATGCCTACTTTCACTTCTATACAATACAATAGTGGAAGTCCTAGCTAGAGCAATCAGGCAAGAAAAGGTATTTAAATCAGAATGGGGAAAAGTAAAATTGTTCCTCTGTGCAGATAACATGATCTTATATATATTTAAAATGCTGAAGTATCCATTAAAAATCTGTTAGAACTAATAAATTGAATAAAGTTGAAGATAATAAAATCACACACAAAATTAGTTTGCATTTCTTTCTTTCTTTTTCTTTTTTGGTACTGGGGATTGAACCCAGGGATGTTTTACCCCAGAACTTTTGATCGTTCTGCTTCTCTAATCATTGGGATTATAGTCATACACTCACCAAGCTAGGCTGTGTAAGTTGCATTTCTACAGAGTAACAATGAACTCCATGTAAAGAAAATTAGTAAAACAGTCCCATTTACAATAGCACCAGAAAGAATAAAACATTTTGGAATAAACTTAACCAAAAAGGTAAAAACCTGTACATAGAAAACTACAAAATATTGATCAAAGAGATTAAACAAGACACAAGCAAATAGGAGACATCCTGTATTTATGAATCAGATGAACTAATATTGTTTAAATGTATATACTACATAAAGCAATCTATAAATTCAGTGCAAACTTTATCAAAATCCAAATAGCATTTGTTATGCAAAATACAGAAAAAAATCTAAAGTTCATATGGAACCACAAAAGACCACAAATAAGCTGCATCATACCTTAGAAGAACAAAGCCAGAGACATTATACTTCTTGAAATATATGATGGGGAAAAGATAGTCTCTTCAACAAGTTGTGTTGGAAAAACAGGATAGCCATATGCAAAAGAATGAAATCAGATCTTTATTTTATACTGTTCACAAAATCCAACTAAAATGGTATTAAATACTTAAAAGTAAGACCCCCAAACTGTAAAATTCCTAAAAGTAAACACAGGGGAAAAGCTTCATGTCATTGATCATGGCAAAGATTTTATTGATATGACACTGACGGCACAGGCAAGAAAAATAAAATAACTAGGACTATTTCAAACTAAAAAATTTTCTGCACATCAAAGGAAGTTATCTACAAAGTGAAAAGGCAATTTATGTAATAAGAGAAAATATTTGCAAACCATATATCTGATATCCAAAAAATAATATGAAGAAATCCTAAAATTCAATAGGGAAAAAAGTGAACAACTTGGTTAAAATTGGGTTAAGGACTTGAATTGATATTTCTCTAAAAATATATACAGGTCACTTACAGGTATCTGAAAAAAAAAGTATCAGGAGAATCCAAGTCAAAGTCACAATGAAGACTCATCTCAGACCTGTCCAGATGGATATTACCAAAAATATAAAAGCCAGTAAGTGTTGACAAGGATGTGGAGAAATTGGGACCCTTGTAGACAATTAGTGGGAACAGAAAATGGCACAGTTGCTATGAAATATGGTTTGGAGGTTCCTTAAAAATTAAAAATAGAATGACCATATGATTCAGTATTCTTACTCTGGTATTTACTCAAAAGAATTGAAATCAGCAGTGTATCTTTGAAGTGAAAAGACTGAGCATTTTGCATGTTTTAATTTACTAACATTAGACCTTAGTGTGTATATTGAAGCATATGTATGCATATATCCAGGCTTAAGGATATCAGCATTCGTCAGGACTGTGCCTTAATTAGGTCTAGTTCTACAGATACCAAGAAGGAAAAGATAAGGGCTGCAGCCCCAAGGGCTTTTTGGTGTATCCATTAGATTATTATTATGAAATGTATGTGAGCAATGTAATTTAGATATATCTTCTCTTAAAGAAATAATGTTTTATAAGAATGACAAAATCATTTACTTTTTTAAAGTACAGGGAATATTTTGACAATGTCAATGACTCTATTTTTCCACTAACATTTGACTTGTATACATTTGTAGAAAATAAATTTTGTGTTATCCCCCCCACACACAAAGAAGAATTGAAATCAGGATTTCAAAGAGATACCAACACTTGTGTAGTCAGTGCAGCATGATTTGCAGTAGCCAAGATGTGGCAATGACCTAAATGCCTATCAAAAGGTGAATTGTGTAAACCAAATGTGGAATACCATTCAACTTTTTCAAAAAAGTAAATTCTGCAATGGGGACAAACATGCAAGAACTATTAGGATGTCAAGCTAAATGAAATAAGGCGGTCAGAGAAAAATGAATACTTTAAGACTGCACTTAAATAGTGAAGTTCCTGGTATTAAGAAATACAATGGTGGTTTCCTGGGGCTGCAGGGAGGGGAAAGGGGTTACAAATCAATGGTCAAGGAGGATGAATGAGCACTGGAGATCTGTTGAACATTGTACCTATAGTCAACTATAATGTACTTCACACTTTAAAGATTGTTTAAAAGGTGAATTTCATGGTCTTGTTCTTATCATAATAATATATTTTCATAAATAACACAAACAAAATCAATAAGTGGATTTTTTTTACAAGATATCAATATTGGCAATGCTCTGGCAAGAGTTATGATGAAAAAGAGAAGAAAGAATTTATTAATACAAATTATAAAATGTATATCCTGGACATTAAAAAGTGATATCAGATGTTAACAGCTTGTTCTTTTGTTGATATAATCTATGAAGTTGAAGGAGCTTTCCTTTATTCCTGATTATTATTATTTTTTAAAAATATATTTATTTTTTAGGTGTAGATAGACACAACACAATGCCTTTATGTTTTTTTTTTTTTTTTTTTT
>NW_026000338.1:1556183-1571544 GCF_001458135.2 Marmota marmota marmota
GTATTGAACTCAGGGGCACTTAACTACTGAGCCACATCCCCAACCCTATTTTTGTATTTTATTTAGAGACAGGGTCTCGCTGAGTTGCTTAGCGCCTTGCAGTTGCTGAGCCTGGCTTTGAACTTGTGATCCTCCTGCCTCAGCCTTCAGAGCCACTGGAATTACAGGCATGAACTACAGCATCTGGGAAAATTTAAATTTTTAATAATAAAATTTAAAATAATATTTTTTTTTATTTTTTTATTTTTTATTGTTGGCTGTTCAAAACATTACATAGTTCTTGATATATCATATTTCACACTTTGATTCAAGTGGGTTATGAGCTCCCATTTTTACCCCATATACAGATTGCAGAAAAATAATATTGTTTTGTTCCAAGAAGCAATACCCATGAAAATGAATTTATTTATTGTACTACTTTGCATTGTATTGCAAACTCGCCCTCTCAAATTGTATTTGTACAAGTAAAAAGTAGTATGCATTATTCTGGGGTTGCTCTGTGAAATAGATACTATTAACCTACAACTTTTTTTTTTCTGACCCTGAAGGTATTCCCTCCTGGAATTGTTACTAAGTCAATGATCTTTCATAAGAACAAAGTTTTCACTGCTGTAAAGTTTAGCACAGTCTAGACTTGTGAAATCATTTGAATAGTCCAATAGGCCATAATTATAGCACATAGAATTTCTTCCATTGAATAGATAGTAATACCATATAAAACGATCAAACTATCTTGAGTGCTAATTAAGTAGGGTAAAAATTTATACTCAGTATGATCCCATTTTTCCTGAAATTTTAATATGAAACTTATTTTAAAACCTATACTCACACACTCAGCAAGTTTACCTTGGTTGTATAGTGGAGCATTGATACAACCACCACCTAGAGACTGCACATTATCAGGTTCCTATTCTTTCTTTTTTTATTTGTTCTTTTTAGTCATACATTACTTTGACATATCATACATACATGGAATATAACTTCACATTTTTGTGGTTGTACATCATGTGGAGTTACACTGGTCATATATTCATATATTAATATAGGAAAGTTATGTCCAATTCATTCCCTGTACTTTATCACATATATATGTATCTAAGTCCATCCATTATATATTCCAAAATTCACATTAGTTTTTTGTTGCTTTTTAATGTAAGCTATAGGAAACAGTATTTTCTGACTCAGATAATTCAATATGTAAATGATTTACTAGAATTTCCTCATAGTTGCTTTTTTCTTTTGAAGTAAAATTTGCATAGAGAAAATGCCCAGATCCTAACTGTATTATCTACTGATATTTGACAATTGTATATAAATGTGTAACTGAAATCTGTTAGGAGTATGGAGAACTTTACCTTCTTGGGAAAACATTTCGTCATGTGTATTCCCAATACATTTCTTCCCCCCTTTATTTGCAGGCAAATTTTGGTCTGATTTTTGGTTTTATAAATTAGTTTTGCTATTTCTAGAATTTCCTATAAATGGTGTCTTATAGCATTTCTTCTTTATGTTTGTGTTTTATATATATTGGTTTTAGATGGACACAATACCTTTATTTTGTATATTTATTTCTTTGTGATGCTGAGGATCGAACCCAGTGCCTCACACAGGCTAGGCAAGCCCTCTACCACTGAGCTACAACTCCAGCCTCTCTGTTTGTCTTTTCACTAAGCAAAAGATTTTTGAGATTCATAAGTGCTATTGTGTGTATGCATATATTTTTCCTTTTATTACTGGGTTGTTTTACATTGTGTAGATATACCTGAGTTGAGATCTCATTGTATAACTGCAAAACAAAACAAAGTTAAATGTCAAAGCAACACATTATATCTCCTAAATATGTACAAATATTACTTCAGTTAAAAAATGAAATTAATTAATAAAAATGAAGCAGTACAAAAACAAACTTGTGGGTTTTTTAAATATTTTTTTTAGTTGTGTATGGACTCAATCCCTTTATTTGTTTTTATGTGGTGCTAGCTAGGATTGAGCTCAGTGCCTCACACTTGTGAAGCAAATGATCTACCACTGAGCCACAACTCCAGCCCAGAAATCTGTGTTTTTGAAAAGAGAAAAATATACTGTAATATGTTACATCCAAGTATTGACAACAGTAATTTGTAAATGATGCCTTTTTGTGTCATTGATTAAACTGATCTTGAAAGGTACCTACTCCTTTAGGTAGATGAACTTACTATTTGTAATAGTTTCATGTATATATGATTTTTTTTGTTAAATTCTACCAAATGATGTCATTGCTATACTTTGCATATTAAATGTATCCCAAAAGCCCATGTGTTAAAGACTTGGTTCCCACTCCATGAAGCTATTGGGTGGTGATGGAACCTGTAGAAGTTGGGGCTCAGTGAGAGGAACTTAAGTCATTGAGGGTGTGCCCTTGAAGGATACTGGGACTTTAGCCCCTTCTTCTTCCCCTAGTTCACTTCTCAGCTACCTTGAGGTGAACATCATCATGATGTATTTCCTTGCCATAGGTCCAGAAGCAATGGAACTAAGTAACCATGGAACAAAATCTCCAAAACTGTGAGGTAAAAGAATTCTTTCCTTTTTTGTTTTTTTGCTGAAAATATTTATTTGTTTTTATTGATGCATTATAATTATATATAATAGTGGAATTCATTGGGGCATACTTGAACACAATGAAGTTTTATTAAGTGCTTCCTTTTTAAATTTTATTATCTTAGGTATTTTGCTACAGCAACAGAAAGCTGAATAATAGTAATTGAATTGAAGTTGAAGTTAATAGAATTAATGAGATGTGAACCAAATATTGTAGTATCATTCCTTTAAACATTCTGTGCCAAGGTATGTGTCAAAAAAATCCTGTGTATAACACTCAGAGTGATAGCTTAGGTGTTTTAGTCAGGTTAGATAAAATTTATTAAAGGACACATTTGTTGAAATTAATCTATCACAAAACTTATAACACTATTCATCAACAGTGCACTACTGATGTACAAGATGACCTACCTATTAAGAAAATAGAATTGAGTGTAAAAAAGAAGCCCATATATTTATAGTCAAGTGATCTAAATTTTTTAATTGTGGTAAAATATATATAAAATTTATGATTGTAACCATTTGTATGTGTACAGTTATGTGTATTTGGTGCATTCATATTTTTGTGTACCTATCACCATAACTCATAACTCTATTAATCTTGCAAAATGGTATCTCCACATCTATGACAAAATAACTCCATATTACTCCCTCTGCCCACCCCTTAAAATCCTCCATTCTATTTTCTTTCTCTATGAAGTTAACTACTCTTGGCATCTGACATCATTAGAATCATATTCCATTTGTCTTTTTATGACAGGCTTATTTCATTTAGCATAATGTCCTCAAGGTTCATCAATGTTGTAACATGTGCCAGATTTCCTTCCTTATTAAGGCAACAAAACTTTTTATTGTATGTATACACATATAATATGAATATCCATTCATCCATTGATTGCCTCTTTATGCTATTGTGAATAATACACCTATGAACATGGGTATGATTCAGGTATCTATTTGAGTTCTTGCTTTCAATTTTTGGGTATAAATCCAAAAGGTGTATTACTGAATCATATGGTAATTCTACTTTTAATTTTGATGAACCACTATACTCTTTTCTCGTGACTGTACATTTTCACATTTCCTTCAGCAGTGAACATTGTTTTAATTTTTCCACATCCTTGCCAACAGTTGTTATTTACTATTCCCCCTCCCCAGGTGCTGAGAGTTGAACCCAGGCCCTCATGCATGCTAGGTAAGCACCCTATCGCTGAGCCACAGTCTCAACCCTATTTCCTTTTTTTTTTTTTTTTATAGTGGTCATCTTAATGAGTGTGTGGTGGTATCTCATTGTGGTTTGATTTGTATTTCTTTAATGATTAGTGAAGTTCAGCATCTTTTCAGATACTTGTTAGTGATTTGTCTATCTTAGCAGAAAAATCTATTAAAGCCATTAGTCCATTAAAAAAACACAGATATTTGTTCTTGAGCTGTAGACATTATTTATGTATTCTGGATATCAATCCCTGATCAGATATGTGAAAGGCAACTATTTTCTCATATTCTGTGTGTTGCCTTTTCATTCTATTCTTTGTGTCCTTTAATTCACAGATGCTTTTAATTTTTTGAAAGGTTTTTGTTTAATACATCTGAAAAGGATACATATAAAAATGAAACATGAGAAAGCACTTGTTCAATACTAATAAAACTTCAAGAAATAGGATTTGGAGAAGGTAGAAAAGATTGCATAAATGTCTTTTAAAATTGGAAACCATGACCAAAATAAACTGATAAAATCCTTAATAACACTTATTGAGTTTTCCTAAGGCTTTTCCCATGATTTTTATTAAACTTAAGAGCCGCAACTGGCTGCATTATGTCCATAATACACAAAACAGGAATAAGAGCATTTCCTCGACTAGTCACCTTGTTAAAGAACCTACCCCACTCCTAGCTCTTCAGTGATGCAGGCCTTCATCCCTCATGTTTCTTCTATATACCAGGTCTTCACCTGGGTTCTGAGAATACCATATCATACACTATTGAGTTGCAAATCTATGCTAAGCATATAAAACAATGACTGGGAAAGATTTTTAAATTACTAAGTTGATCCATTAAGTAGATTTCAAAAAGTGCAATGTTCTTTTTCACTTATAAGTGAAATAAATTAGAAATTAAGTTTTAGTCACTTTTACATCAGTGTAACCAAAAGACCCGACAAGAACAACTTAAAGGTGGAAAAGTTTATTTTGGCTCCTGGTTTCAGAGGTTCAATCCATGGTCAGCTGACTTCATAGCTCTGGGCCTAAAATGAGGCAGAGGAGGGGTAAGACAGTGGATCCTTCTGATCCACTTTCATATGTTTCATTCAAATCCTGTTCAGGGCATTTGTCATTATCGCAAAACAGAATTTTAATTTTTAATCTTTAGTTTGATTTAAACATTGCTTTTTGTATGATGCCAATATCAGCTCTGCAGAAAGGGCCCTGGAGGGGCATGCAGAGCAATACATACCTATGACTCTTCTTTGGTTCTTAAGGCTCTAGAACAGCTAATATTTGTTCATCCAACACATTCTTTAGGCCTTTCTGTGTGAGTGAAGAACACTTCACATACTTGCAAGCCTTCAGATCACAGGCCAGCTTTTCATCAGTCTCTGAAGTGATAGGCTTTTGTTGTTGTTTTTTGTTTGTTTGTTTGCAAGCTTCTCAATAGTAGAGGGGTCATCTCTGAGATCAATTTTAGTCTCAACAAGCAAAAGAGAAGTCTTTATACAATAGTGAGTTACCTTACACACCCACTTTTCTTTCACATTTTCAAAGAAGGATAGAGACCAAGGAAAAACAAACTAGAAACATCTGTTTGTGGATAACCCAGTGGTCATAATCTGTCACAATCATCTTTCCCTGAAGCATCAAAAAGTCCAAGAGTATATGGCTCTGCACTAATTATAACAATGACTTCATAGTTGTCAAAAACTTTTAGTACATATTCTGATGGAAATTTGTATGTTGTGACAAATTCCCCTTCCTCTGACATGTCTTACCAATGGCATAATCACCCACAACAATGCACTTAATTGTTTGCATTGCTGAAACAGTTTTGTGTATACTTTATTTAAAATTTGATGTTGACCTCAGCTTCTCCTCAGGGGCATTGGCAGTACTCAGATGTTTTTAATTTTGATGTAGTAATTGATTTTATTTATAATTTCTTTTTTTGTATATGGTTTCAAATAAAAAATATTGCCAAATTAAATGTCAAGAATCTTTCTACCTATTTTTGAATTATAGACTTCCTTTCAGCTCAGTATTAAAAGACAACCCAACTAAAATCTGGACAACACTTTAAATAAACATTTTCCCCAAAAGATATTCAAATTGCAAATAAGCAAATGAAGAGATGTTCATCTTAGAGTTATAAATTAGGAAATTGCCAATCCAAACCAAAGTGAGATATTCCTTCAAGCATAATAGAACAGTGATAATAAAAATGTTGGTGAAAAATGCTCTACATCACTAATCATCAGGGAGATGCAAAACAAAACAATGACATATCATTTCACCACAGTTAGTACAGTTATAATCCAAAATATGAAAAATGATAAATCTGATAAGAATATGGAGAAAGGTAGTCTTACACAGTGTTAGTGAGAATATAAATTAGTAGAGTCGCTGTAGAAAACAGTATGGAGTTTCCTCAAGAAATTAAAATAAAAAAGGATATATGATCATTCCTACTACTGGATTTTTTATACCTTTATTTTATTTATTTGTTTTTATGTGATGCTGAGGATTTAACCCAGTGCATCACACTCTATCAACTGAGCTACCATCCCAGCCCCTGTTACTACTGGATATTTATCCAAAGGAAATAAAATCATTATGACAAGAAATATCTTCACTTCCATGTTCATTGCAACACTATTTACTATAGTCAAGATTTGGAAACAACCTTAAGTGTCCACTGATGGATGAGTGGATGAAGAAAATGTGGTATATACATACAAATAGAATGTGAGTCAGGAATAAGAAAGAACAAAATTCTCTAATTCACTTGTAACATGGATTGAACTGGAGATCATAATGTTAAGTGCAATAAGCCAGACCCTTGAAGACAAACACTAAATGATTTCAAATTCATATGTGGAATCTAAAAAGCAGAACTCAGAACCAGTGAGCAGAATAGTGATTACCAGTGATTGGGAATGTAAGGGCAGATAGGAGAATGTGGAGAGATTACTCAATGAGTACAAAGTCATAGCCACCTAGGAGGAAAAAATGTTGGTGTTCTAGGTGACTATAGTTAACATTATTGTATCATATAATCCAAGTAGCTAGAAGAGAGGAATATGTTCTATCACAAAGAAATGATAAATGTTTTAGATTATGGATAACCTGAAGTATCTTGATTTAAGATAGTTTAAGAAACCTAAAGTGTCTTGATTTAAGATACTTTAAGATTAAGATTGTATATTGACACAATGCATAAGTGTACCAAACATTACACTGTACCAAACAACATGTACAATTATTATCTGTCAATAAAAAATTCAATAAATGAGAACACACATACACAATAGCACCTAAATTTTTCTAAAATCAGAAATATCAAGTGCTAACAAGAGTGCTGAAAAACTTCCATATACAAGCATACTTCAGAGATATTACAAGTTTGTTTATATACTATCACAATATAATAAATATTGCAACAAAGTGAATTAGTTGAATATTTTGGTTTCTTAGTTCATGTAAAAGTCATGTTTGTTTTGTAGTTTACTCAGTATGCAATAGCATTGTGTCCAAAAATCAATGTACACATTAGTTAAAAAAATACTTTTTTGCTAAAAATGCTAACGATCATGTGAGTTGTTGGAAAAATAACATCAACAGACTTGTTTGATGAGCAGTAGCCACAAATAATAAATAAATAAATAAATAATTGGGATATTTATGAATTGGGATCCTCACACATAGGAGATAGGAATGCAAAGTAGCATAGCCCTTTTGGAATCAGTTTGCCAATTCCTCAATAGATTAAATATAGAGTTTACATATGACACAGAGTTCCACTCTTATTTATATACCCCAAACAGATTAAATTGTATGCTTACAGAAAACACTTGTACATGTATGGTCATAGTAGTACTATTCATAATATCTAAAACCTGGAAGCAATCCAATGTCTGCCAGTTGATGAATGGCTAACTGCAATTTTAGTATTTTAATAAATAGAGTTATTAAGGTTATCTGTTTCTTTTGAGTGATTTTTGCAAGTTTTCATCATTATAGGATTTGGTCTATGATTGGAGTGTGCCCTTCCCAAAACTCAGGTATTGCCAGTGTGATAGTATTTAAGAGGAGATTATATCCATAAGGGCTCCTCTCCTGTGAATGAGATTAGGTGTCTTTATAAAAGAATGAGATAAGGGTGTTCATGTCTTTTTGCCCTTCTGTCTTCCACCATGTGAGAACAGAACATTCCTTCCTTCTGTAGAACCCAGCATTCAAAGCACCCATCTTTGGAGCAGGGGCCAGATATTAACTAGACAACAAATCTTCAGGAATCTTGACCTTGGACTGCCCAGTCTCTAGAACTTGTGCAAAAATAGTTTTTTATTTTTTATGAATTATCTAGTTTGTGGTATTTTGTTATAGTAAGACAAAACAGATCAAGATATATTCTATTTCGTGTATTTTATAGGTATAGAATTGTTCATACTATCTCCTTATCCTTTTAAGATCAGTAGTGAGGTATCCTCTGATATGGATTTTCTCTCTCATAAACTTTATTAATCTATTCAACAAACCATGTTTTAAAAATTACCTGTTGTTTTCTTATATTAATTTATTATTTTTTTCTTGAATTTTTATCATTTTATTTCTTATGCTTATACTTAGATTTTACTTTCTCTTCTTAACGTAGAAGTCTAGGGTATTGATTTTTAGATCTTTCTTCTTTTCATATAATACATCATTTCTACTACTGGGATATTCATGAATTGGGATATATATATATTTCTTTCCAAGCACTGGTTTAGCTGCATATCACAAATTTTATACATTCCATTTTATTTTTCATTTAGTTGAAAATATTCTTTAATTTCCCTGAAGATCTCCTTTTTCACACATGTTCTGTTTAACTTCCAAATATGTGAGGGTTTTCCAGATGTCTCTCTGTTATTGATTCTAATTTGATTTTATATATTTGCCTGAGACTATGCTTCATATTATTTTTGTTATTTTCTATTTGTCAAAATTTCTTTTATGGTCTAGAATATGGCCTATTTTGGTGAATATTTTATGTGAATTTGAGAAGAATGTGGATTTTGCTGTTGTTGGGAGGACATTCTGTAAAGGTCAGCTAAGTCACATTGGTTGATTTTTTAAAAATAACTTTATTTTGTTTGTATTTTTTGTGTGGTACAAAGGATCAAACCCAGTGTCTCATGTGCTGGGCAAGCAGTCTACCACTGAGCTACAAGTCCAGCCCCTCATTGGTTGACTTTTTTTTTTTTTTTTTTTTTTTGGTACCAGGGATTGAATCCAGAGGCACTTAATCACTGAGCCACATCTCCAGCCCTATTTTGTATTTTATTTATATTGCTATTTTTGACACAATACCTTTATTTTATTTATCTGGTGCTGAGGATAAAACCCAGTGCCTCACACATTCTAGGTGAGTGGTCTACCACTGAGCCACAACCCCAACCCTCATTGGTTGACTTTTGAAAGATGTTTTCATTGGACATAGAATGTTTCAAACATTAAGAGATATAGTCACTTTCATGGTTTCTAAAGATAAGGCTGCTATGATTCTTATTATTCTTCCTCTGTAGGAAAGGTATTCTCACCCCTGACTAACTGCAAGATTTTTCTCTTTGCCTTTGGTTTTTGGCAATGTGAATATGATATCTCTATGTTTGTGTGTGTATGATACTCTTCAACTTATAATGGGGTATGTCCCAATAAACTCATTACAAGTTGAAAATATCATAAATGGAAAATGCATTTAATACACCTAGCCTACCAAAGATCATTGCTTAGTTTAGCCGATCTTAAAGATGCTCAGAACACTTATGTTAGCCTGCAGTGGGGAAAAATCATCTCATTTTAAGCCCATTTTATAATAAAGTGATGAATATCTTGTGTAATTTGTAAAATACTGTGCCAAAAATGAAAAATAGAATGGTTATATTGGTACACTTTTGCACCATTGTAAAGTAAAAAAAAAATCATAAGCGGAACCACCATATATTAGGGATAATTTTTTATGTTTTTTTGCTTTGTTTTGTATTGCATTTCCTGCTTAACAATCTCTGAAATTCTATTTTTTTCTTTTGATACTGGGGATTGGACCCAGGGTGCTCCATCACTGAACTACATTCCAGGATTTTTTAATTTTTATTTTGAGACAGGGTCTTATTAAGTTGTCCTGGCTGGCCTCAAAATTCTCCTGCCCCAGCCTACAAAGTCATGTGAAAAGCTTGTCTGTAGTGTTTGGTAGTAATTTTGGAAACTTCTCAGTCATTATTTCTTCATATTCCCTCTGTTTTATTCTCTCTCTTCTACTTCTATAATTCTAATAATAGGCATGATTAGATTATTTGTTATTGTTCAATAGCACTTGCATATTCTGTCCTATTTTCCTACTTTTTTTCTCTTAATATTTCAGTTTGGGTAATTTTATTGACTCAACCTCAAGGTCAGTGATTCTTTCCCCACCTGTGGTGAGTCTACTTTTGAGCCCAATAGAGATAATCTAATTTTTTGTGTGCTTTTGATTTATGACATTTCCACTTTATTCTTTTTTATTGTGTATATTTAAGTCGAACAACATGATTTTTTTATATACATAGATGGCATGAAATGATTACTATAGTCATCCTAACTATTTTATTCTTATAGTTTCTGTTTTTCTGTTGAAAGTATTGATGCAATCATGCATGGCTTCTAATTTTGCCATTAGAACTTTTAACACAGCAGTTCCAGTCTTGGAAAATTGACATTTTCAGATGGCTATTTCTGTTGTAATATGCTATCCTGTACATTGTAGGATATTTAGCACCATCTCTGGCCTCTATCCACTAGATGCCAGTAGCACCTCTCCCATTAAGACACTAATAAATGCCTCCAGATGTTGCCAAATATTCCCTGTGGACAAAATTGTCTCCTTTTGAGAACCAGTGCTTAAACATGTTAATCATAGTTGTTTTAAATTCCCTTTATGATAGTTCCAACAGCCACGTGATATATGAGACTGCTTTAGATGATTTCTTTGTCTCTTCAATCTGTGTTTTTTCATGCTTTTTGGTAAGCCACATGATTTTTTCTTGTTGAAAGATGACCATGAATACAATTATACATACTGAGATCAATTTTTTTTACTTTGATATAAGCATGCTTATCCTTCTGCTGGTCCTTTGGTGTGGGGGTTTGTGTTGATCTAGTCAGGAGTTGGACTAGGTTTGAAATTTGCTTAGTTGCTGTAGTTGCTATGGTTACCAGAGTTGGAATTTGTTGCTATGGTTATCAGAGTTGGATTTTGTTGTTGCCATGGTCACCAGAGATTTCAAAATCCTCTAGTGATACCTTGTTTTTGTTTCTCCACTTGGCTCCAGATCTTGCTTTTGTTTTTCTTCCCCATAGAGTCAGTCTCTTGACATTCTCCCAGATATTCTATCCTATATTTGTTCAAGGTTTGTTAGCCTGGTTGGGGGCGGGGGCAAAAGTGGGCATTCTCTAATGTTCTTTTTAAGTTTCAATCTTAGGCAAGTATTTTGAACCTGGGTTTTGGGGCATGTTCTTCATGAGTATTACTACTCTTCCTCCAAATATAGATGCTTCTAGAAAAAATGAGTGTGGATGCAGTTTCCATCATGATTTCCATTCACCTCACACAAATGTGATGGGATTCCATCAGTGCATTCCCTTGCACATAAAGTCTTGTTGTATAATGAAGATGTTGTATAGTCTAACATATATGTTAGACTAGGTGGATTTTGGCAGTGGCTGTTGCTCTTTTCCTCCAACCAGAAATATGGGAGAACATTCTTACAATCTTCCTTGGTATTCTCTGTAGGATTTCTGGAGGAGGACTATAAAGAGGTAGAAAACCATTTGAGCTGGATTTCAAATCGGAAGCCTGGCCCATCCTCTGTCACTGAGCTACAGCCCCAGTCCTAGCTCCAATATTTCAATTTTAATCGTCCTAAAGCTTATATGGTGTTCAGTGGCATGTGTTTGGGGGTATACAATGGTTCAATCCTATTATTCTCTGTAGGCACCTCCCTCCAGATTCATGTTAGTTGTCTGCCCTTTGACTTGAGTTCTCTGATAGGTTCAAGGAAAATTGTTAATTTATATTTCATCAACAATTTTTATTTTATATGTTGATGTTCTTTCCACATTTCTATATCTTCCAGTGGAAATCCGAAACTGCTGTTAATAAAAATAAAAAGGATTTATTTTTTCATTTATTTGGCACTGGGGATTGAACCAAGGGGCGCTCTACACTGAGCTACAGCCCCAGCCCTTTTTATTTTTATTTTTTAAAATTTTGACATGTTCTCACTAAGTTGCTTAGGGCCTCACTAAGTTGCTGAGGCTGGTCTTGAATGGCCCTTCATTCCTTTGTGTAAATTTATATTTCTACCTGGTATCATTTTCCTTTAGCGTGAAGGATTTTATTTAACATTTTCTAGTGTACATCTCTGAATGATAAACTCTACATTTGGTGTCTGAAAAAGTCTTCATTTCACCTTCAATTTTTTGAAAGATATTTTTGCCAGGTTATACAATCTACGTTGAGAATTTTTCTGCTAGTCACAGCTTATACTAGTCAGAGTTTTTCAGAGAAACAGAACAAATTAGATGTGTTTGTGCCTGCATGCACACACACACACCGAAATTGGCTCACATGATTATGGAGGTTGGTGAGGCTAAAATCTTCAGGATACATCAGCAGGTCAGAGCCCCAGGGAAGAGCTGATGTTGCAGTTTAAGTTTGAAGTTTTTCAGGCTGGATACCTAGGGAAAGGTCAGTGTTACAATTCAAGTCCAAAGGCCATCTGCTGGCAGACTTCCTTTTCAATAGGAGAAAGTCAGTCTTTGGTCTATGAAGGCCTTCAACTGATTGGATGATGTCCACCCACATTATTGAAGTCAATCTGCTTTACTCAAAGTCTGCCAATTTAAATGTGGATCTCATTCAAAAATTGCCCTCACAGAATCTTCCATAGTGTTTGACCAAATATCTGATCATCATGGTCCAGCCTAGTTATACATAAAATTAACTATCACAATGCTTTAAAGATAATGAAGCACAATCTTCCTATTTTCATTGTTTCCAATGAGAAATTTACAGCTATCCCTGTGCTGTTCCTGCAAATGAATCATATTTTTTCTCTAGGTACTTTTAATATTTTCTTTTTACTTGTGTTGAACAATGTGATTATGATATGCCGTGGCTTATTATCCTTCATGTTTCTTGTATTTGGGGCTTATTGAACTTCTTGCCTTTACTTTCATCAAATTTGGGAAATTTTGGCCATTATTCTTCAAATATTTTTCTTCCTTTCCATTCTCTATTTCATCTTGGCCTCCAATTGCATACATATTTGGCTTCTTGAAGTTATCCTTCAGCTGATTGATGCTTTGTTTTTTTAAATGATTTTTTTATCTTTATTTCAGATATTTTCCAGTGGCATGTCATCAGCTTCTCTTATATTTTCTTTGGAAATGTCTACTTTTCTCTTAAATCCATTCAGTGTGTTTTTTATCTTATTAATTGAAGTGTTGTTTGATAGAAATATGAATTAGAGTCTTCTTATAATTTCTTTAGCTCTACTTAACTTTTTGAACAAATAGGCTATAATCAAAATAATTGCTTCATCTCTTCTTCTTTTTATCCTTCTCCTCCTCCTCCTCCTTCTGTTTTTTTGCAGGGCTGGGATTGAACCCAAGACTAAACAAGTGCTCTACCAGTGGGGTCTTGACCCCTATACAAATTCTTAAATCTGTGTCAATTATGATCAGTTTCCACTGACTGTTTTTTCTTTATTATGGGCCATATTCTCCTTCTTATTTGCTGCTTGATAAGTTTTGATTGAATGGTTAGTATCGTACCTTTTAGATGCTGGATGTTTTTTAACATTTTACTGTGGTAAGAACAATTAACATGAGATATACTTTCTTGAAATATTGTCTTTTTTTGTGGTACTGGGGATTGAACCCAGGACCTCACATATGGTAGCAAAGTGCTCTACCACTGAGGTACAACTTTAGCCTTTTAAAAATTGAGATAGAGTCTTACCAAGTTGCCAAGGTTACCTTTGATTGAGTTTAGAAGTGTGATTTCCTCTTTCTACTGTAAGTTTTTGGCAAGTTTTTTTCAAAAATTTTATAACAGTTTGAAAATGATTGGCATTAATTCTTTCTTAAATGTTTGATAGAATTTGCCAGTGAAGCCATCTGGTCGTGGGATTTTCTTTCTTGGAAGGTTTTTGGTAATTGATTCATTTTCTATACTAGTTATAGTTCTGTCAAGACTTTCTGCCTTCATGATTCAGTCTTTGTAGGTTATTTATTTCTAGGAATTCATACATTTTTCCTAGGTTAACCAGTTTGTTGGTATGTAATTTTTAATGGTCATTTCATTTCTGTGCTATCAGTTGTAATTATCTCCTCTTCCATTCATAATTTATTTGAATCTTGCATCCTTTCTCTTAGTATAACTAAAGTTTTATCAATTTTATTTATCTTTTCAAAAAGCCAACATTTAGTTTCATTAATCTGAAAATTATTTTTCTATTCTGTTTTACTTCTTTTTTCTTTTTGGTACTGTGTTTCATTAATTTAAAAATTATTTTTCTATTCTCCATTTTCTTTGTATCTACTCTAGTCTTTTATTCCCATCCTTCTGCTCACTTTAGGCTTACCTTGTTCTTTTTCTAATTTTCTAATTCATTGATGAATTGTTAGCTTGCTTATTTGAGATCTTTGTCCTTTTTAATGTAGATGTTCATCACTGTAAAATTTCCTCTTGGTATACTTTTGGTACATCCTATAAATTTAAATATGTTTTATTTTTGTTTTCTTTTGTCTTAAAATGTTTTTTTTAAGTTTTCTTTTGAGTTTTTCTTTGACCCAGTGGTTTTCTTATGAGTGTGGTGTTTATTTTTTATATATATTTGAATTTTGCAGTTTTCTTTTTGCTACTGATTTCATTTCTCTGAGTTTGAAGAAGATATTTGGTATGATTTTAATCTTAGGTTCGTTAAGATTTGTTTTATAACCTAACATACCATCTACCCTAGAGAGTGTTCCATGTGCACTTGAGAAGGATGTATATTCTGCTGTCATTTGAATGAACATTCTGTATGTCTTTGTTGGGTCCATTTGGCTTGTAATATTGTTCAAGTTAACCATTTCTGTGCTACTTTCTGTCTGGTTGTTCCATTAATTATTGACTATGAAATTTTAAAGTTTTCTACTTATTTAATTGTTATTTCTCTCTTCATTTTGTCAATGTTTTATATATTTAGGTGCTCTAAAGTTAGAATCATATATATTTATAATTGTTATATCTTCCTGGTGGATTGACCCTTTTATCATTATATAATGTACTTCTTTGTCTCTTCTGACAATTTTTGAGTTAATGTTCATTTTGTCTGCAATAAGTATAGCCATACCTCCTCTCTTCTGGTTAACATTTGCTTGGAATATCTTTTTCTGTCTCTTCACTTTTAGACTATGTATGTCCTTAAATCTATTGTCCCTTTTACAGAATGTATATTTTGATATTGATTTTTTTGTAAATATATATATATATATATATATAT
>NW_026000338.1:1571550-1607248 GCF_001458135.2 Marmota marmota marmota
TATATATATATATATATATATTGGTACTAGGGATCAAACCCAGAGCTTCATATATGCTACTCAAGTGCTCTACCACTGTGTCACATCTCTAATCCATCATTCCATGTATTTTAATCTGGGAGTTTAATTCATCTACATTTATAGTAATTATTGATAGGAAAGGATTTACTATGGTCATTTTGTTGTTTTCTGCCTATTTGGTAGTTCTTTTGTTCCTCTTTCTCTATTTTACTATATTCCTTTGTGGCTTTTTAAGATTTGTATGATGCTTTGTTTTCTTTCTGTCTTTTATGAACTCTCCCCTGTTCCCAGGCACGGGTTTAGGGTGGCAGATTAAACCCAGGGCCTTATATATGCTAGGCTCTACCACTGAGCTACATCTCTCTTTTATGTAACTTATATTGATTTTTTTTGGTTACCATGAACTTACTTAAAATTTCTTGTACTTATAACAGTCAATTGAAACTCTTAACAACTTAACTTGAACATGTACAAAAACTCTACACTTGTTCTTCTCTAACACTTTGCCATTAATGCCACAATTTACAACTTTTTATATTATATATCATTAATATATTTTAGTTATATTTTAATGCTTCTGTTTAACTTTTATAGAATTAAAAGTTATTGGGGTTGAGGCTGTAGTTCAGTGGTAGAGCATTTGCCTAACATGTGCAAGGGCCTGTGTTTGATCCTCAGCACCACATAAAAATAAATAAATAAATAAAATAAAGGTATTAAAAAAAGTTATTGAGGCTAAAAGTTGTTGAGGTTGGGCTTGTAGCTCAGTGGCACTTGTCTAGCACATGTAAGGCACTGGGTTCGATCCCAGCACTACATAAAAATATTTAAAAAATGGTATTGTGTCCATCTCCAACTAAAAATATTTTTTAAAAAGTTATTGATGCATCATCTTTATAGTAATACAGTATTCTGTATTTGCCACTCAATTTACTTTACCAGTGGGTTTTATAATTCTTATGTTATTGTTTTGCTGTTCAGCATTCTTTCTTTTTAAGTTGAAGAACTCCCTTTAGCATTTCCTGTAAGACAGGTCTAGCAATGATAAACTCCCTCAGCTTTTGTTTGTCTGTGAAAGTCTTTATTTTCCCTTCAGTTTTGAAGGACAGTTTTTTCAGGCATCATATTATTGTTTGGTAGTTTTTGTTTCTTTCAGTACTTTGAACAAACATCTCATTCCCTTCTATTCTGAAAAGTTTCTACTGAAAAATTCATTTAAAATCTTATTGAGGTTCCCTTATACATGACAAGTCCCTTTTCTCTTGATGGTTTACAAAATTCCCATTGTCTCTAACTTCTAACAAATTAATTATAATACATTGTGGTGTGAATTTCATTAATTCATCTTATTTTTTTGTTTTGCTGATTCTCTCTTTTGCATGCTCTAGTCTGCTGCTAAACCCCTGTACTAAATTTTTTTAGTTATTGTAAACTTCAGCTCTAAGATTTCCATTTGGTTCTTTGTAAAAATTTATATATCTTTGTTGATATTCTCCTTTTTTCATGAACCGTTCTCCTGAGCTCATTGAAAATTTTTATGAAGAGAATATTTAATTCTGTCAAATATTGCTGTTCTATTGGTGTTGGTATCTGAGTTTTATCTTTTTTTTTTTTGTTGTTGTTTAAGTTGTATTTCCCTGATTCTTAGTTTTTCCTTGCCCCTTGGTATTGATATCTATGCATTTAAAAAATCCATCTTCCTGGATTAGCTTTATGCAGAAGACTTTCACCAATCAATCTAGCCAAAACTTCTGTGGGTCTCTCAAGTCTTTGTTCTAGTCCATACCACCATCTTTGTTGTTAGTGGTCCCCAGACATCTATAGCATGCCAGTCCTGTCAGCATTCTGAGTTGTGTGGGCCAGAAGTCAATCCCTTCATTAGCTCCTGGAGAAGTTGGAACACTGAGTGTACAATTCAATTGTTTCTCTTCTCAGGGAGAAATTGGGAAAAGAAGGTTCCCTTCTGGTCATATGGTGCTATGCCAGGGATGGGGATTTTGACTAGAAGCTGTTTCTGGTTTTGCTACCAGTTTTAACATTGCTGGTGTTGCACTTGCCTGAGGTGTAGGTGCTTCTTAGCTAGTTTGTGAATTTCTTACAAGGGGGAATTGGTCCACGTGCTTCTATTGAAACTGTGTCCAAAGGGTGAAAAAGTGCTTAGGCTTATCCTATTCTGCCATTCAGGTGATGTCAAAGGTACTAAAAATTTGTGCATTTCTACAAATATCCTTGAGCTTTGCTCTGTGGTGTGATTAAATCTGTTGAAAGTAGTTTGATCCTTTCTGGTTCCTTTTTCATTATTTGTTAAGTGGAACCAGAGCAACATTTAGCCTAGAGATAATTACTCCCCACTTAGACCAGAACCTTCTGAATACTTTACCATTATACCACGAATTATGTGGTTTTCTATTCCAAATGGTTGGTAGAAGCTCTATTTATAAGTGTAAGCTAAGTACACTTCCCTCATCTTCTTTCATGTGTTTTTTTTTCCCCCTGCTTCTCATACTTATCTCAAATTCAAGTATCTCTGTCCCTCCGGTTTGTTTTTGTTTCTCTCCCTCCAGCTTGTTCTCTCCTCTACTTTACACTGTCTTGTGGACTCTAGCTACCGTGATCGCCTTAAACTCTCTGGTTTATTTCTTTACCTTTGGGAATCCCTATGGCTTTGCTTACATTTCTCTTACCTACACGGAGTCTTCTCCTCACTGTACACTGTCTACAAGAAACTCATTTCCAATATAATGATATAGGCAAATTGAAAAGATATACCATGGAAACACTGATAAAAAGAATGCAGAGTAACAATATCAACAGATAAAGTAGCTAGCCATTACAGCAAAGAAACTTACCAAGGGCA
Organism: Marmota marmota marmota; assembly: GCF_001458135.2. NCBI lineage: Eukaryota > Metazoa > Chordata > Mammalia > Rodentia > Sciuridae > Marmota > Marmota marmota. The sequence goes on from NW_026000338.1 coordinate 1,574,429, forward strand.
AAGAGGGACATTGCATAATAAAAGCAGTCCATCAACTAAGAAGACATAGGAATCCTAAATATCTGTGCACCAAACAACTGCACAATATGTGAAGCAAAAACCTGTCAGAACTGAAAAAAGAAAAGTCCATAATTATAGATTTTAACACTGCTCTCAGCAATTGATGGAACAACAGCAAGGATCAACAATATCATCAACTCAACAATATCAACAACCAGCAGGATATAATTGACTGTTATGGAATAATTCAGCCAAAAGCAGCAGAACACATTTTGTATTCAAGAATTCATGGAATTCTTGATAAGAATAATACCTTGATAAGCCATAACTTGGGCCATTAAAAAACTTTAGCAATTTGAAGAGAATCAAAATGACGCAGTTTTTCAAAACATAATGTTATTCAACAAAAGCAAATAATGCTTTAAAAGGGAAAATATCCAAACATTTGAAAATTAAACCACTCTCTGAAAGAATCCATGAGTCAAACAGGAAGTCTCAAAGGAAATTTAAAAAATATAGAGAGCTGAATGAAAATGAAAGTACAATATTCAAAATTTGTGAGGCGCAAATAAGGCAAAGCTTAGAGGGAAATTTATGGTACAAAAATACTTATATCACAAGAGGAAAGATACAATAATCTAAATTCCTACCTCAAGAAATTATAAAAAGAAGAGAAAAATGAATTTAAAGCAAATAGAGGTTAGCAAATAATAAAAAATACGAACAGAAATTTATGAAATTGAAAACATGAAAACAATAGAGAAATCTCAATGAAATAAAAACCTGGTTCTTTAAAATACATATATCAAGATCGACAAATATAAAAAGACCATCAATATCAGAAATGAAGCTAAGGATACCATTACAGATCTTGTAACTATTAAAAATAATAAATGGAAGCTATGAACAAGTTTACACTCCTAAATTTGACAATTCAGAAGATATATACCAATTCCTCAAAAATCACAATATATCAAAATTCAACTAAGGTAAAATAGGAAACTGGATTAATCTTATAATCATTACAGTAAATGAATTTGTTATTAAAATGTTGCCCACAAAGAGAACTCCAGACCTAGATAGCTTCACCATAGAATTTTACTCAACAGTCAAAGAAGAATTACCACAAATATTATTCAATATTCCAGAAAATTGGATATGAAGGAACAATTCCCACCAAATTTTCTGAGGTCCTAATACTGAAACCAGACAAAGAGTAAGAGAAATCTGTAGACAAATATGTCTCAGAAACTAAAATTGAAAAATAGTCAAGAAAATATTAGCAAATTAAATCTACCAAGGTATAAAAATAATTATACATCACGACCAAGTGGGAATTATGTAGTTATTTCAGACTAATTCAACATTTGAATAAAAACATAATCTACCATATCACCAGACTAAAGAAGAAAAATCATATTATCACATCAAATGATATAATAAAAACATTTGATAAAATCCATAAACTCTCATGAAAACAATTTGGAAGAGAAATTTCCTAAATCAAAATATCTACAAGCTGGGGCTGGGATTGTGGCTCAGAGGGAGAGCTTTTGCCTCGCATTAGTGAGGCACTGGGTTGGATCCTTAGCACCACATAAAAAAAATAAAATAAAGATATTTTAAAAATAGACCTACAAGCTAACATTATACTTAATGATTAAACATTGAGTATTTTCCCCTAAAGCTTGGAACAAGGAAAGAATATTCACTATCACCAATCTTATTCAATACAATAGTAAAAATGTTACAAGAACAATAAAATTAGTAAAAGAAATAAGAGGAAGTACATGTATGAAGACATGAATGGTGTGACTCTATTTTGAGCACAACCAGAGATATGAAAAATTGTGCTCCATATGAATTGAAATGCATTCTGGTGTCATGTATAACAGATTAGAATAAATAAATAAATTTTAAAAAAGAAATAAGAGGAAACAGTGGAAATGAAGAAATAATTTCTTTTTGCAAATAACATGACTGTTTACATAGAAAATCTACATAAAAGAATCTACAAAAATAATCTCCTAGACCTAATTATTGAGTTTAGCAATATGCACAATATACAAGATAAATCTATAAAATCTATTGCATTTCTATACATTAACAATACATATGGACATTGAAATTAAAAATATAATAATATTTATAATTACTCAAAATAACCATGAAATACTCCAGCATGAATCTAACCATACACATACAGGAGTTTGTTGCTTTGTTACTTAGAAGACATATGGTGACACACTCTTTCAATATATTGGAAGACTCATAGTAAAGATGTTAATTCTTCTCAAATTATCTATAGGTTAATAAAATTCCTATTAGAATCTCAGAAAGTTTTTTAAGGCATTGACAAGCTTATTCTAAGTTTAACATAGGGAAGCATAATCCCTAGAAAAGCAAAAACTAATTGGTTGGGAAAATGATAAGCAACTACTAAAAAACTGAAAATATAAATGCTTTTTGACCTATGAATTCTATACTTGGAAATTTACCAAATAAAAAGGAACAAGAAAATATGAACAAAATGTTTATTGTTTTTCTATTTATAGTGACAAAATTCAGAATCAATTTATCAAATAGTTAAATTGTACAATCCACCCTATAGACTTTTATACAAATGTTAAAATAATTTTTAGGAGAGAGAAGGAAGGAATTCTGTTCACAGCATATGTGTCAATGTCAACTTTTAATAGGAACAGGACAATGGCATCCATTATAACAGTAAGGAAGTCAGAGAATATGTGAACTGGTATCAGCAAGTTGCTAGCTTTGTTTAATGGAAGACAATAGATTTCCATCTGAATATAAATATTTTTCTGACGGATAAATAAGGCACCATCATGAGCTAGTTGTGAAGGAGTTGAAGAAAGATGCAATAAAAGTATGAGGGAAGAGAATAATTATAGCAAGTAGGAAAGTAAACACAGTTGAGCAGCATAGTGAACTTAATAGGCAGTTCTATCTTTCCATTTTTGAATTCTTAAATATGAATGAGACCAATCAATAGGACTACATTTCTTAAGCCACAGTAAAAATAATGCTTGATAAATTTGTCATACAAGGAACATACCTCAAAATAATAAAGGCTATTTTTAATAGGGCAACAGCTAACATTATAGTGCATGGGGAAAAGCTGAAAGCTTTCTCTCTAAGATCTCAATAAAACATGGACGCCCACTTTTATTGACTGTAATGCTGGAAACCCTAGCTAGAGCCATCAGGCAAAAGAAACAAAGGGCAGCTAAATTGAAAAAGAATTCAAATTGTCACTATTTGGACATGATCTTATATATGGAAAACCACAAAATCTACACTAAAAAAACCATTAGAACTAATAAATGAGTTCAGCAAAGTAATAGGATACAAATTCAACATACAGAAACCAGTAATATTACTATGTGCCATTAGTGAATTATCTGAAGAAAAGTCAAGGAAGCAATCCCACTTACAATAGCTATAGGAAAATACCTATAAATAAATTTAACCAAAAGGTGAAATAGCTCTACAATGAAAATTATAAAATGTTGGGAAGAAACCAGAGGACACAAAAAACTGTGTTCATGGATTGGAAGAATTAGTATTGTTAAAAAAAAAAAAGCCCATACTACGCAAAACAATTTACAGATTCAACGAAATTCCTATCAAACATCATAGCATTCTATATCAAATTAGAGAAAACAATTCTAAAATTTATACAAAATACGTGTATACACACACACAAACCTGAATAGCCAAAGACATTTTAGAAAAGATGAACTAAGCAAGAAGGCAATCTATTACCTGACTGCAAATTGTGCAACAAAATTGTAGTAATCAAAATGTCATGGTATTGGCATAAAACAGACACATAGATCATTGGAACAAAGTAGAGAGCCTAAAACTAAACCCACACATTTACAGACAACTGATTTTTGACAAAGGTGCTAAGAACATGTGGAGAAAAAATATCTCCCACACGCAGAAGAATGAAGCCAAACCCTTATCCCTCACCTGTTATAAAAATCAGCACCAAATCAATGAAGTCTTAAATGTAAGACCTGAAACTATGAAGAAAATGTAGGGGGAAATAGTCCAGGAAATGTCAAGAAAATGGGCAAGGGTTTTTAGGACATGACCCCAAAAGCATAGGAAACCAAAGCAAAAATAGACCAACTGGATTACATCAAATTAAAAAGCTTCTACACAACAAAGGAAGCAATTAGCAGAGTGAGGAAACAACATATAGAATCAGAGAAAACATTTGCAAACTATACATCTGTCAAGAGGTTTGTATTCACTATTTATAAGGAACTCAAAAAACTCTATGGGGGTGGGGAGGGAAGAAACCATTTTAAAAATAGCCATTTATTTTTTATTTGTTCTTTTCAGATATATATGACAGTAGAATATATTTTGACATTCAAAATACAAAGAAATTATACCAAAAATTAAAATAAAAGCCAATCTCTTAACAAAAAATCAAATATTATACATACATGGAGTATATCTTATTCTAATTAGGATCTCATTCTTGTGGTTGTACATGATATGGCATTTCACTGGTAGTGTATTCATATAATGAACATAGGAAAGTATGTCCAATTCATTCTATTGTCTTTCCTATTTCCTCTCCCTTCCTTTCATTTCCCTTGGTCTAATCCACTGAACTTCTAATTTTTTAAAAATATTTATTTATTTATTAGCTATAGGTGGATACAATATCTTTATTTTTTTATTTTATGTGGTGCTGAGGATTAAACCCAGTGCCTCATGAATGCCAGACAAGCACTCTACCTCTGAGTCACAAACTCAGCCCTGAACTTTTATTAAATAGAAATCTATCATAGGAAAAAAATACAAATGGTCAACAGATAAATGAAAAAAATGCTCAAGATCACTAATCATCAGGGGAATTCAAATAAAAACCATAGTGAAATATCAGCTCATCTCAGTAAGAATGGCTATTATCAAAAAAGACTAAAGATAATGGGTGCTAGTGAGGAGGTATCAAGGGTACCTTTGCACACTGTTGATGGGAATGTAAATTAGCACAGCCATTATGGAAAACAGTATGGAGGTTCCTCCAAAAATTAAAAATGGAATGTTCTAGCAATCCCCTCCTGGGTATATATCCAAAGGAGATGAAATCAGTATATTGAAGAGACATCTGCACTTCCATGTTCATTGCAGCACTGTACACAATAGTCAAGAAAGGAAAACAATCTAAATGTTCATCAGCTACTGAATTAGTAATGCAAATTAGGTACATATACACAATGGAATACTCTTTAGCCATAAAAAGAAAGGAGTCTTATAATTTGAGGCAAAAGGAATGGAATTAGAGATAATTATACTAAGTGGAATAAACCAGGCACAGAAAGACAAGTGCCAAAGAATCTAATAAAGTTGATCTTACAGAAGTTGAGAGGAGAAGGGTGGTTATCAGGGGTTGGGAAGTGTAGGTTGGGGGATATATGAGGAAAGGTTGATCAATGTGCACTAAATTACAGTTAGCAGCAAGAAGATCTGGTGTGTTCTTGCACAATAGGGCAAATATAGGTAATAACAATGTATTATATATTTCAAAAATCTAGTAGAAAGGATTTTTATGTTTTCACTATAAAGAAATGATAAATATTTGATGATATATATATATATATATATATATATATATATATATATATATATAATTGATTTAATCATTATATAGCATCCATTACTATATAATTTTTATGTTTTTATGTGTCTATTAAAATAAATTCAAAATACAAAGAAATTATATCAAAAATTAAAATAAAAGCCAATCTTTTAACAAAAAATCAAATATGACAAGCACAGAATATTATATTCCAATCATGAAGCCCATTTTTGTGGGTTTAGTCCTGTGCAGTTGCTCTAGTCACATACCCATGATACCTGCCCTGGTGGCCTACATTTCTCCCTTTATGCAGTTGTTGCCTGTAATGATATGGCAGCAACACAAATTTTGGATTACCAGTGAGATAGTTCTGGCAATTGATATGTGAGAGTGGACACAAAAAGGAAGGTGATCAGACAAAAAGTGGATGAGAATATGGTAGGTATTTCAGCTCAAAGCAATGATCAAGAATCCCAAGAAACTGGAATGAGCACTTTTGAGAAAACTTAACTTCCCATTTAATACACTTGCCAGCAATGACTATGCTCCTCTACTTGCTACATTTTCTTCTCATTTTTGATGCAGATCAGACCCTGCTGCCTTGAAGCTCTATCCTTTCCCCACCATTGGGCAGACAAAGGGCTTTAAAACAAAGAGACTTGAAAACTCTCTAAATTTAAAGAATTCCAAAACCATTTATAAGTCCATTGGCAAAGGGAAAGAGCTACATTGGTTCAAGATTTTAAGCACAACCTCTGGCCCATCACTGATCAACCACTAAGGTATGCTGGCCCAGGGGGATCCGGAGGAACCAAGATTGAAAATAAAGAGAAGAGGAAAAACTGAGAAGAGCATCCAAGGTCATATACCATGGGAGCAACAGGCTCAATGAATTGCACTAGGAAAGGCATTGTACCAATTCAAAGATAAATACACATAAAAAGCCAGCAGTAGTTTATCTAGATGTTCAGTTTTCAGCAAAAACAAAAAAAAAAAAATGTGAGACATACAAAGAAAATGTGACATATTTATAAGAAAAACTGAAGGTGATAAAAACTGTCATGGTGGGGCATAGATGTTAGATTAAGCAGGCAAAAAATGTCAAAGCACTTATAAATATGTTCAAAGATGGAAAGAAAATGATGTTTAAATAATTAAGAAAACCATGACAACAACTTTTTGTCAAAGAATGGATACTGGAAAGAGATAAGAATTATGAAAAAAATGAATGAACATCAGAATATGAAAAATACAATTATTAAAATGAAAAATTCACTGAAGAGTTCAGTAGCAGATTTTTCAACAGAAGAGAGAATCGTTGAATTTAAAGATAGATCAATAGAGAGAGATCAATCTGATGATAAGGTAAAAAACGAAGAAAAATGAACAGATTCTCAGAGATTTATGGGACACCATTAAGTATATCAACACATGTATAATGAGAGTACTAGAAGGAGAAGAATAAGGGGAAGATGCAGAGAAAAATATTTAAAGAAAGGCTGAAAACTCCACAAATTTGTTCAAAACCATTATCTATATATCCACAAAGCTCAATGAACTCCAGATAGGTTAAACACAAATAGGTTCATACCTATACACATTTTCCCACAATGTGCATTTTTGAAAAATTTTTTTAGTTATTGATGGACCTCCATTTATTTATTTGTTTATATGTGGTGCTGAGAGTTGAACCCAGTGCCTCACACATGCTAAGCAAGCGCTCCATAACTAAGCCACAACCCCAGCCCCCACAGTGTGCATTTTACCTTGCTTCAAACAGTAGTAAACCCAACTTGTTCAAATACAGGGGGTGTCCCCAATGGTCTTTGTCTAGAAGGCACTGACTGAAATAAAGGTTTCACCAAGATTCAGCTGAAATTCTCACTGCTTTGAACCAAAACCCTTAACTCAGTAATACCATGCGCATCAGAGATCCTTTGTGTCCCAATCTGTTCAATCCACCATCTTCCCTTAGCTAGAGGTAAACTCAAACTGAATTTTGAGCTGTGGTGTTTTATTAAATTCTTTCAGTGTTGGGTTTATTTTGGGTTCCTAGGAATAAGATCCCTTGGGATTATTTGTAGAAATATGATCACATTTAACATCTGCCCCTACAATCTGCTATTGCTCTAATGTATTAACTGTTGTTTTATATAAAAGTGCATATAGACAGATAGACATAGGTTCGATAAATTTAATCTTAAGCCATTCCCAAGAGCTGAAAAGTTCAGATTTCTTCTCAAACTGTTATCCTTTCAATAAAATTTGATCCAGGTCATCATTTCCCCCAAAATTAAAGATTTCTTAAGTCTTTTTTGGTGTGTCCCTTAGAATGTCTTTGCTTGGTTTCATTTGCTTAGAATAAGGAGCTTTTGTCTCAAGCAGTGGTGATTTGCTTTGGAACATACTCTTTTTTTTTCTACTTTTTTTAATGTATATATAACAGCGGAATGCATTACATACAACATACTCTGAGGCCATTCTCTTGGCATTCTTTTGATCTAAAACTACAAATCTTCCAGGCTAAACACCTGCTTTTCTCATTTTTTCTCACTATCATTCTAACTTGTACTTTCTTCTCTATAACTGGTATAATTTCACTAAGGATAATTTGGGAAATGTGGAAATTTTGGGGAGATTTTGGCATGAACACAATTATTAGTTTGAGAGGTACCTTAAAACAAAAAGGGAAGAAACACTCAAGTAGATTACCTTGTTTGTCAAAAGTGATATAACTTTGTTTAACCTGGGAGGTCTCTCCTTTGTCTCTGTACAGCAGGGGTAAGTCATATAGCTTGATAAGTTTGTCCAAGGCCATATTTCAAAATCAGCTCTATGCCATTTGATTTTGTATACATATATGGCAAAATCCATTTCTCAATATCTAAACTTACTTCTCCTTGCAGAGAATATAATTAGTTCTTGCAGTGATAATTGCATATTTGTCTAAAGCCAGCTCCCTTTTATATCCACTTACTCTCTTTTCCCCTCCCTTGAGAAACTTTCAAGATTTAGTGATCAAAAAAATGATCAATCTGTTATGTATACATTCTAAGAATGTCTAGTCCAGATAAACCATTACAGTTGAAAGAAAGAAGTTATTAAACTGTATTTTTGGGGAGGGACACTAAAATATATTTTCATAATAAGCTTTGTAACTACAACTATGAAATAATAATAAAGACCTTAATTTCAAGATAAAAGAAAAATTTTATCATGATTCAGTCTTTAGAAATTAGTGTACCCTATAAAAATAATGTTTACATAATATTTTGGTTTGTTCAGTACCAGAATTAAATTTTTGAGTCAAACTTCCCAAATTTCATATATTATTTTATGATTAAAAAACATTCCAATTTGTCCATACTTTGTAAATAAAAAAAATTATATGTACAAAATTGCATTCAACTGCATAGAGTGACACAATGGTTGTCTTTAAGGTGGGATAATTTTCTTAAAATTTTTAATCCTGAAAGTCATAAAGATTTAAATATATTAGCTAAATTATCATTTTCAAATCCTTTAGTAACTTTCAGACCACAGATCTAAGTAAAGTATTAAATAATCTTTTATTTTTTGGTACTGGGGATTAAACTCAGGGGCATTCAATCACTAAGCCACATCCCCAGCCCTATTTTGTATTTTATTTAGAGACAGGGTCTCACTGAGTTGCTTAGTGCCTCGCTTTTGCTGAGGTTGGCTTTAAACTAACAATCTTCCTGCCTCAGCCTCCCCAGATGCTGGGATTATAGGTGTGTACCACCTTGTTCGGCTTAAATAATCTTTGATTGCCTGAAAAGTACCTTAAAAATTGATGATAGAAAGTACTGCTTATTAAACATAATTTTAATACTTTTATTTCAATAGATTAACAAACTTATTATGTTTATTTTTGCTTCATCTTAGTTGTTAAAATAATATAGAAGGGTGCTTATAGAAAAGAGATTGGTTTTGATTTGCTGTCCTCTAGTTTTCTCTTGTATCTAGAGAAAGTAAATTTTGGTTACTTTATTAAAATTCATAATTAAGTGGTTAATCATTCTAGGTAGAATAATTCTAGAGAAATAAAACATGAAATAATGAATATGATTTCTGCTTATTAAGGGTGTTGTAGTTCAGTCAAATGATAAATTTAATATGATATACAGACATCCTTGGTATTTTTGGGGAATTGTTTCCAGGGTCTCACAGATACCAAAATCTGCAGATGTTCAAGTCCCTTCTATAAAATGCCATAGTATTTGTATATAATCTACACATATCTCTAGTTTACTTATAATATGTAATGTAATGTAAATACTGTTTAAATAGTTTTTATACTGTATTACTTAGAGAATCATAACCTAATACATCTGTATGTGTTCAGTATAGACACAATATTTAAAAAACCTTTTTGATCTATGTTTTGTTAAATCCATGATGAGAAGGACCAACAATTTATTTAATACAACCTTACTTAATAATATTTTAAAGTTCTAGTTAAAAGCTTTATATAATTACTTCTTACTGCCTCTCATCTATTATCTGTGTATTCTTAAATGCATAAGTACAAAGGCAGATTAATAAATATTTTATTCTGAATTATTATATTACTATTGTATCATTAACAGTAATGGTAGAATTTGGATCTTTCAATGTGAGATGACTACATTATTTTGTGCCCAGAGTAGTAGAATTTTTGGTCATCAAATTATTCTCTTAGTGCTTTTTGACCTTTTCTTAAATATGTCTCAATTTTTCCATTCCCCAATTCATTTTCAAACTCAGAATAATAAAATCATTAACATATCTTTCATTTACTAAAAATGGACTTTAGGTAACATAAACCTTTGTTACTTTTCCTTGTAAAACAAAGAATAATAAAAATAATTATCTGTGCTCAAAAATCTCCAGATTTTAATTAAAATATTTCTGACAGATTTTATTTATAAAATGTAATAAAAAATGGCAAAATTAAAGAGAATATAACTTCCTAAGTTATACATAATTAACATGTGCTACTATAATTATCTTTCAAAGACTAAATTTTTATAGTTACATAAAACATATTTCTATTTAAGTGCAAAGACTGATACAAAAACTTCCTACCCAAACAATGTTGTTAGAATTCTAGATTTATAAACTTTTCTTTTTTTCTATAATGGGTCTGAATAGGCACTAAGGTCTATTTCATGAAAATCATCAGAAGCATATAAACCTTATTTTAGCCTTTCATTAGATCTAGTCTACCAGACATATTCACCTTGTCTAACAGTTATAAGAAAGAGCAAAATATATTAAAAGTTTAATTAATTTAGGTTGTGCCTTATAAATTATTTTGGAAACAAACTAAAAGTTCAACAATTTTCCGCTAGGGACCTAACATATTATGGTTGCTTTCTCCTCCACATATCACTGTCTATTGCTGCAACATTTAAAACCCACCCTCATGCATTCTCCTACATGAAAAAGAAATACCCTTTGATTTTTTTGCTCTGTTATGAGCCATACCCTACACAGATGTTCTGGAGACTTCCATAAATCACTCTAATTGTTTGTTAATGGTTCATAAATAAAAAGTAAAACTAAAATTGTCAAAAAGGTATGTTGTCATAAACTTAAATTAACACTCAAAACATAAGCTTCTCAAAGAAAACTTCATGAGAGTACCCACAATAGCAGAGATAAATTAGCCACCATATTAAACTGCATATATATGGAGAGACAGATAGATAGATAGATGTTAATATATATATTAACTAACTGCCCTGGACTTTACAATTGACAAAACAAACAAATATATTAATTTCAAATATATGCTTTTAGGGTAGTGTGTGGCTTCAGAATGCTTTGGAAACAAAAGGATTTCTCAATTTCAATTGGAGTCCCTGTTTTACAAAATGGATGACAAATGAGAGAACTTTTAGATTCCTTGCCTTTGCCCAAGGAAATAGCTGAGTAAAAATAAAAGGTCATTCCAAAGACTCAGAAAGTCAAATCCTTGGAAGGATTCAAACGGAATTCAAAGAAGTTTCTATTAACTGTTTTAAGCCTTTGATTCAAAAAAGGGAAAGAGGTATCAGGATAATATTGTGTTTTTTTTTTTTTTTTCAGAAAAGCTAACTGGTAGCACATTTAAAATTGAGTTTGGTAAAAAATCTTCACGAGGGACTGGGGTTGTGGATCAGCGGTAGAGCACTTGCCTAGCACATGCAAGGCCCTGGGTTTGATCCTCAGCACCACATAAAAATAAATAAAATAAAGGTATTATGCCCAAATACAACTAAAAAATCTTCATGAGAGTATCCACAATAGCAGAGATAAGTTAGCCACCATTTTAAACTATCAGTGGTAGGTGCATTTTAAAGGTATTACTGAGATGTTTCCAAAACATCTTTTACCTGCTAGCAACTAAATCCTGGTAAAATTGTGCAGACAGGATATGGACAGTATCCAGAAATTTTGTGACTCTATGAATACCTCCAAATTGACTTTACACAAGGTGTCCTGCAATGGGCTATAAATATTCTCTTTTTTTGTTGTTTATTATCAAGGTGGATGAAGCATTTCCTTACTAGATCCCTGTCACACACACAAAAAGGAAAGACTTGCTTTCATTTTTCCAACTTGGAGAATTCCCATTTTTTCTCTCTAATGACAAAATATTTTATTGGTATTTTTATTAATGTTAAATTTCTTTTTATGGAGAGCCTTCCATAGTCTTTAGGAAAAGTAGAGAGAACTATTGGAATTCTAAAACTAAAATTGGCAAAGCTCTCAGAAACTCTGAAACTTTGAAGGCCAAAATATTGCTATTAGCCTATGACAATGAAATTGAACCTCTCTAGGACCAGAAGGGTTTCTCCTACTGAGTTAACAATAGATTGTCTCATGCATTTGAGAATTTCACATCCAATCTGTGATTCTACCCTATTACAGGTTTATGTGATTAAATACTCATACAATATGTTCAGCTTTATCACCGATAGGCACAAAGTACATTTACAAAATACTCCCCAAATAGAACCTGCGTAATCTATAACCTGGATATTTGCTCTATTCAAGTGGAAATCAGAGAAAAACTGAGTTTGAACCTAGCTGGAAAAGACTTTATCAGGTACTGCTAACAAGTGGGATAACAATAAAACTCTAAGGCATAAACCTTTGCCTAACAATAAAACTCTAAGGCATAAATTTTTGTTTGTGTTTCTCAATTTGAAAGATGTATATCACTTCCTCTTGACTACTGAGATCTTAAACTGAGGATTCTTAGGAATTCTTCAGAATCCTGTGACTACAGGAGTGGACTTGTTCTGCTCAAAACAATGGACTAAGCTTCTGCCTTCAGAAATGAACAGTTTCTGCCTAAGTCAATGCAATAGGTTTCATTTTTCAACAGTCTTCTGAATATTTGCTTTACTACTAATCTTACTTTTCCTTATCTCCATCCTTTGTATTTGGCCTCATATAATCTCCTCTGTCACTTAAGAAAAATCGAAATTCTCCAAACCTTTGTTACTCTGAATTTAACTGGTTGCTGGATGTGACATATTTCACCTGACCCTGCTGATATATACATAGATAGACAGAGATAGAGATATATGCAAATACTGCTAGCTGCTCCTACATACTATAAGACAAATAAGACATGATCACCTGGCTCCTATATAGACCTAGGTAGGTTTATTGTCTAGATTTTATAATATAGGATTCTGAATTCAATAATTGTTTAATGACCAATAATCATTTTTTTTCCTAATGATTTTTTTGTTACAATTAATTCATGGATCCTATCCAGACACTTAAGTGCTATTGCTCAACTCTAGTCAAACCAGAGGATTCAACTCACCCTGAAACAAACGGAGTAGGAGTAGAACTGAGTAACCTGAGTAGAACTTTAAACTACAGTCTCTAAGCTCTGACCAGCAAACTCTCAGCAATGTTGAAAGGAAATTATCATGGATTAATCTTGACCTTGTCTGCCCTTGGATGAAAGGGGATACAAAAAAAATTAAAAAGGCTGCCCCTGACATTCAGTGACTAGCTTGGTTTACTATCAGGTAAGCCCTGGTGTTTTCCAGTTGAACACGAATAATTTTAGAAATAATCAACTTCAGACAAGACTATTCTGCAGCCCTGGTTGACAAGACAATAACATAACCACTTAAAAATCAGAACTGAACACAGAAAACCACATGAAGCTTGTCTAAGCCATAAAATTACAAGACATCCCCCTATTCTGATCAATATGAGTGACTGTCACTTCTTTACCAATTATATTCTTAGCCAAATTCAAGGCTTTCATCCTTCTAGATAAGATTTATTAAGGAACCCAAACAGATGTTATTACTTTCTGACAGTCTCAATTTAGAGTTGAATACTTAATTTCCTTTAGATTCTTCCCCAAATCACATATATGAACCCAAATCCTACAATAAGTCCTTCTTACACCCGGTTACTCAGACCATTCTCCATGTGGTATATTATCCTTGCAATAAGTAATAAGCCCACCTTGTTCAATTATAGGTATGTTCTTGGTACTCTATAGTGGGACAGCATTTACATTCAAAAGCATTATTGAGGAAGATTAAAGAAAAAGATGAATGAGTGAGATACCATACTAATGGATTGGAAGACTCAATATTTTAAATATAATAATTCTCTTCAAGTTGAAAAGTCACAGTCAAAATTCCAAGGCTTTTGTATGAACATTGGGAATGTAATTGTAAAATTTATATAGAAATGCAATAGTACATGAATAGTCAAGACAATCTTGAAGAAGAACAGGACTGGAAGACTAATATTATCATATATTAATACCTATGGTAATATTAAAACAATGAGGATAGAGTGTTATTATTGCAAGAATTACAGCCTGACCAACAGAAGGACAGTGGTATATAGAAATAAACCCACACATTTTTTTAACCACATGAATGACAAGTGTGACACTGTAGTGCTATGATGAAAGGATGAAAATGTTTTCAAAAATGGTGCTTGATCAGTTGAAGATGGCATGACATTTGATCATTTACTATATGGTAAAAAAGAAACAAATCAAGAAAGCATAGAAACACCTCATCGTGGCCTTGGTGTAGGAAAAACTCCTTAAACATGGTCCCCAAATCATTAACCATAAAGGGAGCTAATTGATAAATCAGACTATACAATGAATAAGAATTCTGCTCATTGAAGAGAACATTAAGATAGTGAAAAGACAACCTATCTGTAAGAGAAGACATTTGCTATATACACATTTCACAAAAGACTTGTATCCATAAAATATAAGAACTGTATCAGTCAGCAAGAAAAAACAGACTAGTAGAAAAAAATGGGCAACACACTTGAACATATACTTCACAAATGAATATATCCAAATGGATGATAAACACATGAAAAGAAACTCAATTCATTTGTCATCAATGAAAAGTAAATTAGAACCACAATATTACACCACCCACCAAAACAGTTATAAAGGAAAAGAAAGAAAATACCAAATGTTGTTTAAAATGTATAGGAAACAAAATCCTCTACTTGTGGGAGTATAAATTGGCATAACAGCTTCTGTAAAAACTTTGATAGTAGCTATAAGTATGCAGAATCTACAATCCTATGGTCCAACAATCATATTCCTAGGTGAGTACCACCATTGTACATGGGTGAATGGAAGTGCTTGCAAAAGTTCATGAAAATAAATGTACTAGAATGTTCATAGCAGCACCATTTATTTGAAAAACTAGAAATTATCCAAATGTTCACCAACAATAGAATGGATAAAAAAGACATTCTGGGGCTCAGTGGTAAAGCACTTGCCTCACATGTGAGGCACTGGGTTCGATCCTCAGCACTACATAAAAATAAAAGCATTGTGCTGTGTCCATCTACAAAAAAAGATTCTCTCTCTCTCTCTCTCTCTCTCTCTTTAAAAAAATAAATAAAAATCAAAATAATGTATGTTCATCTACAACTAAAAATATTTTTAAAAGACATTCTGATGATGTGGTCACAAAATAGAACAATATAGATCAAGGAAAATGAAGGATGGACAACTATGAGCAACAATGTGAATGAATTTCATACACACAATTGAATGAAAGAAGCTAGACATGAAAAATTATATTGCATCATTATAATATACAGAGCTCAAAAATAGGTAAAATGGATCTATGATGTTGAAACTCTTTTTACTCTTGGAGTACAGGGGGTTCCAATAAGTGGAAGGAGGTGAAAGGGGACTTCTGGTTGCTCATAGTCTTCAGTTTGTTGACCAGCTGTTGTTCATACTGATATATCCAATTTTTGAAAATCCACTGATCTGTACATTTACAGAATGCATTTATGCATTTTTCTTTACAAAAGGTTGGGGAAAGAGTAGAAGGATCTATTTCAAAATGGTAACAGTAAATATATCTGGTTGGTAGGTACATGGATTTTTCTAAAAAGTTTTTTGACATATTCATGTATATTCCAACTTAATAATAATTAGTTCTTGCTATTTCAGCCTGAATTAAGTATTAGTGCTTAAAAATGAACTAAGTCTAATCAATTATTATTATTTTGTATATAAAGAAATATTATAAAAATTGGATTATAATTACCAAAAGCATTTTCCATGTAATTATAGTATCCCTTTGAGCACCAAAATGTAATCATACTATTCCTTTGAGTGCCAAAATCCCTTGTAAAAATGTTATGTATTTCCTGAATTTGAAATTATAAACGGACACTTATCTGCTTTCTTAAGTAGAAGTTATCTTTCCTTAATAAGTCTAGGTCATTAATGACTATACTATACAGTGAAGAATTGAAGGGCAAGTAGGATTTCTAGAGCCCTTGTTCTTGCATCAAATGTGCTAATATTACTACAATATTTTAATTTTAATGTTGGCTTTGAATATTGTTTCCATCTCTTTTCCTTTGAAGTGTCTACCAATTATCACTTGTATGTTGGTATGTTCTAACTTTTCATCCTTTTAAATTTTTTATCTTTAATATCCATGGTCCCAGGAAAATGAGTGACCAGTCTTGTTTGAAAGTGATAAAAAACAAAAGGTTAAATATGAGTAAAGAAAAATAAAACCACCGATGTTGTACTACAGCACACCCATTGAAGTGCCTACAATGTAAGCAGAATAGTAATAACTATGGCTAAGAACGTTGAGAAATGGAAACTCTCATACAATACTGGTGGGTGTATAAATTGGTGTAAGAATTTCATAAAATTCTCTGGCAATATCCATGAAAACTAAAATATATATATTTATGATCCAACACTTCCATTCAAAACTTATTTCCAACATAAATGTATGTGTGAACCAAAAGATACATTCAAAAGTTCATAACAGCATTATGTGTAATAGTCACAGACTGTAAACTAGGTAGATGGCCATCAAAAGTTAATGGAGTGGGCTGGGTTTGTGGCTCATCAGTAGAGTGCTAGCCTACCATGTGTGAGGCAATGGGGTCGATCCTCAGCACCACATAAAAATAAATGAAATAAAGGTATTGTGTCCAACTACAACTAAAAAAAATACATACATTAAAAAATGGTTAAGGCCCTGGGTTCGATCCCCAGCACCAAAAAAAAAAAAAAATGGTTAATGGAGTAAAAGTATATTGTCATATAATGGTGAAGTATATAATACTGCTGCTATACACAACATGGAATAAATAACACAAAATAGTGAGGGTTTATTGGAAAGAAAGATACAAATAAGTACATGCTGTATAATTCTATTAATAGTATTTAAATTTTGGATACAGGCAAAACTAATCTGTGATGCTAGAAGTCAGTTTCAGGGTTTCCTCTCAAGACAAATAAGAGGGAAGAGGTTGGGAGAAAATGCCATGGAGATTTCTGAAGTGCTGGTAGTCATCTATTTTTTCACTGGCATTGTAGTCAGATGGTATGTTAAATGTGTCATAACTGATCATGCTCTACTCATGATTTATGTATTTTACTTTGCATATTTTCCAGTAATAAACTAAAAATACTTCATTAAAATTATACTGAACATTGAATTGAGCCTAGTCAATTATTATGAAAAAATAGTCACATGTTTTAAATGTATAAAAATGTCAGAAATTATCAAAAGAACTTCAGAATAGAATCTAAAAACATCTTTTTTTGGGGGGGTACTGGGGATTGAACCTAGGGGAGCTTTACCACCAAGCTACATCACCAACCCTTTTTAATTTTTTGTGTTGAGACAGGGTCTTACTATGTTGCTTAGGGTCTTGCTAAGTTGCTAAGTCTGGCCTTGAACTTGCAATCATCCTGCCTCAGCTACTCAAGTCTCTGGAATTACAGGCGTGTACCACTGCACCTGACTGAAACCATCTTTTTACATTCCTATTTTAACAGTGTGGAAAACATGTATATGTTAGTCACAGTAGAAATGCACAGTAGAAAGGCACAGCTCCTTTGTTGTTCACTTAACAATAACTACAATGGTTTGGAGACCTGTAGAATAGAAATGGCTGAGGCCAGAAGTGTGGCTCATTGTGGTCAGAGAAGTGATTTCGTGGAAGGATGTCCTTAGGGATAAAGATGAAGATAGAGAGGTCTGGGACTGTAGCTCAGTGGTAGAGTTTAGCCTCACAGGTGTGAGACCCTGAGTTTGATCCTCAGCACCACATAAAAATAAATAAATAAAAACAAAGATATTGTGTCCATCCACAACTAAAAAAATATTTTAAAAAAGATGAAGGCTTTTTTTTCAGTCGGGCATTGAGTGGTTCTTTGGATCATGTCTGGTGGCTTCGCGGATTATAACAGAGAACATGGAGGCCCAGAGGGAATGGACCCCAATGGTGTCATCAAGAGCAACTGGAATGAGATTGTTGATAACTTTGATGATATGAATTTAAAGGAGTCTCTTCTTCAGGGCATCTATGCTTATGGTTTTGAGAAGCCTTCAGCTATTCAACAGCGAGCTATTATTCCCTGTATTAAAGATCCTAAAGGTTGGTCTGGGGATGTGGCTCAAGCGGTAGCGGTAGCGCGCTCTCCTGGCATGCGTACCGCCCAGGTTTGATCCTCAGCACCACATACAAACAAAGATGTTGTGTCCGCTGAAAAACTAAAAAATAAATATTAAAATTCTCTCTCTCTCTCTTTTAAAAAAAAAGATCCAAAAGGTGATTCTGGCACTTGGAGACTATATGGGAGCAACTTGTCATGCCTACATTGTTCGAAATGAAATGCAAAAACTTCAGGCTGAAGCACCACATATTGTTTTTGGTACACCAGGGAGAGTGTTTGATATGTTAAACAGAAGATATCTTTCTCCAAAATGGATCAAAATGTTTGTTTTGGATGAAGCAGATGAAATGTTGAGCCGAAGGTTTAAGGATCAAATCTATGAGATTTTCCAAAAATTAAATACAAGTATTCAGGTTGTGTTGCTTTCTGCCACAATGCCAACTGATGTGTTGGAAGTGACCAAAAAATTTATGAGAGATCCAATTCGAATTCTAGTGAAGAAGGAAGAATTGACCCTTGAAGGAATCAAACAGTTTTACATTAATGTTGAAAGAGGGGTGGAAGTTGGACACACTTTGTGACTTGTACGAGACACTGACCATTATGCAGGGTGTGATTTTTCTCAGTACAAGGCGCAAAGTGGACTGGGTCACTGAAAAAAAATGCACGCCGGGGGCTTCACAGTTTCTGCTCTACATGGTGACATGGACCAGAAAGAGAGAGATGTTATTATGAGGGAATTCTGATCAAGGTCAAGCCGAGTTCTGATCACTACTGACTTGTTGGCTCGTGGGATTGATGTGCAACAAGTGTCTTTGGTTATAAACTATGATCTACCTACCAATCGTGAAAACTATATTCACAGAATTGGCAGAGGGGGTCGATTTGGGAGGAAAAATGTGGCTATAAACTTTGTTGCTGAAGAAGACAAGAGGATTCTTTGTGACATTGAGACTTTCTACAATACTACAGTAGAGGAAATGCCCGTGAATGTGGCTGACCTTATTTAATTCCTGGGATGAGATATATTTAAATTCAGTGCTCGCTGTTGCTGAATAGGCGATCACAATGTGCATTGTGCTTCTTTGGGAATATTTGAATCTTGTCTCAGTGCTCCTAATGGATCAGAAATACAGATTTTGATAGCAAAGCGACATTAGTCGTGAGCTCTTGTGAGGAAAGTCATTGGCTTTATCCTCTTTAGAGTTAGACTGTTGGGATGGGTATAAAAGATGGGGGTCTGTAAAATCTTTCTTAGAAATTTATGTCCTAGTTCTGTAAAAATGGTTATATTAGATGTTCTCTATCATTTAATAATATACTTGTGGACTAAAAGATATAAGTGCTGTATAAAATCAGCCAATTATGTTAAACTAGCATATCTGCCTTTATTGTGTTTGTCATTAGCCTGAATAAAAGGCCTTTAAAATTGATTTTTTTAGAAAGCATTTGAATGCATTTTGTTTGGTATTATATTTATTCAATAAATTATTTAATTAATGCTAAGTGTGAACTGGACCCTGTTGCTAAGCCCCAGCAAGCAATCATATCCTAAGTAGGGTGAAACCCCCAGTAAAATTGCCATATTGCACATGTCTTAATGAAGTTTGAATGCTAAATAAATTGTATATTCTCTTTTTTAAAAAAATAAAGATGAGAAACAGGGACAAATTTGTTAAGGAGTTGAATGCTATGGAATGATATTAGGATGTCATATCAGGTAAGATGCCTCCATTCAATGTTGTTTTTCTTCTTTATTAGGTGGGGAAGGTAGTAGTAGAAGTCCAACTCTGTGAGCTAGGTTTTTCTGGGGGGGGAATATATGTTTTCATTTATAACTGAAGGAAATAAAAATCCTCTCAGGGGCGGGGGGCTGGGGTTGTAGCTCAGTGGTAGCGCGCTTGCCTAGCATGTGTGAGGCACTGGGTTCGATCCCCAGCACCACATACAAATTAATAAAATAAAGGTCCATCAACAAGTAAAAAAAATTTTAAAAATACTCTCAGAGTTTTCCCCTGTAAAGCATCTGTCTAGGACAAGGAACATGGAGCCCTTCTGCTGATAAAGAAACACGAGAGTGAAAGACTATCAGATCTAACCTCAATCATACCTTTGCAGCAGCTTAAGAAGGTGCTGCTTTTCACAAGGTTGTCTTAAAGAATAATTAGCACACAAACCACACATTTCTATTTTATAGAGCATGCATATTTGTTTCTACAAACATATAAGACTTTAGTCCAGTCTGGCCAAATCCATGTTCCTAAACTTCCTCCTTTGCTATTGTGGAATGTAACTGGTATCTAGAAAGTGTCCAAAATGTGTGACTGGCCCCCACATATGAAGGCCATGGCGTCTGAAATAATTCCAAGGGCAGGATAACTGAATGTAACAGCATTAATTACTGTCAAGAATTTAAGGAAGGATTTCCAGAGTGTCTGCAGATGGCAATCTTGTTTTAATTTTTTTTCTCTTCATAATGCTCTCCTGCACTCCTTGACAGTTGAGTCCTGGATTACGGCCATGTTTTATTCCAACTATTTTGCTAGCACTCCAAGAAAATAAAGCATTTAATCCATCTTCCTGCCTAAAATGTTTGTATCATGTCTTCCCAAACACGCATGTGCACTTGCACACATACACGTACGTGAACAACTGCCTGAAGTAACAAGTTCTATTCTTGTGCTGCCATTCCCACCCTGTAGGACCCCAACCAGTTCTGATATACTACTAAATGAAGACTAGGAAATCCAGTCTTTCCTGTCTAACCACCTTCATCATCATCTCCCACCCATCCTAGCTCTAGCCACCCTGGGTAACTGGCTGTATGCAAACTTACTTTGTACTTTCACACCTCTGGGCCTTTCCTGTTGATAGTTCCTAAGACTGGAATACCTTATAAACCATGAACCCTTTTCATCCTTTTCATCACTTAGAGCTCAACTCCTCTTTGAGGGTTTCTTTGCAACCACCCCCCAATCCAAGACACACCAGACTAAGCTGTAATTCATTGCTTGTTCCTTCTGTTTTTACTGTATGTTAGTTGACCCTACATGAAAGCACCTGTTTACATCCCTTTTATATGAGCTATTTATAACAAGTAGGGCTAAACACCCCTCTAAAGTCATATGGTATGAGAAAGTACATATGCTTTAGATTCTGACAGACCTGGTTTCAAATCCTTTCTCTTGCTGCCTTACTTTGAACACGTAAATTTACTATCTTGACCCAATTTCCTCATCTGTAAAGTAAGGATTATTAAGAGTAGGTACATCATAGCTAAAATGAAAGGATTTTAATGAGAAAAGTGAAGGTGCCAGGAACAGCACCTGTCACATAGTAAATTCTGCATAAAAGATTAGTGCTCATTACTATTGCCATTGTTTGAATGTATCCCTGAAAGTAACCTCCGTATGGAAAAGAATAATCATTGTTTGTCCTCTGATGTACCTCTAACACCTAGCACTGGCTTGGCATGTGGCACATGCTTAAGAAATACCTTTTCTGTGGGTAGATGAATTAATGAATCTATAAAATTATTATCCTTGTTAACATCCTTCTCCTCCTCTCTGAATGCTCCACTAATTATCATGGTGCTTTATACCCCACAGAAAAATTTCAAGTGCAATGTCACTGAAACATCTCCTATCCCTTGACCCTTTTGCTTTATCTTTTATCCCCTTTCTCCCCCGCCCTCAGTTTTAGGGATGGAACCCAGGGTCTCACATATGTTAGGAAAGCGCTTTTACTGCTGAGTTATATCCCCAGATTTACTCCTCTTTTTAAAATTCTCTTCTCTACGAAGTTCGTGTCCAGCAACAACCGCTTGGACTCGCCTCGCCTGCCCAGCAGGGGTTAGGGGAGGGAGTGGAAGACCGTGAGTGGGGCGTGGCCACCACGTCGCAGAGCCCGACTGCGCCTGCGTAGGCTGCGGCAAAGCTAAAAGCTCTCAGGCTTGCGCTCCTTGCTGACTAGTGCTGGTGTAAAAAGATCGCCCTTCTTTCCAGCGCTCACTTTTGATCCGCCCAGCTCTCGGGTCTCGGCTTTGTGCCGAGGCGCCAACTCACCTAAGGTCCTCTCTCCGACGGATCGCTGACCTACCAGCTCCCGCTCCTGTCTCCTGGAACCATGTCTCTGGTAAGCCAGAATGCGCGCCACGGCAGCGCAGAGACCACTGCAGATTACAGCGACGGCCGGGGTGAAATGCAGGCTACTAACGCCTCCGGGCCCCCCACCTCCATGCTAGTCCCTGATACCCTCCAGGGCTCTCAGGTTCCTATGGACCCTCAGGGTGCCAGCGCTTCTCAAGCCACCCAGGACCCGAATGACATCGAGGTCCTCATCGACGAGCAGTCCCGACGTTTGGGGGCGCTCAGGGTCCACGACCCTCTAGAAGACAGGTCGATAGCTTTGGTGAATTTCATGCGAATGAAAAGCCAAACCGAGGGGTCTATCCAGCAGTCAGAGATGCTGGAGTTTCTCAGAGAATACTCAGATCAGTTCCCTGAGATACTCAGACGAGCCTCAGCTCACCTGGATCGGGTCTTTGGGTTGAACCTGAGAGTTCTTGATCCCCAGGCTGATACTTACAACCTAATCAGCAAACCGGGTCCCCAGACCACTGATCGGCTAGCAGAAACTCTGGACGTGCCAAAGGCAGGTCTCCTGGCCCTTGTCCTAGGCCACATCCTCCTGAATGGCAACCGGGCAAGAGAGGCCTCCATTTGGGACCTGTTGCTAAAGGTTGATGTGTTGGATGAGCCTCAGAGGATCAACAATCTCTTAGGGAACACAAGAAATCTCCTTACTACTGACTTTGTGCGCATGCGATTCTTGGAGTACTGGCCCGTGTATGGCACTAATCCCCTCGAATTTGAGTTCTTGTGGGGCTCTAGGGCCCACAGGGAGATCACAAAGATGGAAGCCCTGAAGTTTGTGGCAGAGGCCCATGATGAAGAACCCTGGAGCTGGCCAGAAGAATATAATAAGGCCCTGGAAGCTGACAAAGCCAAAGAAAGAAGCCAGGCTGCTGGCTTAGAGTTCTGGTCAGAGGACACTATGAATGACAAGGCAAATGATTTGGTCCAGTTGGCTATTAATGTCACTGAGGAGTTGCTCCCTATACATCAGGATGAGCTATTGGCTCACACTGGCAAAGAATTTGAGGATGTGTTCCCAAACATCCTCAGTCGAGCTACTCTAATCCTTGATCTGTTCTATGGGTTCTCTCTGATTGAGGTTGATACCAGTGAGCACATCTACCTCCTAGTCCAGCAACCAGAATCAGAAGAAGAGCAAGTAATGTTAGAGAGCTTGGGGAGACCCACTCAAGAGTATGTGATGCCAATCCTGGGCTTGATCTTCCTGATGGGCAACCGTGTCAAAGAGGCCAATGTCTGGAACTTGCTTCGGAGATTTAGTGTGGATGTCGGGAGAAAGCATGCCATCACCTGTAAGCTTATGAGGCAGCGCTACCTGGAATGCAGGCCACTGTCCTACTCTAATCCAGTTGAATATGAGCTTCTCTGGGGTCCTCGAGCTCACCTTGAAACCACCAAAATGAAAGCCTTGGAGTACATGGCCAGGCTCTACAGAAAGCGACCACAGGACTGGCCAGAGCAATATAGGGAGGCCATGGAAGATGAGGAGGCCAGAGCCAGATCCGAGGCCACTGCCATGTTCTTCTTTGGCTCCATGTGAAGTTTGTAAAAGATGTATCACTATAGTTGAGTGGCATCA
The DNA here is from genome assembly GCF_001458135.2 of Marmota marmota marmota. Lineage (NCBI taxonomy): Eukaryota > Metazoa > Chordata > Mammalia > Rodentia > Sciuridae > Marmota > Marmota marmota. The sequence continues at coordinate 1,598,752 of NW_026000338.1, forward strand.
GTTAAAGGGGCCTTGAGAAAATGGGCATTGGGGCCCCAAATCAGAAGTTGGGGAGGGTTGGGGTAGGGAGTACACATTGTGCTTACTATCTGTGTTCCAGTTCTAATTGTATTTCCTTCCTTCTAATATACCCTAAAATTAGGTTCATGATCAATGTTTATGAATTGCTCATTTGCCTTCCCTGTTTTGTTTCAGTATAAAAGTTCAGACAGCTATGTAAAATGTACTGGTAATGTTTACATGTTTGAAATAATCAGTAAAACTATCAGGTGTAGAAGTTAAATAACAATAATAACACACACACAACACACACAAATACACAATACAAAAACACACAGCCACTGATCTGTGGTTGCCTTCCCTTTGTGTCTACTGTTGTGTGAAAAAGACTGCCATTTACCTGTATTTACTTTGTTGTTCCAGAGTGTAGTGAAAAATAAAAGTATAATGAATTAGATACCCTGATAATGCATTCATTTATTCTGTAAACATTTATTAAGCACCTGTATGCTCTGAGCACAGGGCTATGTGCTGAGAATATAAGGGTAAAGAAGACCCAGCTGGGCCCCAGAGCTTAAAGTAGAGGAGCCATGGAAATAAACAGCAATTACATTATGCTGTGACATGTGGTATAATAGGGGCAAGAAAATCTGGTGGGGTTGTGCAATGGAAGTTCTAGCCACCCTGGGTAACTTTAGGTGCTGGGATGTGCAGTGAAGAAGGCATTGGGGTCTATGAAGGGCTGGAGAAGGTGCAGGAGTATTAATCAAGGAATGAGTGGAGGAGGGGAGGTGGTGGGAAGCATGAGGTGGTACTGGAGGGCTGGGGACAAAATGTAATTTAGTGATATCTATTATGATACCCAAATTTGTGAAGAGGGATTGAAGGAGGGACTGTTGGTGAAGACAGGGGCAGTGTGTAATGTGCCTTCAGGGGATTTGAAAGTAGCTCAGAGTTTGGGGGGCGTAGTAGAGATAAGTCTGTGGCAGAGGTAACAAGGGTCCTTATTCTCAGAAAGCGGCTCTTGGGAATCAATAGTGGCTTTCCTAAAGGCAGCTGGTCTTGGATTTGGAGTCAGACAGAACAATTCATCTGAAGGAGCTCTGTAAGGATTCCTCCGCCAGCGCAGTTTATTTCAGCACCCAAGCTGTTAAGGTGAGTGTTAGCATTTTGGCTCTCTGCATCCCGATTATCCCAAAGCTTCTAACCCAGCTCGCTTCCCTAGAGTGCTGGCAGCTAACAATTTTCTGAGAGGTTTCCCTGGCACTGGGTTGGGTATTATGTGGAAAGTCACCTCTGACTGGGGGAGAGGAAGTGATTCCTGCCAGTAGTGCAGGTTTATGCTTTCTCGCCTCCTGGCACCTGCAAGCATTCTGTCCTTCCCTTTCTTTTAATTACCAGACGCTACCTTGGACTGCCACCTTCTAGCAGATGGGAGAGCTGGAAGACTTTCCTCACATTTTTGTCAGCCTCAAGAAGAGAACACCACAACCTTCTGGCTGGGGAAGTGGACAGGGCGGGAGGAGGGATACCCACTCTTTTGGCCCCTAAGTCTGATCCGCAGCGGTGCTGAAGCTTAAATTGAGCTGTCTGCTTGGGAAAAGCACTGCGCAGGCGCACTACACGGTTGCCGGGGCGATGCAGCCCTCCAGCCGGCGTCTGGGTGATGTCCCCTATAGTAGCATTCCAAGAACTAAGGGCTAAGGGCGGGATTTCCGGTGACGAGAAAATTAGTTACTGGGGAAGCTGAGCTGAAGGAGTTCTGGAAAATGAGGTGGGGTGGGTGGGGTTGTGAGGTGGGAGGGTATCCAACTTAGAATCTTGGAGTGGGGTCCTACATGGACGCTAAACTGTGAGGATTTTATTATTCAGCCTCCTTGGACTATAAATCTGTAATGCTTGTGGGAAAGGGGATGGGAAGATGGGAAGCAAATAAAGGTGGCAAGTTTTTCCTTCCTCTGATTTTTTGTATTGGTGTACAGTTTCTGGGCCCTCAAACATGTCAGCTGTTCTGGGGGCTCCAGTAGAGAGAAACCTGCCAAGGAGAAGGTGTAGCATCTGAGCCAACAATCATCAATGTAAAACTGCCAATTGTTTTAGTATTAACTATGTGTTAGGCACTGTGCTGGGTTTTCCACATGCTCCACTGTAATCTCCCCACCAATTCTTCAAGAAGCATTGTAATATTGCCATTTGATGCTACAGTTAACTGAGGTTTAACTAATATGTCCAAGATCACACAACCAGTTAGTATGAGATGGGCTTGAAGTCTAAGGAGCCCTACTCTTGGATGTGCTATGTTCCCACTTCAATTTTCTGATTCTCTGGAGATACAAGGAAGGACTGCATGGCCAGAGTGGAGGGGCAAGACCAATGCCCTCAGAGGGAGGATGAAAGTGAAGGTGAAATTTCTTCAGATTCTTCCTTGTTTTATCACTGGTGCTCCATGACACTTGTCTAGGTGTAGAATGCAATTCTGTCCAGTCTTCCTACTCTGTACTATAATTCTTCCCTAGTCTGCTGCTCTTAAAACTTCCAGACTTATCTGCTGGCCTTCACCCAGTGGACAGTCAAACATTACCATTTCTGGCCCTCCAGAAGTGTTTAGTGATGCTTTTTGGAATAGTGAAGGAACAATAATCTGACAGAATTACTGACTTGTCCAGAGATGCTCAGAATGCAAAAACAGAAATGGAAAATAGCAAATTCCACATGAGATTTTCCAGAAATAACAAAAATGAGACTTGTAGAGCACATGTTCATGGTGAGGGAAAGGATATAGTCTCTCTGTGACCACAGAAATTCCTTCGAAGGCCAAGAGATATCCAGGTATTCTTCATCTTTCAGCACCACTCAGAATTAACACCTTTAGGAGAAATATTTAAGTGTGGAAGTGGGTGTCTGTTAAAGAAGACTTACAGATGATTTTGCACAAATTGCTCCAATGTATAACCACTGGTAAGCCTTTAGAATTAAACCAAATATCCTAATCTCAGGGAATTTATTTGAAAATAGGAAGGTTGGAGTTCATTTAAAGATTCAGTGGGCTGTCAATTCTCTCCTACTATTGAAGTTTTGACCAAGTTGGGGCATGTAGAATGGGAGTTAGATATGGGTTCATCATTCTATATGTACAATGCCATCTAGAGTCCCCTTTGACCTATAATTGTGATCTTTCCCAGGAAGATAACTTTGAGATTACATACACTTTAATTAGCTGAGACCCAGGTGTGACATCTTTCAGAGAAGATGAGTGGTTAGGGAAGCCTTTACCCATCCTTTCCATCAGCTTCTGTATACACATATAAGCCATCTATAAATAAACATATCCAAGGATATAGCTGTGCTGGATTGGCATATGTGGGTTTCAAGTCAATTTTCCCAGCCCCAAGATCTGCTGCCTCCAAACTCTCTAATACCAATGACTTAGACCAGCCCATAAACACCTTTCAGGTTCAGACAAGGACCCCATAATAGTCTCCTTCTTTCCTACATGGGATCTCCAGGCAGTGAGATTTCTCATTGAACAGGGTTTTTCTACCCCCTCAATGAACAAACAGCAATGTCTTAAATAATTCTCTGCACACAGTGTTTGAGGTTAATTGTAAAGAATGTTAGAAAGGAAAAGGGAATCATAAGACACTTTTGTTCCAGACTCCATAGGAATAAACCAAGCATCAGATCAGGAAGGTACAATGTATTTGAATGGTTAAGAACCCTGGATCTATACAGTGCTGACTTTTGTCACTTACTAGCTATGTGACCTTGAGCAAGTTATTCAATATCTCTTTCTAGACCACTTGAAGCTATTTTAAAGAAATTGATAGAAAAGCCCAGAATCACACATATTCTATTCAGTGATGTCAGAACTCTTAACTTAGTTAGGCCAGTTGTATCTTAGTCTAATGATATTTCCACGCCACACTGCTACTTTTAAGATTATTATTTCTCAATACCTTGGTAGCTAATTTTGAATGAATACTGAGTTCACAGAATTACTAATCATTGTTTTCTTTAGTAAATACTTCAGTAAATTCTGATCCTAGGTGGTTATGAATTAGTGATATTAGGATACACCGATAATTCATTATTTGCAGACATTCAACCACAAGACGCTTTTCTGGAAGCTCATGGGTAGTCTCTTTAAGCAGAACTCAATGTCCCACAAGAAATCACTTGCCTTATTTACCCCTCAGGGATTCCCAAATCAATAAGGATGACTTCCCTTCTAAGGTTAGGAAGGGAGTTGGGAAATGGAGTTTAATGTTTAAGAAACCTGCATCAAACTCCTCTGTTGAGAGCATTTGGCTTGGCATGCATGGGTCTATTTCTGTCCTCTGAGTGTCCACTTCCCTTGAACTATAGAAGAGAAGGAAGATGGAGCAAAAGAGGACACAGGAGGGTCACTGTTTAAGAAGTTGCCCTCTGTTCTGAAGCTTCAACCTGCTTGGATCATAGCTCAGGGAAGCTTCCCTGCCTGTGAGGGCTGAAGGAAACATGGTGCCCTGGGTGGGACACAACCTGCATTTTTCTCCTTCTGTAAGACAAAGAAGGCTTCTGTCATGGAAAAAGGCATTCATCATTCTTTCCATCGAGAGAGACTATCCCAAGATCTAATTGTGGAGACCAGGTGTGAAGAGCTGGTTGCACAGAACTGCTCCCCTTTTTCTGGATTGGAATTGGAGGTTGCAAAGCTTAGGAGGAGGGAGTAAGGAAAGAGAGAGCTTTGACATAGTTATTAACATCAACCATTTATACAATGCCTTCTCACATAAATATGGTTATGGACATCCACATATTTCCTAACAGATGAGAACTACAGAACTCTTGGCACATAACAACTTCATCCAAACCCTTGCACTAAGTATCTTAACCAAACTCTAGCATGACTTCTAGCTGCATAAGATTGACCCTAGCCCTCATTTAAATGACTTACTGAGAAAGTTCAGTGTTGCCAGGAAAATTTACTGTTTGTAAATTAGTTTTAACCAATGCCTGATGATAAAACTCTGACCTTCCTCTTTAGAACATTTACTAAAAGGCTTTACAATTGTGAGTATGTATCTCTTACAACACAGAAGTGTCTCTCTAAAGGACTGGAGACCCATTCCTTTGAAATGTAATCATTGAGAAGGATAGGGCATCAGTCTCTGTGGAAGAACAGAATCCTAACTTTGGCAACTGCCAACTAACAAACACAGCTGGCCCAATCATATTTACCCTAACCTAACCAATCTTTTGTCATTTTCACTTCTCTGGTTCTACTTAGGCCCACCCCACATTCTCCCTTTGAAATGCCTCAATTACCTCTGTACAAATTGGAATGGAGCATAGTTCTTTACTTTTAGTGGCTACTGAATAAAATCTTTTTTTTTTGGGGGGGGGGTTCTATGGATTGAACTCAGGGGTGTTCTACCAGTGAGCTATATCCCCAGCCCTTTCTATTTTTTTAATTGAGACAGGATCTCACTAAGTTGCTGAGGCTTGAACTTGTTATCTTCCTGCTTCAGCCTCCAAAATAGCAGGGATTACAGGTGTGCACCACCATGCCCAGTCTTAATAGAATCTTTTTTTTTTTTCATTCGATAACAGTGTCTCACTATTATTTCCAATACAGGTCAGAAAGACAGTAGTCAAGCACACCAAGTGAAGTCAGTCTCTACCTCTGCCAGGGAATGAACTGGACCTTGATGAGAATGGCAGCCCTAATACGTCTTGTCTAGATGGCCTTCATTGCCAACTCCATCCTTGAGGAGCCAGACCCAGCTCAGTTGAGCCCTGATGTAGTTTCACCTGATAGATCCTGAGATCTATCTTCATGGAGAAGGGGCAGAGAATGGATGTTCAAAGATCATTTATCCAGTTCAATTTTGACAAGCCATTACTGAACAATTGCTATATTCTGAACTTACGTTACATACTGACTACAAAGATGAATAAGATGTAGCCCCATCTTATTTGTGACTAAACTCACTCTTCAGCTTTATATCTGGCAAAATATATGAGCAATTTATTAAGGTTTTTATTTAAATGCATAACTTTTCATTTTTAGAATTTCTCATGGATTCTTTTTCAAATATACATTATTTTTCATGAAGCCTCTATTCTTGCCTATGGATTCCAGTCTTCAAAAAATCTCTTTCAACATTTTAAACATACTTATTTTCATATTTGTCTACTATTGCTCATTTATTCAGTTGTGAATTCTGCTGTATGTTGAGCCTGCTCAGTATCTAATAGTGGATTGTTTTTGTATATGCATATACTTACAAAAAAATTTGTATTTATGTCCTTTTTTAGCAGAAATTGTTGTTTAAGAGACTCTGAGGCTGCCTCTGCTGCCAATCTCTCCCTCTTGAGGGGAGGGATGGAGTTATGTGCAGTCTGGTGCAGCTGTTCCACTCCAGTTCTTCCAGCAACTACACAATGTCTTTCTGAGCTAGGAGGCTCTCTCGGGACTCTCCTGGAGAGAATCAGTCCTGCCCCATTGGAATCTTTTCCTGTACATATGTCTTTGAAATATTTATCCAAATGTCTGCTGCCCTTGTGATTCAGTGTTTTTGTACCATTTATATATTTTTAGTGTCATTTCAATGGGATTTTGGAAAGAAAAGAAAAATAGGGACATCTTGACCAGAACACAGCACTTATTTTAATAGATAAAAGTTGAAATCAACTTAAATTTTCAAGGAAAAGTTTTTTTTTATTTATTAGTAGAATTAGGACCCTACTTCCAATGAAACAGTACAAAATCTTTAGGAATGATGGATGATGAAGAATTACAAATAATGTTCAATATGTACTGTTAAATACAAAAAAAGCAAGCTATGGAACAATACATATGATGTCAATATTGTCTTGTAAAATGTATGAGTAAGTAATGGAAATAAATGTTAAAAACTTGTGAATAGCAGTATGGTAGATGGAATAACAATTCCTTAAAGATGTCCATGTCCTAATCTCTGAAATCTGTGAATATGTTACCTTATGTGGTAAAAGGGTCTTTCCAGATGTGATTGAACTAAGGATGTTGAAATAGGGATCTTATCCTGGATTATGCAGATAGGTTCAACATTATTATATAGATTCTTATAAGAGGAAGGAAGGAGGATCAGAATTAGTAATAGGAGATGGAACAGTGGAAGCAAGAGGTTGAATGAGGAATGTGTCTGTTGCAAACCAATGAATGCATGCAGGCTCTAGAAACTGAAAAAGACAAGGAAATGTATTCTTCCTTCAAAATCTCAAAAGGAACCAACCTGGCTGACATCTTGACTTTCATCTAGTGAGACTGATTTTGGACTTCTAACCTCCAAGCGTATAAGATAATAAATATTTGTTGTCTTTCTGGCCATTTGTTATAGCAGCAACAGGAAACTAATATAAATGCTTGTCACAGGGGAGAGTATTTTGGAATAATTTAAATTTCTGCTTTTTCTTGAAAAGAAATTAACATTTAGATAAATAAGACAAATAAAATACAAGACTTAAAGCAGCTAAATCTGTCAATAATATTGAGACCAATGTCATGACAACAAAAATAAAAGTATATAGTAAACATGGTAGGAGAATGCAAAAGGAAATAAACACACAGTTCTCATAAAAGTAAAATAAACACACTTGTCTCATAGAAGTAAAAATTTGTAGTAGATTATATGACATGAAACAGAGCTACATTAAGGGGCTGGGGTTGTGGCTCAGCGGTAGAGCGCTCACCTAGCATGTGCGAGGCCCTGTGTTCTATCCTCAGCACCACATAAAAATTAAATAAATAAAATAAATATATTGTGTCTAACTACAACTAAAAAAGAGAAAGAAATATAGCTACATTAAATACACAATAAAATTTTAGTAAATGTTTATGTACTCATATATTGCTGTTTCAAGAATGAATTTTTAAAAAACATTCTTGGATGTGAGCTTATATTTGGTTTGAAGGATCATTCCAGACTTTATTTATATGAGGAAAATTTGAACACCACCTAAATCTTTAATAATATTTGATTGGTAAGGGAAATTAAAGCCTGTTTGTATAATGAAATCCTATGTAGACATTAGAAATGATGGTGTAAAAGAATAGTTAATATTAAGAAAGTTAGCTGGGCTAGGAGCAGTGGCACACACTTTTAATCCCAGTGGCTTGGGAGGCTGAGGCAGGAGGATCGTGAGTTCAAAGCCAGCCTCAGCAATTTAGCAAGGCCGTAAGTAACTCAGCAAGATCCTGTCTCTAAACAAAATATTTTTAAAAAGGGCTGGGGATGTGGTTCAGTGGTTAAGTGCCCCTGGGTTCAATCCCTGGTATTCAAAAAAATTAGCTGGACATGGTGCACACTTATAATCCCACTGACAGGAGGGCAGTATGTTCGAGGCTAACCTCAGAAACTTAGTGAGACTATGCCTCAAAATGAAAAATAAAAAAGTCTGGGGATGTGGGTCAGTGGTTAAGTGCCCCTGGGTTCAATCACTGGGAAAGAAAGAAAGAAAGAGAGAGAAAGAG
>NW_026000338.1:1607261-1634614 GCF_001458135.2 Marmota marmota marmota
TCTCTCTCTCTCTCTCTCTCTCTCTCTCTCTCTCTCTCTCTCTCTCTTTAAAAAAAATGAAGAAGCAGGAACACTTTAAAACTTATTCTATGGGGCCAGGATTACCCTTATACCAAAGCTAAACCAAGACACCAAAAGGGGGAAAAAAAGCCCTACAGGCCAATATTCATGATGAGCATAGACACAAAAACCTTCAACAAAATACCAGTAAACCAAATTCAACAATACATTAAAGAGTTCATACACCATGACCAAATGGGATTTATCCCTGGAAAGCAAGCATGTTTCAATATATGAAAAGTCACTCTGATATGTCCATATATGCAAAAAAGCATCTGATAAAATTCAACATTCTTTTATGATACACACTCTCAACAAACTAGTAAGAAAGGGAAATTGCCTCAACACAATAAAGATCATAAGTGAAAAGCCCACAGCTGATATCATATTCAATGGTAAAAACTAAAATTGTTTCCTCTAAGATAAGGAAGAAGGAAAGAATGTCCACTCTACTTCTATTCAATGTAGTACTGAAATAGACAAAAAAAAAAAAAAACTTCTAAAAAGAGTAAATAAAATTATCTCTTTCTTCAGATGATATGATCTAATGTATAGAAAACCCTAAGGACTGAACCAAAAATCTATAGGAACTAATAAAAGTTTCATACTACAAAATCAGCATATAAAAGTCAGTTTTTTGGGGGGTGGTACCACGAATTAAAATCAGGGGCACTCAACCACTGAACCACATCCCCAGCCCTACTTTGTATTTTATTTAGAGACAGGGTCTCACTGTGTTGCTTAGCTCCTCCCCATTGCTGAGGCTGATTTTGAACTTGTGATCCTCCTGCCTCAGCCTTCTGTGCCACTGGAATTATAGGCATGGGTCACCACACCCGGCAAAAGTCAGTTTCATATCCATATGCTGACAACGAATAATATGAAAAGGAAATAAAGAAAGCGATTCAATTTAATAACATCAAAAGGATAAAATCCTTAGGAATATTTTGACCAAGAGGGTGACAGTTCTGTGCACTGAGAACTGCAAAGACATTGATTAAAAAAACCTAAAGTACAAACAAATACAAGGAAAGACATCCTTCGATTTATTTGTTTTGGAATGGAAGATTTAATATTGTTAAAATGTCTATACTACCAAAACCAATCTACATATTCAATGCAATTTCCATCAAAATCCTAATGTTTTACAGAAAAATTAAACCTTCCAATTCACGTGACCATAAAAGACATTGAATAGTCAAAAGATTCTTGAGAAAGAAAAACAAACCCAGATTTATCATCCTTTTTTATTTCAAAATATATTACAAAACTATAATAATCAAAACAGTATGGTATTGTCATAAAGACAATAAGGCCAATGGAACATGGTAGAGAGCCTAGAAATATATTCACCCACATGCAGTCAATGGATCTTCAACCAGGGTGCCAAGAATACTCAATGTGGAAAAGATAGTTTCTTTAAGAAATAACATTGGGAAAACTAGGTATCCATATTCAAAAAATGAAATTGGGCCCTTATCTTACATCAAACACAACAATCAACTCAAAATGAATTAAAGATTTAAATGTAAGACCTGAACTGTAAAATATCTAGAAGACCAGGGAAAATGCTTTATGATGTTGGTATTTAGCAATGATTTGTTGGATTATGACACATATGCACAAGCAACAAAAAATAAAAATAGATAACAAGATGACATATAACTGAAAACCTTCTTCACAGAGAAGAAAACACTCAACAAAGAGACAGAATTCAAAATGGAAGAAAAGATTTGCTAAAAATGTATCTGCTAAGATGTTAATGTATCAAATATATAAGGAACTGACACAAGAGAAAAAACCCCAAGAATGAAATTAAAAATAGACAAAGAATTCAACCAATATTTCTGCAAAGAAGACATGCAAAGTGCCAACAATTATATGTAAAATGTGCTCAGTATCCTTGGGAAAATTCAAATCAAAACCTCATTGAGATATCACTTTATACCTGTTAGGATGGCTATTATTAAAAAACAAGTTAACAAGTGTTGGCAAAGATGTGGAGAAGTTGGAACCCTTCTACACTGTTGGTGGAATTTACATGGTGCAACTGCTACGGAAAACAGTATGGAGATTCCTCAAAAAAAATCTAAGAACTACCATATGATCTGTCAATCCCACTTATAGGTATGCATTCAAAAGAATTGAAACCAGGACCCTGAAAAGGTATTTATACTTTTATGGTCTTTGCAGAATTATTCACAATATCCAAGATTTGGCTATAACATAAATAGCTATTATCAGATAAATAGATAAAGAAAATATTGCCAAGCAATACTATTCAGTCTTACAAAATAAGGAATTCCTGGTTCACCTCTCTGCACTATGTTGGGTGGCCTCCTGAAGGTGCTGTGCAAACTCCTATGTTGAGCTGAGCCAGGACCAGGACCAGCACTTCTGGGGTGACAATGAAGAACAAGAACAATTACTAAATAAAAGCTAAACATTGAAAAATTTTCTTTTTACATAATTAAAGAACAAATTTATGAACCCTTCAGCAAAAGGGGTGACATAAAGAAAATCACGATAGTCAGGATAATATTAAAAAAACAGCATGAGGATTCTATTTTGTGCAATACTATTCAAGCACAGATGCAGAAAATGACATGCAATATGTAAATGGATGACTAAATCATTCACAATGACTAGGATACAGGCTTTAAGAAAATCAGGCAGTATAGACATGAGCATCTTGGGGGCCAATACAAGATGAGTATTAACAGGACCATGATGCTGACAGAGGAGACTATGGAAAACTGGCATTAAACCAGTGAGTAGTCAGAGCCCTGTTGTGAAAATTCACTCCTTATGTCTGTTGAATTTGTTGAAGAACATTAACCAAAGTCTGCAAACCAAGCCATTTTTACTAAACTTTGTTCAATGTCTCTTCTGAGCTGGAAGCCACTTTATGGTTTTCTTCTGGAAATTACTGAAGGACAGAATCCAAGAATGCCTTTAATTTTATTCTTAGAATCTTGGCCATGTGTCAGTTTACCAAAATGATAGCCAGGTCAAAAATTGTATTCCTCCACAACAACTTGATGTATAGTGTTGACTGAGCTGTTAGCCACAAATACCATCCTTCTTTCAGGAAGATTGGAAAGAATGTGAAAATTTGTTTTACCATGTTTGATTCTAAGTGGGTTAATGATCTACATTGGGACCTGGAATGATTTTTTTTGTTGTTTGTATGAGACAAGGTTTAATAAGTTGAATTTTGCTATGTTATATAGATTAGCTCTAAATTAGGGACAGGTGTTCAACAACTGAGTTTGTTTTCTATGTTGAATTCTAATCTCTAAAGGCAAACTTAGAGATCAAGGAACCTTCCTAAATAGTTTGTACAAGAGCTTGAGACAGTTCCAGGGCACACTACTTGCTTCCATGTTTTATGTATTATGAATTGGGTGCAGGACTTGAGTATTTCCTAAACAAATTTTTGTGTTTTACCTAAAGATTAAAAAAGCAAGGGGTTTGTGATATGGAGAACATCAAATACTCTAATAGATAAGGGAAGACACAATCAGTAAGAAATGGGATGAAATATCAGGGAACATGAGTTATAATATTCCCCTCACATGTTGAAGGTTCCTGTTTGGTCAATCATATTTTTTTTCTTTTTCAGAGTAAAATTGGGAACAGAGAGGATTTTTTAAAAAGAGCTTGAAGATTTTTTAAAAAGAGCTTGAAGTGAGACTGCTTAGCAAAAACAAACATAAAAGCTTCCTTCAGGAAATGTCTATTTCAGTCAATTCTCACATTTAAGTTTTTTCCAAGTTATGTTTATTGAGGTTCCAGCCTTAATAGAGGGGAGTGTAGGGAAGTTATTTGCATTTGTAAAGCAAGAGACGATTTTTTAACATTATATGTTATCTGTTGTCCATTTAAAGCTACTAGTCTAATATAATTTTCACTGATATGAATAAATGTGATTGTCCATCTAGAAACAAAGTATCTTCTGGCTTCTAGCACCTCATTGTGAACATATTTCATGCTGCAGTAAATGTGAGTTTTCCCATTAAATTCCAAACTGGTTATTTGGATTTTTAAAAGAGATGTAACTAGTTTTCAGTGCCTAAGAAGGAAGTATTTGCAGATATTTGATTTAATAAAGATACCATGTTAATTTTTAAATTTCTTTTTCACTGTGTTTTGAACTGATATATTTTATATTCTTTTGCAGTAAAATATAACTCAGATCTACTGGCCTTAAAACCAAGGACAATGATTCTAATTTGAATTCTGTCTTTTGTAACAGGTTTCAATAAAGTTGGACCAACATATAAAAATAAATAAATAAATAAGGAAATTCTGCCACATGTGACAGTATAGAAAAACCTGGAGGACAACATGGAAAATCCTGGAAGAGTGTTATTCTATCCCTCTCAAATAATATATAAGGATATATCTCAAGTTCCACATACATGTGAATTTATATGCACATGCATTCATGCACACACACACACACACACACACACACACAACATGGAGCTAGATCCAAATCATAATAGTTTTTTTCTTAAGCTTGCTGCTTTTCTTTTTGTTTCCTTGTGTTTTCTTCCTTTTTTAAACTTATTTTTATGCACTGATTTAATACACAAAATCCAGTATTTGTGAAATGAAAATGCAAACAAAAATTTTAAATGAATTAGCTTACTGTATTGAATGAATATAACAAATGTCATAATATTCAAAATATTTGCATTGTAGTCTGATTTCTTAGAAGACTGTCCCATGGTATTATTATGATTAAAATTGCCTTGTGCAAATATTACATTTTGGGTATAATGAAACATCAAGTGTTTATGTCCAGTAGCCAGTTGGATATATGAGTCTAGTTTCTCTGAGTCCTCTAGAGGATGCCCATCAAATGTCTCTGCCATGTCCTGGACCATATGAACATGATGAAAGTATTTTATGATGTTTGCTTGATGATTGAGAAGAGTTTGAAATTGGTCAAGTTCATGAATCCTGTAAATTTTGGCTACTTATGGTTTTCTTCATATTTTGTTATAAACATTGCCCTATTCCTTATTCCTTCTTTATGATTAAGAAACTAATCTCTCTGTGTTACTGTTTAGGGATCTTGGGTTCATTGTCTCTGCTCAGCAAAGAATTGAAGAACAGGACACAAAGAATAGCAAGCTAAAGGATTTATTGCAAGAGCAAAAGAAACAAAGTAACAGACTTCTCTTAAGTGAAGGGGCCCAGGAGTTGGGAGTTCCATAAGGAAGTACTGACTTGTTCTTTGGATATTCCTCCCATTCCTTTTTTTTAATCTTCTCTCCTTTCCATTCTCCTATCATTGATACTCCTGATGTCCATGCATCTATCTTAGTCTTTTTATTGGATCTCGTACTTGTGTACACAAGCACAGAAATGTCTGCCTGATTGGATTCCTTGCTCGTGTTCATGAGCACTTTTTCAACTGGCAAGTTTTCCTTACTGGAGGACCCTCTTTGTGCTCATATTGTCTGGGCCTGCCCATGACTTCCTCATTTGCCATCTTGCCCTGACTACCTATGCATTTCTGAATCTCCCTCAATCCCCCCTCAGAGGACACCCTGACTATTGTAGGGAGTTGGGATGATGACCGCTCTGGCTACTTCAAGCTGAAAAGGGGCGTAGTGAAGATTGAGTCTGAGTGTCCTCCCGAGGAGAGTTTAAGACGAAGAGGTGTCGTCAGGATAGTCCAAAGGCCCTCAGTAAAAACTGGCAGGTACATTTATGCAGGTTTCCATCTGTACAACCATCTGCATCTTAATGGCTTTCAGCCTGGAATGGATAAGGCAAGTTAATGTATTGAGAATACAAGGTGCAAAGATTAGATTTTTAATGAAAATTAATAGGGGGCCCAATTAAGGGAAAAACAAAGTTAATGAAGGGATAGCTGTCCTGACTGTGGCTCAAATTGTATTTGGTTCAATTCCCTGGTTATATCTATGAAGCCATGGTGCCTGTTTTTAAATTTTTATATTGATTTTTACTGTTTCTGTATTAATGATGTTTGTGTAACAGATTTTGTTGATTACCATACAGACTCCTCCTTCACTGGCCAATAAGTAGTCCAAAGCCAGATGATTGTCAGGATCACATTAGCAAGAGAGTCTAAGGATCCTTATAATCCTTAAAGAGCCTAGTCTGTGCTTTCTGCAAATATTTCTAGGGTATTAGTGGGATTTTTGAGAATGACTTCATGGTAACTAAATCCAGCCCATGGCACCACAAGGTCCATAGCTGCTCATTAATCCTAGTGCTCTCCTGGATCTTGACTGTGTGATATTATGTATGTTAACTCCTATCCCCTGCTGTTCAAGCATACCAAGGGCACAAGGGCCCATAAATTGGACATTATCAATACAAGGATAGGTGATAACTTGGTTTGTAGGCTGGGGAACAGGATTACCCTCAAAGGGTAACAGGTAGTTGTTGGGGCCATATATAAATGTGTATCCTGGAGGGGCACATGCCTGTGGATGGCTGAGTGATTTAACCAAGAAGGATTTTGAGGACCCACAGAGAAGAATCTATACATGAGCTAGACAGAGCTTCAGGAGGCACAGGCAGGGTTAATGACATCATGGTGTATGGCTTTAGGTGTATGGCTGAAAGCCACCTGCCAAGTGACAGAGATCTGTCCCTAACATATAGAACAGTCATCCACATAGGGGTGCCAGTTTCTGTTTAGGTAGGTGTAAGCACTGGGGTACCAATGGGTCAAGTTAGGAGAGTAGTTATCATATAAAGGGGAATAATTTGGGAAATATTGGCTTTGAGCACTGTATTGAGTAGAACATAGTTCCCAGCAGGGACAACATGACCTGTTGGATTGATAGTATAGAGCATAAAGTATTTCCATCTTATTAGAGTGGTAAAAGCAGGGTGTAAGCTCAGCACACAGAAAAGAGTATAATATCTGGAAAGATATTTATAAAGGTTTCATCTTGGTTCATTCTGAAGTAAGGGTAAGGGTTAAATTCCTAACACACACAGGCACACGACTCTAATAGATGTGTGAAGTGGGTGGCAAATCCAACAATTGGAAAGTCCATTTCCAATACTGATAGTCTGTAAAAAATTAACTAATGAATTATCTCCCCAAGGACCCAATGTAAAACCTGTACCTTGGCTGGTAAAGGAGATGGTGATTGTTATAACAACCAAGGGTTATAAGAGTAATAAGGGCTTAGCCATGTTTAAGAGAGCATAGGCAAAAGCTTCAATATGCAAAGCAAGATTATTTAAAATAAGTTAACGCCAAAGATAGCCTACATGTAGTGTTACAATCTTCTGGAGCCATTACTGCTAGTCCTATAGTAAGTAGCAAAGCCAGCGGTATTGCAACAAAGAGACGAATAACAATTATATCACTTAGCTCATTAACACAGGAAATTGAGATCTTCGTTGTCTCACAGGTGTAGTGGTCTGTAGGAATCTCCATTGTGGTGGGTGGAGTCAAGAGGGGGTCTCCATTCTTTAAGATAGTTATGATGTATCTAGGAGTCTTGTCCTGCCATATAAGCTGCTAAAGGGGTGGACATGATTACAGGGTAAAATCCCTCCCAGTTTAGAGTATGTAACCACTTGTTTAAATCTGTAGTTTTTATTAGAACAAGATTTCAGAAGAGGGGGGGCCCTTGATGACCTCTCTCAAGAAGTTCTTGTCGAATTTTTGTAAGAATCTGTTGAAACTTGACCAACTGAGTTGCATGAGATACTAATTGTGGGGTCTCAGAATCCAAAAGTAAATTACTGGACAAAAATGGCCTTCCATATAGGGACTCAAATGGAGTTAGACCCTGTCAGCCAGGGGTATTTTTTAGCCCTATTAGAGCCAATGGCAACAACTTAATACATGGGATCTGGGTTTCCCAGAGGAGTTTGATTAAGTGTCTCTTCAGACATTTATTAGTCTTTTTTGACTTTGTCTAAAGACTGAGATCTCCATGAGCAATGAAGGTAAGATTTTATTCCTAATGCTTGAGAGAATTTTTGCATTATTTTTGTCTTAAAGGTGGGTCCATTATCACTCTGAAGACTCTGAGGGAGACAGAATTAAGGAATAACTTTTTGAAATAAGACCTTTACAACTTATATAACCTTTTCAGATTTACAAGGAAAGGCTTTTACCCATCCAGTGAATGTATCTACCAGAACCAGTAAATATTTTAATTCGTTCCCCCAGGCATATGGTTAAAATCTAATTGTCAATCTGATGGGTCAATCAGACCCATCATCTCCAGGAGGGCAGAAATATTTATTGGAAGAATCAACCCACTGACAGATTTCACAACTCCGAATGATCTGTTGGACTGTGACTTTGAAGCCCTTTCCTGAAAACATTTTTTGGGGTATTATAATATAATACCCCAAATGTATAATAAGAGTATTATCTCTTCCCAAATGGTAGAGGTTATAGAAAGACTTTAAAATCTTTGATTGAGATGTTTGAGGAAGTTATGGGATTCCCTCAGGAGAAACCCACTATGCTCTATGATCTAACTGGTATTCTTGAGTTACAGCCTGTTGAGCCTCCTCTGCCAATTATTGAGGGTATTCAGGGGGCAAAAAGAAGTTTTCCTATAGGAACAAGGCAAATGTGGAACTCTGTAAAGTGGCAGCCTTGGCTGCTATATTCACAACCCTATTTCCTTTAACTATTGTGTCTTCCTCTTTTTGATGACCAGGGACATAAATAACTGCCACCTGAGAGGGCAGGAAAATTGCCTCTAGGAGACAAAGAATCTCCTTGACACCAACATGAGTGCCAGCAGTAGTGAATAATCCTTTCTTTTTCCAGATAGTTGCATGGGTGTGAAGTATAAGAAAAACACATTTGGAATCAGTATGTATATTGACCCTTTTATCCTTGGAATGTTCCAGTGCTTGGGTGAGAGAACTAGTTCCACCAGTTTGGCACTGGTATTGGTGGGAAGTGGCCCTGATTTAAGTACCCCCAAATCTGTTACCACCACATATCTGGATCTCCAATTCCATTAAACACCAATGAACTTCATGTAGATAGTGTAAGGTCAGGGTTATCAATAGGATGATCAGATATATCCAGTCTGATGGCATAATTTTTCATTAAAACTTCTTCACAAGAATGGAAAGGGTTTTTTCCTCTATCTCAGGTAAGAAAGATTGAGGTTTTGATAAGTTTTCAGGTAATTTTGGATTCTTCTAACAAAAAGGGCCAAATATTTAAGTATATGGCTATCTGTTGGCTATCTGTTATCCTAAGACTACATTTAGAATTTAGAATTCCTCCTATATCATGGGAGGTAAATATTGTCAGGGGCCTTCCCAGAATAAGTTTATATACCTTAGGGATTAAGAGTCCCACTGCAGCCACAGCTCTAAGACATCCAGGCCACCCCTTGGCCACCTTGTCCAATTCTTTATTTAGATAACTCACTGGATGGGGAGGGGGCCCCAAATGACTGTAACATATACTTGAAAGGTTGTTTGAGTGGGTAAAGTCAAGGTAGGTGCCTGGGTAAGAGCTGTTTTTAATGTATTGAAGGCCTTTTTAAAAAATCTCTGGAGCTGAGTTAATGATGGCATGTGAGTTTCCCTGTGCCTTTTTGAGGCACTGATAAAGGGGTCTTGCTTTCTGCACATATTCCAAATTTTATAATATTAGTTGTTCTCAGAAAGGCCATGAGTTGTTTCACTCTCTGAGTAAGGGGATATTACAGTATGGTTTGAATTCTTTTTGGGCCAAGCTTTCAATTGTCACCTTCCAGTATAACGCCCAAGTATGTAACCCAGGCAGGCACAATTGAGCATTTTCTAAGGAAATTGGCCAGGAAATTGAGAAGAGAGCTTGCCCCTTCAGAAGTCACTTTCTAAAGGTCCACATAAGAGAAGGTCATCTACATATTACAGTAACACTGTTTCAGGGTATAAAAAAATCCATGAGGTCCTGTGCCAATACTTGTCCAGACAGATGGGGGCTTCCTCTGAATTCTTGGGGAAGAACTGTCCAAATAACTGTCCAGCTTTATGGGTAGGATCCTCAAAGGGGAATAGAGACTGACTCTTTGAATGTAGAAAAATTCAGAAAAATGCATCTTTTAAGTCTAGGACAGTATAATATGTAGTTCCCTGGGGAATCTGGTTAAGGAGAGTGTATGGATTTGTAATCAGTGGGTATAGAAGGACCACTGTCTCCTTGACTAAATGAAGATGCTTAAATGTTCTCTATTTATTGGAACTCTTTGTGAGACTCCAATATAGGAGTATTATGAGGACTTTTCTACCAAAACTCCTTCTCATTTAAAATTCAACATAATAGGTATAAGTCCCTCCTTAATCTCAGAATGTAAGGAGTACTGTCTTTGGCAAGGAAAGTAGGAAGGATTTTAAAAATGAATTTTGACAAGGGTTTTAGTCTTTCTATTGAGTTGATATCTGACCAAATTGTGGGGTCCACTTTGTCTTTATTAAAGGTAGATAATTATATGCCCCAGATGGTAACAACAACTTGACCCTTAATTGAGATTAATAGGTCTCTTTCTAATATAGGGGTTGAGGTCTCTGGCATGATGAAAAAGGAGTGTCAGAAGTGGAAAACACCCCATTTATAAGCAAGAGAACTAGTAAAATATCTCTCAAGGGCCTAGCCCTATATGCCCCAAATGGTTACTTGTCTTGGGACTGAGGTCCTGGAGAGAAGGACAGGTCTAAGAATCGTGTTCCCATATCAGGAAGGAAGTTTATATGGTGCCTGTCTACAAAAAGTTTATCTGGGGCTCCTGAAACTGGACTTCAGTCATAGGAGCCATAAAGAAAGCCCCTGGACCTGTCATTGGGAACTGTGTGTGACAACCTTGATCCCCTCAGGTTCCAAGGACATCTAACCTTCTGATGGTTCCTTGACACAGAGGACAAGATCCAGGAGGCAATCCAATAGGTGGTTGACTCCTCTGGGGACAATACTTTTTAAAACAGCCTTCTTTCCTGCATGAGAAGCAGGAGGTGGAGGAGTACTGCTGGGACCTGCTTGCATGGCTGCCATCAATTCTCCATGTTATTCGTCCTTTCTTTTTCCTTTTCTAGGTCCTGATTATAGAAGACTGCTGTAGCATCCTGGACCAACTGGTCCAATGTTGTTCCCTGTTCCACAGCCAGTTTTTGGAGCTTTATCTGTATATCTGGAGGGAATTGGGTCATGAGTTTATCTTTAAGAATGATTTCCTTTGTCTATAACCCTGGCTCAATATTAGTATGTTTGGTAATGACCTCCCAGAGCCTCTGAATTTTTGGTTATCAGTGGCTCCTTTTTACCCTGAATCACAGTGGCCATCTGGGCATAAATGAAGGGTTTGACCTGGGCCCTTCTTAATCCTTCCATCACACATTATTAGAAGTGATGTCTGTCCCAATCATCCTTATCCATGTCCATATTCCAATGTAGTTCTGTAAATGGGATGACATGGTCACTGGTGGGAATATCCCAACTTCTTCCTGTCACTGTCACCTTTCCTCCCTGAGAATATAGTAATCATTTCCACTATTAATAGCCTTTTGTAGAACCCTTTATCTTTCCAGGGTAGTCAGGGTTTGGCCCAAAAGCAACATCTTTCCATGTTAAGTCATAAAGGTTTGATAGCTGTTAGAAGGTCTGAATATATTGTTCCAGGTTTTTGATGTAGCCACCTAGGTCCTCTCTTATACTTTTTAGTTCAGTGAGTGAGAAAGGAATGCGTACCATCTCAGGTAAAAATTTTCTTCCTGGCATTCACCTAAGGGGAAACACCTGGGTAAGAAGCATTTTGGCATTTCCTGACCATGGGAAAGTTTGCCCCTGAATAAAGAGGGCATGGTTTTAAGCATACTTCCTCTGTCTTTGGTCCCCTTAGACTAGAATAAAGCCGGGAAGAGGGCTTGGGAACAGGAACCTGCTCTGTAAGTGGAGCAGGTGGGATTTCCTTTTAATCTGATGGAGGTTTATTATCCTCAAGCAAGGGATTTTCCTTTTCTGGGGTTTTTATTTCCAGTTTAGAGCAGCATAAGCCTGCCAAGGTCTGAGTGTTAAGTTTATAATCCTTTGATAGTTTAGAGTGATCCTTTAGACAAAAGAACAATTGTGCATAAGGAACATCACTCCATTTACCCTCCTGTTTACAGAATAGATCTACTGTTGAATGATACTATAGTTTAGAGTCCCCTCTGGTGGCCATTGTTCTCCATCTCCCAATGGGTACTAAGGCCAAGCCTCAGTGCAAAAGAAAATCAAGGATTTTCATTTTAATTGGGGATTCATCTTAACCCAGTTTTTGAGCAGACAGGAGAGGGGTGAGCCTTGTGGGATTTTGAGAGAATTGGATCCCATCTGGAAACAAAAAGAAAGATGAGGTCTTGATGGGGGTTGCCTAATCCCCATCTCACTCTTTTATAAATCCAGAATGGTGGCTCCAGCCTGCAGTCCAGTAGACTGTCTTGGCCCAAGTCTATCATGACCTGATAGGGACTAGCCAAGCTTATTCATGGCCAGTGGTCTAGGTCCCCGATATTTCTTTTTGTAACCAAGATATCTTTGGTGTCTCCATTCCTTGAATACGTGTATCTCCCAAAGTACTGCTAGCACAAAAGGATTGATGGCTGCCAGGAGGGAAAGGATTTGTAGGGAGGGCACCCTTCTAGTGAATTCTTTTGTCACCGTTTCATCTAAGGAGTCACTTGCCAGCCTAGTGTAAAGAAATTCCACCCAGGAATATGGCATTGAAACCCACCTAGTCCTTGCTTTCCAAAGTGCTGCGCAAACAAAATGAAGAAGATGGCTAGCCACTATCATAGTTGCCTCTTCCTTTCCCCCTCCCCAATCTCTTTTTATTTCCCTCATGCTTTTTTGAGATAGGGGGATATGATCACTTAAATGTCTCAGAAAGGAAGGAAGTTCTTCCAGATTGGGAGTGGTCTTCTCTTCTTGCCATGGATAGTCCCCCTGGCAGAAGGGACAAGGAACCAGTGGAGGACATAAACGACCTATTAGCAGCCTTACATCTGAAGATAGAGTTCTCTCCCACAAAGAGGAGAAGAAACTGTACCAGTGTTGTCTAGGACAGTGAGGTCTATTGCTCATTTTGTACCCGCTCAGAAAAGCAAAATGAATCAGTCTTGGAATTCAGCCTTGATAACTGTGGCAGGGGACTTTCCCAGCCTTAGAGAATCAAAGAAGTGCCAGACGATCAACTGTCACTTTGCAGGTCTCATCAGCCGTTTAATGCGACTGCTACTGACCTTTGAGTCGGTGGTCCTGATCCCGGATGAGCCCCCGCGTTTGTTACCGTCTAGGGGTCTTGGGTTCGTTGTCTCCACTCAGCAAAGGATTGAAGAACAGGACACAAAGAATAGCAAGCTAAAAGATTTATTGCAAGAGCAAAAGAAACAAAGTAACAGACTTCCCTGAAGAGAAGGGGCCCAGGAGGAAAGGATTGATAGGAAAGGATTGACTTGTTCTTTTGATGGGCTTTGGGTTTTCCTCCCTTTTTATCTCCTCCCTTCTCCACACTCCCCTCATTGTTGCTCATTGGTACCCCTCCTGTCCACACGTTTATCTTAGTCTTTTTATTGAATGCTCACTTGTGTGCATGAGCATGGAAGTGTCGGCCTGATCAGGTCCCCCACTCAGGTCCATGAGCACTTTTATCAACTGGGAAGTTTCTATTATTGGTGGACTCTCTTTGTGCTCATACTGTCTGGGCCTGCTACTGACTTCCTCATTCTCCATCTTGCACTGTCTGCCTATGCAGTTCTAAATTTTCCTCCTCTATGGCCTGGCAAAGAGCCTTTGGAGTATTCTTAGTCCTCCTTCATTACACATTCAACCTTACCCTGAGTATCTGAATAACCTGGGTGGTATACAAAGGACTTTTAAAAACATATCTTGGTACAGAATATGCTAAGAAATGATATTGCAAAATTTTGTTGACAATTCACCAACTCTAGTTCATTTTTAATTTAGTGATATTATTTGGTATGAATTAACAAAAAAGAAATCACTAGGAATGGAAATATTATAAAGAGTGAGTTCATCAGTCTGAGTAAGTGCTTTTGAAGGTCAGTTTATCCAATGACACACAAATACTGTCATTTATAAAAAAAACTGGTATCACTATTTGGGTATAGGATATCAGAATATATTTTTCTTTGTACACACAAAGGTTTCTTATCTTTTTTTCTTTTTATAGTTTACAAGGAGATGACACATACTAACTCTGGTGTATCCATACAATGTAGTACTTCTCATCAACAAAAGGAAAAATATACCCATATATATGACACTATGAATCTCAAAACCTTTTTGCTCAGTTAAACAAGAACACAGAGGACTATATGACACCATTTATATGAAGTCCTAGAAATATCACAAGAAATCTATACAAAAAAAAGGAAACCAGCATTTGCCTGTGAAGGAAGAGAGTGGTCACTGACTGGGAAGAGACCTGAGGAATGGTTCTGGGGGAATTATAAAGTTCTCTAAATATATAGAGTTTTGTGTTACATGTATATGTATTTGTCAAAACTAAATAACTGGGGCTGGGGTTGTGGCTCAGTGGTAGAGCACTTGCCTCGCATGTGTGAGGCACTGGGTTCGATTCTCAGCACCGAGTATAAATAAATGAATAAAATAAAGGTCCATACAACCATTAAAAACCTAAATAACTGGTATAGTTCTGATTTGCGAGTATCTTTATGTAAATTTTAACTCAAAAGAAAAAAGGAACAATAGCCAAATATTAAACTCTAAATATTCACATGATATATTATCTAGGGTTGGAAAGTAATGTTGTCTACAGCTAACCTTAAACCACATCAAAAAATGACATGAATTGTTGGACGCATAATAGACAAAGATATGTAAATATATATGTATATATACACACATATGTGTCATATGTATAGATGTATGTGCAAAAATTAAAAAAATTGCTAATATCATAGTATCAAAGTGATCGTTATACAGATGTCCAGCCATGGACATGCTATGCAAGCATTCAACCACTGAGCTATATCCTCAAGCCCAAATCCTTTCTTCCTTAAAGCATGTTTTAGCAATTTTGAAGTCATCACTGTGCTAAACATTATTATAATGAAAACATTGTTCCCATGAAAGAATGTTGATTTAGGAACAATTCTATGAGATAAGAATGTCAGGGTCAGAAGATACATGAAATTGTAGGTGATGTCACATATTTTCTAGGACAACTGTATAATGAACCATAACACTTTTCAGTTTTATGAATAGGATATAGGAGGGTCAGTTTTAATATCAATGCAAATGAATAAAATAAAAAATGCATTTATTTGGGTTTCTCTTGGTTGTAACTACTGATTTATTAAATATTTCAATCTTATTTTAAACATAGATTGTTATAAATAAATATTGGCATAGGAAATATTGGGAAATGCAAGTCAACATGAGGAGAAGATAAACAATATCTTCCATCACTATTAATAATTTTTAAGATTTAACTCCTCACTTCTCACTATGCTTGAACAAAGAAATGAATATTAAAGGAACAAACATAATATCTGCCTTAGACACAAAACTGGGGGAAGAAAACACATCATTCCTGATGATGTACATGTTATGGCAGACTGGGAAATTATATCAAAATATGTTCACACACAGAGACTATAACAATCAATAAGGATAATACTTCAGAAGATAATGCAAAGAATATTTGAGAAGATCCTGCAAAGAAATGGATCTGTATCTGATAATTTATTTAATAAAAACAAAGTAGAATGGACATACTTAAGAATGATCAAATGGAAAATCTATTTCACAGCACAGGGGAAATACACCAATGTCAAAATAAAATGTTGCCCTTGCAACAGGAATGCACTGGGCTCTAAGCCAATACCTTCAGGAGAGTTGTCTGAAAAAAGGCTGAGGTGGACTGCAGGCAGGGTGGGTAAACCCCAAACAGAGTAGAGAATGGACTTTCAATTGCAATGCAGTTTATAAAACAGGATTTCTGGACCTGAACTCTCCATGACTTCTGGAATCCTCACAGCACTGTACTGATCAAAAAGAGGCCCACAGTGTTCTCTGGCTTCAGAGTCACCAGTGGGGATAGAGTCTAGAAGTTGGCACTGGGTTTTAAATTTCAGAGCATTGTACTTGTCAGGAAATGGAGGCAGCCTGTATCCTAGGATGGAAAACTCAAAAAACGTGACTGATTCAAGAGTAAAGGTGTAAAGGGGTATGTGTGGGTGCTTCTAAAGCACTCGCAGGTCAGTAATTGTAGCTAGACTAGACTCAAGGCTTCAGAATGTCAAAACAGAAATTGGAGGTAAACGGGAATCATCATTGCATCACAAAGTACTTTGAGGTCTGAAATTTGAAGCCAGAAATTGACTGTCAAAATGTATTCAATTAATGGGATTGTGTTTAGCCCTGGTGGTGTCATGTGCCCGCACATCCATTTCTTTTTGATAAGCACACATGCACACTGGAAGCTACTGACAGAAAATCATGGGGAAGGAGTTGCAATCTTTGGTGGAAAGAAAAAGAGAACCAACATCTTGAGGTGATCTTTTAGGAGAATAGTGGCTATTCCCAGAGCCCCTGATCAGATTCCACAGAGACTCAAGATGAAATTCAGAATTCCCTAAAGAATTGGTGAAAAGCAAATACATTCTGTGATCCAAGCTTGACAGTTGTTTAGTGGGAGACGTAAGCAGTAGGGCTCTGGAGTTCATTCTATTGTGCTATAGATATCCAAACTCAATTAGCTGAAATGCAAAGCCACAGGGAATATCTTTATGTAGATATGGGGTTTCCAGAGCCACCATTCAGTCTTCAGGACCCACAAATGATTGTGGAGGGTGGAGGAAGGGATGAAGATGGAATGCTTTTGGTCCCTCCTGGGTATGCTGTTGCTTCTATTTTACTCTCAGAGCTCAGCGTGACTATCAGTATTATACCTGGTGAGACTACTGGAAGGACAAGGCCACAGGGAGGTTCAGGCCCCCATTCATCCCCAGTATCTTGTGCAATAACTGCCATGTCCAAAATGCTTCATGAACTGTGTGTTGAATACACAAAGCAATGAATGAATGAGAAGGACCCTTGTGGTGTTAGATGGTAGACACCCTGTCCTGGAGTTGGATGCAGGAAACAGTTTATCGGGATTTAAGGACAAGATGGGCCACTGGTTCAAGTTCACAAGGTGCTTCAAGATCATGGAGGATCTGGACTCTCTGGGACTCAAGAGTGGACAGAATTTCCTGAATGATATTGGAGAGGGGCTCATCTGGGATTTTAATGAGACCCCTATGTCCATCCTTGAAATTCCAAGGTGCTTGATGAGGCAGTGAGAATGCACCAGAGGTCTAGGACTCTGGAAATAGTAGTGGGGTTTATGATTTTTGATTGTGACTCTGGCCAGTGGGAGGGAAGCATCCCTGCCTGTTTCTTGCATATCAAAGCAGTTTTCTGGTCAGACTTTGGGAAAGAACATGACCAGACACCTGAGGTCCTTTACCCATTTGTAATAATGGTGACTTTGCAACCTGACTTCAGGATCCAAAGGTTATTAGGGTCAGAGAGTTAAGTCAATGAGTTCCTACCACTGGGGTTTCAATTCAAATTGCTAATTTCTAATTTGCCAAAATGATGCTTTTCCTCCCTCGCTGATTATTTTTCAAAGAGGCACAACCAGGATTTGGTTGTTTGCTTGTTTTTAATACAACAATGAAAAAGAAATGAAGAGAATAAAGACAGTGCTGTGCAAAAGCTTTGTTCAAGAAGTGATTATGTAGGAAAAATGCAAATCAACAAATTCAATGCATGAGGGTGAAAAATTCTTAGCAGATAAATTGCTTGGAAGGAATTTGAGGGATTTATCAAAAAAAGCTATCAGAATCCCTCCTGCCCACAACCCCAAACTGATCCCTTCAGGGTTTCAGCCATTGCAAACTGGTCTCCATCTCTGACATTCCCCTCTGCTACACATAGAGCTCCTCCAGAGAAAAGGGAGGGGTGTGCAGACTGATGGAGTGGCCAGCAGCAATTGCAGCCTGTTACTTTTAACCTCCACACTGCTGCAGGTGAGTCATGAAATGACCTCCCTGACCAGAGCTGGCACTTGGAGTCTTCCTCGACACAGCTATTTCCCAAATTCTGAAGCTCTCTCTTGCTTGGGTAGATTTTGATAGTTACCTATGGGAAGTCCCAGGTGGTTTCTGCTCTGGAAGCCACAATGCTGCCTTACTCACCCTCAGTTGGCTACACAGAAACTGCAGTTTTGACTGATCCATTCTTGCAGAGGTGCAATTCCCATCCTCCAGGCCTTCCAGGGTGTTTCCCATCAACCAGTGTTTTACTGGCTCTGAGAATGTTAGACCTGCATGATACTTGGAACCTCATATAGCTTGCTCCTGTCTCTCCACCACCTGAGCCTCTCATTTCGCAAGTCAGGGAACCAAAGCTTCAGGAACTGAGGTGAAATGCCAGAGGTCAAAGGTTATGGTGGTTTAACACTCCAAACCAAGACCCCTATCCCTATCCAATCGCTATTTCCATGCTACAGCTTATGATTCTAGCAGTCTACATCTCTTGGTAGATGTTCCAACATTATATGGAGAATAGGAAGAGTGACCAGGTCCAATGTCTCGAAAACAATAGGGAAAAACGGAGCTAAGAATGATCAGCACCATTTGTGCAGACTGGCTGCAGAGACTTTTCTGTAAAAATACTTTTGTGCAGCTTCAAGTCTGGTCTGATCAGATCCTTCTTTGCTTTCATTCGTAGTGGAAAACTCACAATATTGGGGGTGACTTCTCTTGAAGATAAATTTCATTTGTTACATAGATACTTTGAAAATGAATGCCTTTGTTGGTGAACACAGGCAGGCAGTCCTCGCCACTCCCTAACATCTTACTTACCTCAGGGCAACACACAGTGTGGACTGGAAGACTGTCCTGGATGGATGAGCTGTGCATGTGCTTGAGCTTCTATATCTGCACATGAAGGTCTTCATGTATCGGCATAAACCCTGCCACCTAACAACATACTAGTCCCATCATCCAAATGCAAGGTCACTGGAACCAAATATGCTTCCACAAGTGTAGGGATGGTCCTGGGGAAAAATATTCTCCCATGCACATGAAACCATATAATCACTCATGTGAAGAGTAGAGGAAGGAACCATGTCTGTACATGTATATAAGTGTGGAACTCACTGATGGGGTTGCACAGTAGGTGAGAATGTGTGACTCGACTAAAATTGTTCATACGAGTGACTTTTCTGGGTGGGATTGCTATGATTCATATGCAAGGTGTCCTCCAAAAGCTCCTGTGTTATCACAGGAATATTCAGCAGTGAAATGATTGGAATGTGGGAACTCTAGCCTAATCAGTCCATCCTAGCTATAGTGCCTGACTAGGTGGTCACTATAGGCAGCGGGGACATAACTGGAGGAAGTGGGACACAGGCTGTGCCCTGGAAGGGTTCATCTTCCCTGAGGACCCTTTCCCTCCCCTCTCTCTGCTTACCGGCTGCCGTGGCTTGAGCACCTTTCCTCCACCGTGCCCTTCTGCCATGATGTGCTGCCTCATCTTAGGCCCAGAACCAAAATAAACTTTCCCTCATCTGTGTTGTTCTTGTCAGATATTCTGGTACCAATGACATAGCTGACTAAAATAAGCACCTTCCTGTACATGGCTGTACAGTCTCTAGAATCCAGTCCTTTGGCTGGAGGGTCCCAATTAGTCTGACCTTTTCTCACCACATCAGCCTCCAGTGGACTCTGCATGCAAGAAGCCCTGGGCTGTTCATGGGTTGTAGAGAATCACAGGTCTTTAGAGTACCAATGTGTCTTCCCTCTTTACCATACATTTTATTTCCTGGCATTTGAAGAGCGCCAGTGTGGCTGGAGTTTATGCAGAAATGGTAGGCTAACAGGAGATGAGATAAAGAAGTGAATGGGATTTTATAGTATTGGATGGTCCTAGGGTGGGTGCGGCAGGAAATAAAAGGGGGTTTCTGAGCAGAGAAGTGACAGAATCTGTATGAAGGGCCCTACATATGGTTTCAGTAAGAGACACTCAGGAGGCAACACAATAACAGAGGATTCAGTGAGGAGGCCATTGCTGTCAGAGAGTGACACATGATGATACAGCACACCAGAGAGATTCATGTAGATGGGACTGAGCACTGTGGGTATTGGAGATTCTAAGGAAGGCATAACTGAAAGCACTCATGAATGAACGGTGAAGGTGAGAGGAATCCAAAGATGCCCTCAAGGTTTTGGCTTGAGCAAGGAAATGGATGAGAGTTGACATTCCTGGATGGGTGAAGTGATGGGAATAGGTGTGATGGACAGGGGTTCAGGGCCTCAGTTTTTTGAACGATATATTTGAATTGGGCCTGAATATTGGAGGTGCAAGTGGTTAGACTGAGTAGGCAATTGAACATGTGAGCCTGGACTAGAGGGAAAGATTTGGTTTGAAATACTAATGTGTGATTCCTGTCTGATATAGAGAAGGTCAAAGGCGTAAATCTGTGTATAGTCTAAGGCAGAGTGTCAGCTCTCCATCACTTTAATGAACACCTGACATAGTGAATAGAAAAAAAGAAAGGGTTTGTTTTGCCTACAAATCTGGAAAGTTATACCATGATCAATTGGCCCCACAGTTTGGGCCTCTATTGAGGCAGCACAACACACACATCAGGAGTGCGTGATGGACCAGAACCACTTACCTCATGGCCCAGAAGCAAAAGAGAGAAGGAGAATAGCATTGGGCTTCCAGTTGTCTCTGATGGAATGCTCCAATGCTCTGAACACTGGTTGCTAGTACACACCTCATAGTATTTGCCACCTCCCAATAGCACTGAGCTGGGGACCAATACTTTATCTTATAGACTTTCGGAGACAGTAAAGATCCAAACCATAGCAAGAAGTGAGCATAGGTACAGAGAAGATATCAGAGAGTCAACCGCAAGAACACGCCAATGAGATAAGAAGGAATGAGCCATGACCCTGCAAAGGGGCAGACACTGAGGCAGAGGGAGAACCACGACACAGAAATGTGCTGTCAACCACAGGAGCAAAGTATTGAAAGGAGGAGGAAGTGATCAACAGTGGCAATTTCCACTCCTCAGTCAAGTCAGACCAGTATTGCCCCCTATTGACCAGAAACGACGACTAGCTTTAGTTGCACACAGGTTATGTGCAGACCCCATTTCAGTGGAGTTGTGAGGGGAAAAGTTTAATTGGGGAGGATTAAAGAAAAATGCAAATAAAAGTTGGGGAAACCCAGTAGACACAGTGATCTTTGAGGATGATATGCTAGATGGAGGGGGACCTGAAAGAAAGGTAGGGTTTTCATTATTTCCTTTCTTTTTTCCTAAGATGAGACAATTTGCAGAATTTGCAGAAAAGTTTAATTGGGGAGGATTAAAGAAAAATGCAAATAAAAGTTGGGGAAACCCAGTCAGTACTGACCAGAATCACCCAGTACAGGAGCATAATTTTGTGATGTGCGAGAGAAAACTGGGAGCATCATAAACTGAGGGTGAGTTTTGAGAGGAATGTTGAGAGATTATCCATAGCATTGAGATGGTAGGCAGATTATCTACACACAGCTGTTGGTAGGTGGGAAGTTTTGTAAACATTTGGGAACTTTCTTGTCTTTAAATGTGTCATTATCTCAGACTGGGGCTTTGAGTACTAGATGGAATTTTGCTGAGACAGGATGCTGTAGTCAGTTTTTTTTTTTTTTTTTTTTTTTTTGGTCACACTGACTAAAAGAACAAACAGCCACCTCTTAGAAGAAGAAAAGTATGTTTTGGCTCATGGTTTCGTGATTCTGCACACAATGGGCAACCCCATAGACCTGGGCCTAGGTGATGCCTACTTCATGGTGAAGGGCATTGTGAGGGAAGTAGCTCAGAATATGGCATCCAGGAAGAAGAGAGAGAGCTCTGCAGACCAGGGACAAAAGTTGCATACCAAATGCATGTCCCCAGTGACCCACATCTCCAGCCACACACGGCCTACCTACAGTTACCACCCAGTTAATCCATGCTAGTATTTTCTTCCACTAATAAGGTTAAAGCTTTCACAAACTAATGCTTTCACCTCTGAACATTCTTGCTTTATCCCACACATGAGCCTTTGTGGCACACCTCCTCTCAATCACAACAGAGGATAAAGTGTGAACTGCAGCACCCACAGTGGAGAGAGTGACCTCAGTAAATCCACAAGGTTGCAGCAAAGCCCCCTGCCTTTTCTCTGACATGGCTTGGTGCAGGAGATACAGTCTTGGGAATGCACATTCCAAGCTTATGTTCGCTTCTGTGCATTTGCTTGGTAACAAGGTCTGCTGTGGAGGTGTCTGCTGCCTGGTGAGCCTTGACAGCATGGAGCCCAAGGACACATATCATGGTCCAAATACAGGGCTTACACCCCAAAGGAGACAAAACCTACTCTAACTACCTGCCTGATGAAGGTTGAGGGTGGGTCTTTGGGAGCACTAAGCGCTTCTTCTCCCCAGGGGAATAGCGTATTTTTGTGCCCACAGCCAGTCCATCTGCTGCAGCATACACCTCAGTAAGCTGAGCTTGGGTGTCCAGTGATTGCCACAGTCTCCTACTCTGTCTGGCTTCTGGTTGCTATGGTGATGCGGGCAGGGGCCAGAAGCTCTGCTATCTCAGTGTAAATGAGTGGGAGCCTGTGAATATAGAGGGGGGAGTTGAGTGGGAGGGGGAATTTCTTGCTGGTGGAAAGAGCCTTATGCACTTGAGCCTGTTAGTGATTAACACCTCCTGGGCCCTGCCTCCAAGTAATCACACCATGATTACCAGAGCAGGCTGGTAGGACTGAAAGGAGCCTCATAGCACATAGCAGAGGGTCTTCCTTAGAGTCATTTCCCAGAAGAATGCACTGCATTAGGAAGTGTTTTTCAGCAGTAGTGCTCTCTCTGGTAGGACTGCTGGGCATGAAGCTTCAAGAGCACTTACAGTGTGCCAGGCAAATTCATAGGACCTGGAGATGCCCAGGGGGGAAGACCGTGCTCACCCTATGGGTTTGAGGCCATGGCCAAATCCAGATGATCATCCCAATAGTGGACATGCCCCCTCACTCCTGCTCTCTCTTTCTCCACTTCTGCTGAAGCCCACAGTGGGGTGGGGGACAAAGATGAAACTAGGGGAAGTTGGCTGAAGTCCTGAGAAGCTCAGTCACCCCCTCTCTCCAGTTAAGAAGCTCTTTGTCTTAATTCCAGTAGTCTTGTTCAGCCACCCCAGTTTCCAGACCCATAATCAGCTCTGCATCTCAGTGTCCAGACCCACATTGGCCTAATCTGCCTGGTGGCTGGTTGCTATGGCAATCCTGCCAAGACCTTTCATCACTAAGTGAAATAAAAGGCAGCAGGAAACCTGGAGTGTTGGCCATGTTGGGGAGGGGGGCCTGGAATTTGATTATGCTAATTACACTAATTGAGAGACTTTTGTGATTAAAAGCCCACAAACATAGGCCAGGACATTAGGGGGCTTGACTGGAACAAGGGGGCTTCAAACAAGTAGGAAATGCTTTCTTCATTAGAGAAAAGGGCACAGAATACTTTGCAAGATAAGGAAAGGTGCCACCAGATTAGGACTCAAGGGAATTTCGGAATGCATTCTGACTACTATGTGGAATTTTAATTAAAAATCCAGACCTCAATTTCTGTCTGGAGCATGTTGGCAGGGAGAAATCCTGAATTCCCTCCCTGAGCGCAAAGGGGTGCAGCGCCCCTTGCTGGCCTGAGGGCACGCACCATGCTGTTGACACTCAGCCTGTGGCTCCCGTGGAGTCCAGGTCGGCATTGGTTTGGGGCACTCAGCAGCTCTGCTGCCCACCTCTCTGCAGCTCGGACCTGCCTTGTTTTCCTCCTTTCAGCCAATATTTTGGACTCTATAATCAGCTTAGGTGTCTAATGATTCAGTCATGGCTTAATTGGCCCTAGCTGCTGGTTGCTATGGCGATGAAGCCAGCAGCTCTGCTCTCTAAGTTGAAATGAGGGAAGCTGAGTTGGGAGGGGGACAGCAAATGGAGAGGTCCAAGATTGAAGGGGAGAAGACTCTAACTAAGCTAATTGATAGTCTTTGCTGATTAGAAACCCATAAACACTGGCCCCAGGGCCAAGGCAGTGGGAGGTGGAGCTTACCTGGGAAAATAAAACATCCTATACAAAGGAAAAGGTTTGTACTAGACACCTTCCCAAGAAGTAATCCAGGGGGAGAGAGAAAGTTCTACTCTTCAGGATCTCATTATGAGGGTTTGAGGACACAAAGATATGGGGGAACTGAGATCAGCCTCCCAGGAGTCTAACACTCCTCAATTTTCAATCCTGACAAGTCACTGAGGCTGACAAGTGGGAGGGGCCTGGAATTAAATCACATGCTGGGTAACAGCTATGCAGTCCAGGGCTCCTGATGACCTTGCCTGACCTTCCTCTCTGGCTTAATCTGCCTCCCTTTGAGACCAGGATGGAGCCCCCCATTTCACAAAGACATGAAGCCAGGAGGACAAGCAGCCTGCCCAGGGACACACAGTCCCCTCTGGGATGACACAGTGGTTCTCCTGGCTTTTCCTATTCACCAGGCAAAGGGCATGTGGACCAAGAACTTGGACACAGAGATATTTATCTCTTCCAGGTTATCCCAAGGAGGGTTTTAAAAATATATGTTTAGGGAGAAGTGACTGACAATCTGCCTATTGCTTCTCCTTGAGGAAAGTCCCCATCCTTCCCTTCTTGTCCCCCTCCTCTTGCTCAGGATAAAGCCTCCTTCTGGAAGTCCTTTCAGGATCCAGGCTCTCCCCCTACTGGTGGGCAGCACTGTTCCCCTTGAACACACAGTGCAACTATTCTGGAGACCCCACGATCAGGCTGCCAAGCCAGGATTATAGATCCAGAAGGAGCCTACAGGAAGGGAGGGGCCCTGTGTCTGGGCGTGGGTGGTCAGGGAAGTCCCCTGGAACAGTACTGGAGCTGCTTTCCCTCTCTTTGCACTCAGTGCAGCTCAACAACCTCACCCTTCACAAGCAGGAAAGAATCTTGCATTTGGGTCCTTCCTCTTGGGGGGTCATAGTCTGTGAAAAGCCATGTGGAAGTTAAGGGACATACTTTTCCTCTATTTCACAAGTGAGGCAGAGATCCACATGGTCAGTGCAGGACACTGATAATATGTTCCTAAATGTGGACGCATGAATGAAGGTGCCACTCTCCCTTTAAAATCCTGACCCACCATCTGACATAGGTCTCTCTGTTCCCACATTGTCAGGTGTGACAGTCTGCCCTTGTCCTAGGGCCTTCAGTTTTCTGTTAAGCAGGGCTTGGGGGAACTTTGGCTCCCCCTAGAGGCATCCCCAGTGTTTTGACTCCCTGTGTGAAGGACAGACCCCTGCCTCAGGCTGGACCTTTCTCTCTTGGCTGGTTGGAGGGAGGGCGGAGAGCAACCTGTCCTGCACACATCAGGGGGATCTGCTCCACCTCTTGCAAGAGTGAGACCCACAGAAGTTCTTCCATTCTGCAGGGTGTTGGGGGGTGACCACACAAAGGCAGGAGCTGGGAGATCATCTTGAAGGAAAACAAGCCCCTCCCTTCTCACTGGAGGAAACTCTGCAAATCAATTTTACATCTATGCCTTTGCTGGGAAATTGCAGTTGAAAGCCAGCATCTGCTGTGGGTTCACAGGGTACCAGTGGGCATCATCACAGAGAAGCTGAGTGTGTGAGGAGATCATGACCCCGGTTTGTCTGTATAGGATACAGTGATCAGTTTGTCAGGGAAAACTCTTGCAGCATCCTGAGATAGAGGGCAATGTTAGTATGTGATAGAGTAACCAAAGAAAAGTAATTTCAGATGGTTCAGGGACAGAGATTGCTTCAAAGAAGATTAGCATGCCTGCAGCTTTCTAAACATTCAGATAAACAATGGTCAACATGGCCCTAAGGTGATCAAATCTTTTTCCTCTCTCTCTCTCTCTCTCTCTCTCTCTCTCTCTCTCTCTCTCGTACTGGGGGTAGAACTTCGGACACTCAGCCACTGAGCCACATTCCCAGCCTTATTTTGTATTTTATTTAGAGACAAGGTCTCCCTGAATTGCTTAGTACCTTGCTTTTGCTAAGGCTGGCTTTGAACTCATGATCCTCCTGCCTCAGCCTCCTGATCCCCTCAGATCACAGGCATGCACCATAGCGCCCAGCCTTCATCTTTCTTTTAATTCAATTTTGAATGAATGGGCATTTGTTTGCCCAGAGTTTGACAACTGTGCCATGCTACTCAAGACAGGTGCTCCTGGATCAGTCTTTTCCCCACAAACGGAATCACATTCTTTTAAAATGTTCAATAACCTTAACTGAGGATATCGACAAGTTTGTAATACCAAACATGCAAAAGTGGGCACAGGTCACATTCTGCATTCAAAGAAAATAACAAAATTATAGCCCAGAACCTTAACTCCTTAAAAAGTATAAATGCATTCAAAACTGCAGCAGGAGTCCACACAACATTACTGTGAATGAAAACTCTCTCTCTCTCTGACATACATCATGAAGATTGAAAACTTTAAGTGAGTCGATAAGCATGTTTCCACACAATTGACCAAATACAATTTGTTCTATCTCAGAAATTAAGGAATGTAAAAGTAATAAACAGTGAGGCAACAATGTGGAAGTAACAATTATATTTTCAAGGAATGTTTCATGATGTGGAGAAGGGGAAATATCTTAATTATCTGTGGTCATGAGGTAAAACCTTTGTTTTGTTGTACCAATTGCTTGTACCAATGCTCTGTATCTGTGTATTTTGTATTTTATTAATGGGATCACAAATATTTTATGTGTCAGTATATACTGAATGGTCTCTATGAGATTATAACAAGTCTAGTAGTGTACTCTCATCTTGGAATATCTCACTGGGCTGGAGGAAATGTGTCCCTAGACCTGGGACTGGACAGAAACAACGGGACCTAAGTGGCCTTGTGCTAAATCAATGTGTCTAAATGGGGAATCAATCATCATCAAGATAGATATCCAGAGGCACAGGGCAGGGAGATTTACAACATGGCTATAGAAGGACTTTCCCCATTCTCCACCTCTAGAAGAAGCTATGCAACTTTATACAGAGCTGGGAACCCTGACGTAGGAGTGTTTATGCTGTCCCTGAGATACCTGGAAGGACTGGCCCTGCTTTTCAAGGCCTCTAACTGTCACAGCCCAGCACAGCCAAAGGACAAAGCCTGGTAGCACAAAGGGACCTTATTCCAGTTCATTCACTGTTTGTG
>NW_026000338.1:1634949-1643057 GCF_001458135.2 Marmota marmota marmota
CATCAAGAGGACCTGTAAGCTTTGCTGCTTCAGGAATCCAGGCTCCATTTCTGGACTGCTGTGTCTTGGGGGAGGAGATGGAGTTGACAGATGCAATATTTGTACTGCTTCTTCCTGGTACGCATTTCATTTTTTTTCAATCTCAAGTGGGATGAGACTCAGTTGGACTAAAACAGAAATGAGTGTCTTCAAGGATGAGTTAGTATCAATATATTTAATATGTGATATCAGTACTGTTAACATTACATGTATGTTGTTATATGTGTGTTTTATAAGTCTGTGCATATTGTTTCTTGAGGAGTTTCAACTAAATGGACGATTAATAGGGAATAGTTTCAACAATAGTATGTCAGATCTCCAGTTCTCCCATTATGATACTTGTACCAATTTCATATCTCTTTTCTTGGGGGTGGGTACCGGGAATTGAACTCAGGGGCATTCAACCACTGAGCCACATCTCAAGCCCAATTCTGTATTTTATTTAGAGACAGGGTCTCACTGAGTTGCTTAGCACCTTGGCATTGCTGAGGCTGGCTTTGAACTCGCGATCCTCCTGACTGAGCCTCCCCAGCCATTGGGATTACAGGTGTGCACTACAGTGCCCTGCTCTTTTGGTGTTTAATCTGGTTATGGCTAACAAAGTAAATCTCAAAAATTTCTTTCTGATTACATTGGATATAATTAACACAATCAGTTTAAATTACTTAAGTTTTTTTTTCCTAAGACCAAATATTAGGTTGCTAATATAAACCCAAATTTAACTCTATGTGTTGAAATAGCAAGGGTTTCTTAAAACTCTAATAATTTCTCTTTAATCAAGATGATTTCCTCTTTGTGTTAGCTTCTATTATTTAGGGAAACTAGTCTTAAAGAATTAGGGTTTGTACAACTCTGGTTAAATAATCAATTATTACTGGCTTCTTTTTATATCAGAGGTATATATGTTATTCCATTATACGAGTCTTCAGAAAATAATATTTAGGAGAGCATTTGATGAAGCTGGTGTCCTTCGGTCTAAAGTTTTCTGTAGCAGCAATTTCTTTAGATTTTATAAAAATAACACATTGAGTTATGAATTTATTTATATAATTTAATATTGTATAATTGGATAAAATAACCTGCCATTGGTAAGTTATGTATAACATTTTGTATTACTGTGTTTACTGAAATGTGAACTTAAGTGTATGTTTGGAAAGGAATAGGAAATCCTGGTGGATGTTCAGGTTGACAATGTGGGACATGAAGTCATTTGCCACTTTCCCCCACAAAAAGTGATTTAGAAGCCCTTATTTTATTTGTTTCAGATGTAATGTTGGATTGTTTTAATTGATGCTTATGTAGACTCAGGAAAAATACATTACATTAAAAGTTTATATTTAATATAGATCAGCTTCAGAGATAAAACACCTTACCCAAATAAATAAATAAATAAATCAGTGGATGCAAGTGGTGGCTGCCTTTATTACACAGACACACTCTGTGTTTCTCTAACTGTTGGAGAATGACAACTAACCTGTTTTCCCCAAATCCCTGGGATATACATCTCCCAGTAATTCAGGGACAAAAACCCACAACTCAAACTATGGGCTAGAAAAAGTGCTTTTCATGGCAATAAGGAGACACTTGCTGTCCCCCACCATACACCAATTCTCTCCTAGTCCTACAGTCTTCTCTGTAGTTCTATTTCCCATGGCCATGTCTATTCATATGCACATCACAAAATCTTGGTTGTGAAGCAGACATCAGGACAATCCCCCCAAAAAAATGATCATCATGGCTTTAGGATACAGGCATAGTTTGATGAGACCAGCCCATCTAATTTACAATTCCCCATAGGGAAGAGCATTTTCATTGAGTGAATGTCATTTTTAAAGGTATCATAGTGTGGCAGAGTCCTTTGCAAATCTCCCTCAAAGGCTGGCACCATTCCCTGTGTTCAGCCTGTGTGTGTTTACTTATGATAAAATATCCCCCTCCCTATTCTAGACACAGCCAAGAACAGAGAAATAAGAACTTTTAAGGAGTGAGTTCCCCTCAGTACAGAATTTTAGTTCTTCTGTGAACTGAATATTCAATGGTTTTATGTGATATAGTCCTGCCCTCAAATTTAAAAATACAGAATGTTAATGTGTATTTAATAATACACATTTAAAAATACAGAAAGGAAATGAGAGATCAGAGGAGTTTCCACATTCTCTTCCCTTCAATATGGCCTCTTCACTCTTTCCCCCTAACTCTCCCTAAACATTTCCAATCATCCCCACTATTATTTAATATGGAAATATGTTGTGAAAGCTTATGCCTGGTAGAATAGAAGCTGGACTAAAATTGTATTCCTGGCCTCCCTCCAACTACTTGCGTGACCATGGAAGAGTTACCTCATATTTCTGGAACTCGTTTTTAATCATAGCCTAAAAAACAAGTTTGAAGTACACAGACTCAAGGATCCCTAATAATTGTAGATTCCTAGGATTCTCTTTTGTTCAAAGAACATTTAGTGAGCAACTAATATACCTAAGGTTTCTTGCTGTGCACAATAGAGAAATTCAGAAATAATAAAATACTGTATTCTTTCTCCAGGAGCTCAGAATTCACAAAATTTTTCTCCATAGACATTTTAATCACTGTCAATTCAAGAAAGACTCATTTGTTCTTGTATATTAATATTTTATATAAACTCCTAACCAAATGATGTTATTTATGCTACATATAAATATTTTGGCATTTGCATTAGTAATTATCATTTTGTAATGTAGCATCCCAAAACATGGTGGTTCAAAGCAAAAAAACATTTACTCTCTCACAATTTCTGTGGGCCAGGAATTTGGGAGTAGCTTAGTTGCTGTGTGGCTTTGGCTCTGGGTCCTCCATGAGACTACTTTCATGATGTTGGTCAGGGCTGCAGTGATCTGAAGGGTCGACATCTAACAGAGTTCACTCACATAGCTATTAGAGGGAGATCTTGCTTTTGCTATGTAGGTTTCTCCAGACTACTTGATCATCTTCTTAATATGGCATTTGTTTTTGTCCAAAGTCATCCAAGTGAGAGACAGATGAAGACAGAAGCCTCAATGTCTTATATGACCAGTTAGTCTTGGAAGTAACATAGAAGGACTTCTGTTTTAATCTACTCAGTACAGGCAAATTACTAAGTCTAGCCCATACCCAGAGGCAAAAATTAGACTCCATCTTTTGAAGAGATTGTCAATCAATGGACATATGTTAAATAATCATCGTATTTCTTCTGGTTTTTATGAGTCATGATGTTTTCAAAGACTTTCTAATGAACTTGATATTTTATCTCCCCATGCTATTGTTTTATCTGTCAGATACTCTTTCCCTTATTCCCCTCTAAGATGGCAGCTGGAGTCAGGCTTATTTGACTTCATTGTGTTGGTGGAAAGGGATTAAGGTGGATTCTTTCTGACCTTGGATCAAGAATGGACAGCTCTGCCCAGCTCAGGTTGATGTGATCCCATTCCCTCATATCTTGGTGGGTTCAGTGCAAGGTCTGTAGATAATTTCATGTATACCACTTTCAGGGCTCTTTCTGAAAGTGATGGATCTTCCTATTGATTCAATTTGTCATGGGCTCACCGGCAATGGACAATATATGACTCTAGTACTGATTCTAATTCTCTGGACTATGGGAGTTTTGTCTCTCAGACTAGATTCTGAATTCATCCACAGTACTCCTCCTCCTTCTGTTGCAATTCCTGATTATTTACAGAAGTTTTCCAAGCTTTAGAAATAAATTCCTCTACATGACAAAGCTCAGATCCAGTTTCTATAGTTTTATAAAGATCTGATCTGCTTCTGATAATCTGCTTGCACCTCTAATTCTTTCATCCTGAATGTATGTCACAAACAATAGCAAAGCCAAGAATAGAAAAGTTCCATTTCCTCTAAAAGACTTGTTCACCCATTGTAGTCTAACCTACCTTATGACCCCAGTTCCAAAGAACACTGGTCTAGGTCAGTATAGGTTAACTGGCAATCTCTAGCATTTTAAACAAATGGAATAACACAGCACACACTCATTCTTTCTTCATTCACTTGGTTTAATAATTTTGAACTTCAACCATGTCATTCAGTGCATTCATACTTCAGTCTATTTTGTGGTAGAGAATTATTCCATTGTATGAATATCCACATTTTGTTTTTCCCATTTTCTTTCTTTTTTTCTGGGGCAGGGATAGGTACTGGGGATTGAATCCAGAGACACTTTTCCACTGAGCCACATCCCCAGTCTTTTTTTATTTTGAGATAGGGTTTCACTAAATTGCTGGGATTACAAGTGTGTGCCATTGTCCCCAGTTTCCCATTTGCTTTTGATGGACATTTGAGTTGTTTCCTATTTTGGAGTCATATGCACCAAGGTTCTATGAATATATACACTTTTTTTATATAGAAATAAGTTTTTTCCTTAGACCATTCAGGACAGTATAGCATAATACTATAAATTAGGTAGTTTCTAAACAGTGGTATTTATTTCTCACAGCTGTGAAGGCTAACTCATCTAAGATCAAGGCACTGGCAGATCCAGTGTCAGAATGAGGGTCCATCCAGTTCATAGATGGCCTCTTTTACTGTGATCTCACATGATGGTAGGGGTGAAGGTCTCTTTTATAAGGACACTGATACAGTTTGGATGTTGAATGCTCCCCAAAGGTCCATGTGGTAGAGGCTTGATCCCTAGAATGAGTAGTGCTATTGGGATTTGGTGGAATATTTAGGGGGTGGGGCCTAGTATAAGATCCTTATGTCACTGGAGTGGTGTCCTTGAAGGGAACTATGGGACCCCAGCCATTTCCTCTATTTCTTTCTGGCAATGAGATGAGCAGTCATGCTCAGTCTTACACTTCTGACATAATATGCTGCCTTGCCAAGTCCCAAAACAATGGGAACCAATCCATCATGGACTGAAACCTCCAAAACTGTGAACCAAAATAAAACTATTCCCTTTATAACTTAATAATCTCAGGTACTTTATTACAGTGGCAGAAAGCTAACTAACACAGGCACTAATCCCACGTATAAGGAGTCTTTCCTCAATACCTAATCAACTCCAAAAGCCCTCACCTCCTAAAATGATGACATTGAAGGTTAGGATTTAAACATAAGAATTTTGAAGGGACACAGAGCACTGAAGTTTTAATTTCTCTTGGGTGAATACCCAGCAGTAGAGTGGATGGGTCCTATGATGTAAGAATCTTACAAGAAGCTTTCAAAAGTCTTATACTGCTTACATTCCCAACAGCATCGTATATGCATTTTAGCTGTTCCATATCCTTGCCAGGATTTCATATAGTAAACCTTTTTTGGATGTTTGTGTATGTTTATGGTATCTTTGGAGGAACACTATTTTAAATCTTGAACAATTCTCAAGTCAGAGTTTTGTTTCATTCTTAACATTTGTCATCCTGTCTAAGAGGGCTTGGCTTAGGTGAAGGTCACAGAGATATTCTTCAACATTCCCTTTTAGAGAAATTATATATATGTATGACTTTTACACTTAGTCGGAGATCCATATCCAATTATTATTTGCTAGAGAACGACATGTTCGGTTGTGCTTTATAATTTTCTTTTCTTTTTGTGGTACTTCTAAATAAACCTAGGGATGCTTGAACACTGAGCCACATTTCCAGCCCCTTCTTAATGTTTTATGTAAAGATAGGGTCTCTCTTAGTGCCTTGATAAGTGCCAAGGCTGGATTTGAACTCATAAAGCTCCTGCCTCAGCTTCCCATGCCACTAGGATTTTACGCATGTGCCACTACACCCAGTTATAATTTTCTTTGGTTAGTTTCAACCCCATATGTAGGAAAAACTTAACTTTCCCCATTTAATTTCCTGGCACCTTGGTCTAAAATTAATTGATCATAATGTGCATTTCTATTTCTGCACTCTGTATTTTATTCCATTGAACACTGATCTATCCACATGCCAGTGCCACACTATCTGGATTACTATAGCTTGAGGGAGGAAGAGAAAAAGGCCACATATTACTGTCTTATTCCATATCCCTCATAAAAGAGACACAATCAATGTAAATAAACTGATATTGCATTCTAGTGCAGTAGAATAAAGGACATGTTTGAATTCCATTCCTTCATGTTTCTCTGTATCTCATGAATTGGAACAAGCACAGTTCCCCAGGCTGTCAGCTGATGAGCTCACCACCCTAGAGCTGAGAGTTAATTGGGGAAGCAGTGGGTGGTGAGTTACAGGGTTTGTTTTCTGTCTGGTTGTGTTTCAATTAAATTTTATCTATGGGCACTGAAATATGAATTTCAGATAACTATCTCATACCATGGAGTATTATTCTTTTGATTTGTTTCAACATTTAAAAGGGAAAAATGAGTCTTAACTGCCAAGGTGTACACAAAGAGAGGGTAGGCCAATTTTGGCCTCTGGGTTGCAGTTTAATAAACTCTGATCAAAGTTGTCCATGATGATATCAGTACCATCCTGTCTAGGTTTCTGTAGATTTATAGAAATCAAGTAAGTTTAGTTCTGCAATTCTGTTCTTCTTTTTCAAGATCATTTTGGTTATATCACATACTTTACATTTCATGTAAGCTTTTTTGTCTTTAAGTTTTATAATTAAGTTTATTAATTCCATTAAAAAGTCTGCTGAGATTTTGATTCTGATTTTCTTGTCAATGTATCTATTAGACATACAGGACATCTTAATACTGAGTCTTTTAATCCATAAGAATAGTATGTCTCTACATCCTTGTCTTCTTTACTTACCTTAGAAACAACATTTTTTTTTTTTTTATTTTTCAGATGTAGTTCTTTAACCAAGAGGTCAGCAAATTTTTTTAACCTGAAGAGTGAGTATTGTGGGCCATATGGTCTCTACAACAACTACTAGATTCTGGTGTTATAGTGTGAAAGCAGACATAGTCAAAACACGAACAAATGAGCATGGCTATTTTTCCATTAAATTTTATTAACAAAAAAAAGGACATGGCTAAGTGAAGTAAGCCAATCCCCCAAAAACAAATGCCAAATGTTTTCTATGATATAAGGATGCTGATTCATAATGGGGATGCAGGCGAGCATGGGAGGATTAGACAAATCTTAGG
Source organism: Marmota marmota marmota (assembly GCF_001458135.2). Taxonomy (NCBI): domain Eukaryota; kingdom Metazoa; phylum Chordata; class Mammalia; order Rodentia; family Sciuridae; genus Marmota; species Marmota marmota. Next base: position 1,642,043 of record NW_026000338.1, read on the forward strand.
GCAAAGGGGAGGGACGGGAAGGGAAGGGGCAAGGGAGTAGGAAAGATGGTGAAATGAGATGGACATCATTACATGTATGAAGACACGAATGGTGTGACTCTATGTACAATCAGATAATGAAAAATTGTGCTCTATATGTGTGTACTATGAATTGACATGCATTCTACTATCATATATAACAAATTAGAATAAATAAAAAGAGGACATAGGCTAGGTTTTCCATAAGGCCATATATTATTAGCCAATCTCTGATGTAGCATATCTGCTTTATATTTATTCTCATTATTTTAAATATTTTGGGTATTTTTAAAAAATACATGGTAATTTAATTTCATAATTATTTGTGTGTAGAAATACATGTTTTGTATGATATGTCAAGGTCATTGTACTGTCATGTGTAACTAATTAAAACAAATAAAAAATTTAAAAAAAATACATGTTTTTTTCACTATTGACCTTGTATCCTATAACATTTCTATAATCACTTATTATTTCAATAATCTTTCCTCAATTTTTAGGAGTTTCAATATATCAAACTTGCCATCTAAAAATGACAGTGTTTTGTTATAGACCGAGAAGAGGAATAGCTGGGTCAAATGGTGGTTCCATTCCCAGATTTCCAAGGAATCTCCATACTGCTTTCCATAGTGGCTACACCAATTTGCAGTCTCACCAGCAATGTCTGAGTGTACCTTTTCCCCCACATCCTCACCAACACTTATTGTTGTTTGTCTTCATAATAGTTGCCATTGTGACTGGAGTGAGATATCTTAGAGTAGTTTTTTTTTATATTCTTCATTTTATTTTATTTTTTTATTGGTTGTTCAAAACATTACAAAGCTCATGACATATCATCTTTCATACATTTGACTCAAGTGGGTTATGAACTCCCATTTTTACCCCAAATACAAATTGCAGAATCACATTGGTTACACATTCACATTTTTACATAATGGCATATTAGTGACTGTTGTATTCTGCTACCTTTCCTATCCCCTACTATCCCCCCTCCCCT
>NW_026000338.1:1647202-1669981 GCF_001458135.2 Marmota marmota marmota
ATGAATGGATAAAAAAATGTGGCATATATACACAATGGAATTTTACTCAGCAATAAAAGAGAATAAAATTATGGCATTTGCAGGTAAATGGATGGTGTTGCAGAAGACAATGCTAAGTGAAGTTAGCCAATCCCCCAAAACAAATGCCGAATATTTTCTCTGATATAAGGAGGCTGACTCATAGTGGGATAGGGAGGGGGAGCATGGGAGGAATAGACAAACTCTAGATAAGGCAAAGGGGTGGGAGGGAAAGGGAGGGGGCAGGGGGTTAGCAAGGATGGTGGAATGTGATGGACATCATTATTTAAAGTACATGTATGAAGACATGAATTGGTATGAACATACTTTATATAAAACCAGAGATGTGAAAAATTGTGCTGTATTTGTATAATAAGAATTGTAATGCATTCCACTGTCATTTATTTTTTTTAAAATCAATAAAAAAGAGAAAAAAATAAAAATGACAGTGTTGCTTAGTCTTTCCCAATATTTATGCATTTTAGCTCTTACTGCAATTGCTAGGATTTCCAGTACTATTAGGAAACAGAAGTGATGCTAGTGGACATCCTGTCCATGCTGTCAATCATAAGCAAAGAATATTCAGCATTTCACCATTAAGCAAGATATTCATTGTAGGATTTTCATACATACCTGTTAACAGATTGAAGACATTTTCTTCTATTCTTAGTTTGCTGAGATATTTAAATGAACAGTTGTTGAATTCATTTCCTTTATCTATTATATTTTTTTAATCCAACACTGAGGTAAATTACATCAATTGATTTTCTTTTTAAAATTTATTTATTTATTTTTATTGGGGCATCACATGTGCTATATTTGAACATGTATATAACATAATTTTATCAATCTTATTCCCCAAGATCTTTCCTTTCCCTCCATTCTTCCTTTCCTCTGATGCACTTGCTTTACTCTATTGATCTCCCTTCTATTATTCTTTTTAAATTAAACTTCTTTTTAAAAAATATTTTTAGTTGTAGATGGATACAATACCTTTATTTATTTATTTTTATGTGGTGCTGAGGACTAAACCTGGTGTCTCATACGTGCTAGGCAAGTGCTCTAACACTGAGCTACAACCCCAACTTCATTTAATTAGTGCACATATCCAAGATGATCATACCCAGCAGAGTTAACCTTTGAATCATAGAAGAAATAAAGAGCTTCCATAATAAGTAATAGAATTCATGATCACTAAACCAGCATTACAGAAGATTCTTAAGGAAATCCTAGACCCAGAAATCGAAGAAAGATAAACACAATCATGAGTGTATGTGAGCAAATACATTCCAATAGAAGAGTAGTTAAGCTGATGAGAATTAGGAAAGAATCAAATGTTATTGATACAGAAAACCACCAAACCTCTAATATGAATAAGAGAAAAAGAAATGAACATAGAATATTCAAAACAAGCTAAAGAACAATAAGAAAATGACAGGAACAACTACATAACTTACAATAATAACACTGAGTGTAAATCATCTTAATTCTCCAACTAATAGACCCCAAATTGCTGGCTGGATTAAAAAACAAGACTCAACAATATACTTCCTGCAAGAAAATTACTCATCTGCAAGAACATACACAAATTGAAAGTGAAAGATGAAAATGATATTCAAAGCAAAGGGAATCCTAAAACAAGAAGGAATTTCTATATTCATATCTGACAAAACAGACTTCAAGTTAGAGGAGACAGAGCTTATTACATACAGATAAATGGAATAATTCACCAAAATATATAATAAGTGTAAGATATGTGCACCAAATGTCGAAGCACTCAATCTTACAAAGTGAACATGACTGGACCTTAAGGGAGTGATAGGTCCCAACACAATTAGAATGGGTAACATCAACATCTCATTCCATCAATAGAGAGATCAGTAGACAAAATGTCAACAAAGAAACATTAGAGTTGAATTATACTACAGATCAAATGAACTTTAACAGATATCTGAAGAATATTCTATCCAACAGCTGCAGAATATATATTCCTTTCATCAACACATGGATTTTTTTTTTCCAAAAGAGATCCTATACTAGGCCATAAATCAAGTCTTAATAAAACTCAAAACTATGGGCTGGGGTTGCAGCTCAGTGGTAGAGCACTTGCTTACCACATGTGAAGCCCTGGGTTTGATCCTCAGCACCACATAAAAATAAATAGAATAAAGATATACAAAAGATTTTAAAAAACAACTATTAAGAAATTAAAAAACTGAAATAATTTCTTGAATCTTATCAGATCATAATGGAATGAAACTAGAAATTAACAGCAGGAGACACTTCAGAAATTATGTATGCACATGGAGATAGAACAGTGGACTTTTGAATGTAAAATGAGTCATCAAAGAAATTGGGGGATACATTTTAAAATTCATACAATCAAATGAAAATGGAAATACAACATATCAGAAGAATCTATGAGATGCAGCAAAAACATACTAAGAGGGAAGTTATAGGCATGAATATCTACATTTTAAAAAGAGAGATCTTAAATAAATAGGCTAATGATGCTTCTCAAGGAATTATAAAAAGAATAAACCAAACATCAAATCAGCAGAAGGAAATCAACAGTAAATATCAGGGCAGAAATAAAGGAAATAGAGACTAAAAGAACAGTATAAAGGTTCAGTGAAACCAAGAGTTGGTTCTTTAAAAAGATGGAGTTGAAAAATTTTAGCAAAACTAGAAAAGAGACAAAAAACCCAAATAAATAAAATTAGAGATGGAAAAGGGGATATAAAACAGATATCAGATACCACTAAAATTCCTAGGATAATTAGGCATCAGTTTGAAAAACCATATGCCAATATACTGGAAAATCTAGAAGAAATGGACAGATTTCTAGACACAGACAACCAAAATTGAACCAAAAGGATATAATAAACCTAAAGGGATCAATAACAAATAATGATATTGAAGTAGTAATAAAAAGTCTCCCAATAAATAACATCCCAGGACTGGATAGATATAAAATCTTATACTAATAGCCTCTTTACCTAAGGTCTAATTGCCCAATATATCATGTCTGGATTTCAAGAAAAAAAAACTATAAGCACATTAAGAAGCATGCAAAAACAGTCTGAAGTGACAAAGCAAACTTTACAATCAATTCTGATATGTCACATATTTTTGAATTATCAGACAAGGAATTTTAAATAATCATGAAGAATAGGTTGAGGGCTCTAGTGGAAAAACATAAAACATGCAATAATGGATGAATTATATAAGCAGAGAGGTAAAAATTCCAAGAAAGAATCAAAAGGAATACTAAAAAAATGTTTAAATGCTTTAAAAGAAATGAAGAACGCATTTGCTGGGCTCATGGGCTCATGTCAAAGCCAAGAAAAGAATCAGTGAACTTAAAGATAAAGCAATAAAAATTTCCCAAATTTAAAAAGCAAAGATAAAAAAGAAAGAAAACAACAAAAGAAAACATTTGAATACTATGGAATAATACCCAAACCACAATAATATATCCATAATTTGAATACCAGAAGAAGACAGTGATAACAGCGAAGAAACATTTGAATAAAATCAGAGAATGCTCTAAAATTAATGAAACTAAACCAAAGCTACTAGAAGCTCAGGGAACATCAAGCAGGATTTGAAAAAATAAAATACATTGAATAGTTGTACAATATTCATATTGCAGAAAACCAAACAAAAAGAAAATTTTAGAACAATTTACAAAGTTAAAAAACACATTCTATATGAATGAAAAGGATGAGAATTATAGTGGAAAATGTATCAACAATCATGTAAACAAGAAGAGAATGGAATAAAATAATTAAACTGCTAAAAGAAAAAGCATACCAACCTAGAGTTCTATATCCAGCAAAATTAACTTCAAAAGTGAAAGAAAATATGGGGCTGGGTTGTGGCTCAGTTGTAGAGTGCTTGTCTAGTTCGTGTGAGGCCCCGGGTTCAAACATCAGCACCACATAAAATAAATGAACAAAATAAAACAAAACTATTATGTCAATCTACAACTAAATTTAAAAATGTGAAAGAAAATAGAAGCTTTCTCAGACAAACGAAAATTTCAGAATTCATTGCCAATAGACATATCTTCCAGAAAATGTCCACAGTTCTTCAAAAGAAAAATGATATAGGTCAGAATCTTGAATCTATATGAAGAAAGGAAGGGTTTTGAAAGGAATAAAACAAGTACAAATGTAATTTAATTTTCTTATTCATACTTGATCTAAAAGTTAACATTGTTCAAAGTAATAATAATAACAACAACGTATTTGTGAATATAACACAGGAATAAGTGAAACTAATGGCAGCAATGTTACATCAATGGCAGGGGGAATGCTATTATCATATTCCTGTACCATTTATTAAGTAGAACATTATTATTTGATGATCAACTTGCATTATTTTAAGATGTATACAATAAACTCTATAGAGACAAACACTAAACTGTTTGTTAAAATGTCTTAGGGATATGCCATGAGAGAAGATAGAGTAAAAACAAACTGTTCAATTAAAATTAGAAAAGACAGAAAAGAATACAGAAGGGTTAAAAATATGGTTGATATTAATCCAAATATGTCAATAAAACTTTAAATGTGAATGATGTAAAAACATTGATTAAAAGACTCAGGGAATGTTTTCTCTGATAAGTGGATGCTGATCCACAATGGGGGGTTGGGAAGTGTGAAAGAACTTTGGATTGTGCAGAAGTGAGTGAGGGCTTGGGAGAGGATGTGGGATAGGAAGGATGGTGGAATGAGACAGACATTATTACCCTATATACTTATATGATTACAGTATTCTGAATCGTGTACAGCCAGAGGAAGGAGAAGTTGTGCTCCATTTGTTTATAATGTGTCAAAATGCATTCTACTGTCATGTATATCTAACTAGGACAAATTTTAAAAAGTGTTTAAAAAAGACTTTCAGGGGTTGGAGTTTAGTTCAGTGGTAGCACACTTGCCTAGCAGGTGTGAAGCACTGTGTTCGATCCTCAGCACTACATAAATATAAATAAATAAATAAATAAATTGACTTGTCTTCCTACAACACTCTCTCTCTCTCTCTCTCTCTCTCTCTCTCTCCACACACACACACACACACACATACACACACAAAGAGGGACTATCAAAGTACCCCCCCAAAATGACCAAACTATAAGTAGTCTACTAGAAATTCAATTTAATTATAAAGATTGACAACTTAGAAGTAAAGGAATGGAGACGATATATCATACTAATACTAATCAAAATAAAGATGGCACAGCTATATTAATTATAGACAAAGCAAATTTTGGAAAAGGAAAGTTATCAAGAATAAAGAATAGCAAAAGATGATAAAGGATCAATTCTCCAAAAATACAAAACACTTCTTATTGTATATGCATGTAATAATAGAGTGTTAAATTACCTGAGTTAAAATTGTTATTATGGCAAAATTTTGTTACTGATGAAGATTTTAACACCCCTTTGTCAGTAATAGATCAAGTAAATAGAAAACCATAAACCTCAATCAGTTCACCTAAACAGCTTGATAAAGCATCTTGGTCTAATTGACATTGAAGAATGCTTTATCTAAAATAACTGAATGAATACACATTCTTCTCAAGCTCACATGGAATATTCACCAACAGAGACCACATTGGAACACATACAAAAGAGTAGAAACTATGTAAAGTACATTCTCAGACTCCAATGTAATTAAGTTAGAAATTGATAACAGGAAGATAGATGGGAAATCCTTTTCAGTATTTAGAAATTAAACACCACACATTTAAATAGCACATGGTTCAATAAAGAAATCTCAAGAGAAATTATAAATATTTTGAACAGAATAAAAACACAACTTATTAAAACACATGGGATATCAGTGATTAAAGGGAAATTTACAGCATTAAATGCATATATTAGAAAAGGAGAAAGATTTAAAATCAATAGTCTAAGTTCTCCACTTATAAAACGAGGAAAAAGAGCATAGTAAGCCTAAAGCATGTAGAAGAAATTATAAAAATGAGAACAGGAATCAATAAACAGAAAAGGATAGAGAAAAAAATCAATGAAACCAAAAGCTAGTTCTCTGAAAAGATACATACCTCTAGTCACATTAATAAGGATAAGAAAAGAAAACACAAATTGCCAATATCAGATGTGAAAGAGTAGTGATCACTACTCTACGCATGCACATTAGGAAGATCATACAGGAACATTATGAACAATTTTATATCTACACATTTGATAACATCAATTAATTAAATGGACTAATTTCTTGAAAAAACAGGAACTACAAAAATCTCAATGAGAAACAAATGATCTGAATAGGACTGTCTATTAAAGAAATTTTATTAGTAATTAATAATCTTCCAAAAATGAAAACACTGAACCCAGACTGCTTCCTTGCTAAATTCTACTCAACATCTAAAGAAGAAATAATACCAATTCTCTACAGTAACTTCCAGAAAGTGGAAGAAGATGGAGCACTTCCAAACTCATTCTATGAAGTCATTATTACCCTAATACAAAAACCAGATAGAAATATTACAACAAACTACAGACCAATTTTTCTTATAAATATAAATGCAAATGTCCTGAATAAAATATTAACAAATCAAGTAACACAGTCTATAGAAAGAATTATATGTCATGACCAAATAGAATTTACTCTAGGTATGCAAGACTAATTCAACACTCAAAAATTAATAAATATAATCTAAACACATCAAGAGACTAAAGAATAAAATCATATGATTATCATCATTTGATGAAGCAGCATTTGACAAAATCCAATACCCATTCATGATTAAAAAAAACTATTAAAACTAGGAAAAGAGGGAAACTTCTTCAACTTCATAAAGAATATCTACAAAAAAATCTAGAGTTAAAATGATATTTAGTAATAATATCCCCATATTTTTAATGTCTATAGGATCTGCACAGTTTACCCAGTGTTTATTGCTGAGATTAATAAATTACATTTCTTCTCTTTTTTCTTCAAAAGCTTTATTAAGTAATTGTCAATATTTATAGTCACCTTCTTAAAATTCATATATTGAGCATGTTGATTTTCTTTCTTTTTCAATTCAAGTGATTTCTACTCTTAATTGTTAAATTTTTCCTTGGACTACTTTCAGTTAATCTGCTTTTCCCAAATTCCTTAAGTTGGAATTTAGTTTGTTGATTTTAAATATTTCTCCTTTACTAATATAGGCAAGAAATCTATGAATTTCCTTCGAAGATCTCTTACATCTACCAAATTTTGACATGCTGTGCTTTTGTTGAATTTCTGCTCTATGAAAGAGCTAAAAGAATGAAAAGAGAAGCCACATACTAAGAGAAAAATTTTACAAAATACTAATATTGTAAAGAACTGGAATTCAAAATATCCAGAGAATTATTAAATCTCAAGAGTGCTAAAAATATTAAAAATGAGATAAAGACATAAACATACACCTTGCCAAAGAAGATATACAGACGGCAAGTAAGTATATGAAAGGATGCTCAAAATAATTTCATTATGGAATTGTGAATGAAACAGATATATAACTACATGCCTATATAGATAACTAAATTCCAGAACACTGAAATACCAAATAGTCAATAGAATATGAGATTCTGGAACTCTCATTCATTGTTAGTGGGAATACAAAACTGTACAGCCACTCTGACAGACATTTTGGTAGTTTCTTAGAAAACTAAATGTATTCTTACTTTAATTTAATTTTTTTATTTATATATGACAGCAGAATGCATTATAATTCTTATTACATATATAGAGCATATTTTTTCATATCTCTGGTTGTATACATAGTATATTCACACCAATTCGTGTTTTCATACCTGTACTTTGGATAATAATGATCATCATATTCCACCATCATTAATTACCCCATGCCCCTCCCTTTCCCTCCAATTCCTCTGCCCTATCTAGAGTTCCTCTATTCCTCCCATGCTCCCCCTCCCTACCCCACTATGAATCAGCCTCCTTATATCAGAGAAAATTTTTGGCATTTGTTGTTTGGGGATTAGTTAACTTCACTTAGCATTATCTTCTCTAACTTCATCCATTTACCTGCAAATGCCATGATTTTACTCTCTTTTATTTCTGAGTAATATTCCATTGTGTTTATATGCCACATTTTTTTATCCATTCATCTACTGAAGGGCATCTAGGTTGGTTCCACAGTTTAGCTATTATGAATTGTGCTGCTATAACATTGATGTGGCTGTGCCCCTGTAGTATGCTGTTTTTAAGTCCTTTGGGGATAGACTGAAGAGAGGGATAGCTGGGTCAAATGGTGGTTCCATTCCCAATTTTCCAAGAAATCTCCATACTGCTTTCCATATTGGCTACTCCAATTTGCAGTCCCACCAGCAATGTCTGAGTGTACCTTTTCCCCCACATCCTCACCAACACTTATTGTTGTTTGTCTTCATAATAGCTGCCATTTTGACTGGAGTGAGATGAAATCTTACTGTTGAGAGCCACAGCCAAAGGGGCCCCAGCAAACTTCCAGCTGCCAGCTGATGATTGGCTCACAGCGGCCCCAGCAAACTTCTAGCTGCCAACTGATTGGCTCCTCTGCGGTGATGCTCATTGGGTTGTTTCTCCGCCCTGTCAGACCACGGAGATGCTCATTGGGGATCTTTTTTTGGCTCCACCCACGGGACCCAGCCAATCGGCCTCAAGAGCAGGAGGAGTAGGGGAGGTTGAGAGGCTTGTGGGAAGCCGGTGGTGGCAGTTGGGCTCTGAGGGTTTTCCTGAGGAGCTGTGTGGTGCAGTGTGTGTGTTCTAAAAATAAAGTTCGTTTCTTTTGACAAGTGGCTCCTGAATTGTGCCCAGCCAGACTGCGGCATCTTACAGTGGTTTTGATTTGCATTTCTCTAATTGCTAGTGATGATGAACATTTTTTCATGTATTTGTTGTTTGATTGTACATCATCTTCTGAGAAGTGTCCCTTCAGGTCCTTGGCCCATTTACTGATTGGATTATTTGTTTTTTGGTGTTTAGCTTTTTGAATTCTTCATATACACTAGTGATTAGTGCTCTATCTGATGTGTGAGGGGTAAAGATTTGCTTAAACGTATTCTTATAAAATGATCCAGTAATCACACTCTTTAATATTTACCCAATTGAGTTAAAAATATATGTCCCCACAAAAACCTGCACGTAAATTTTGTAATTAGCTTTATTCATAGTTGCCAATGTGGAAACAACCAAGATGTCCTTTCAGTAGGTGAATGGAGAAACCCTGGTATATCCGTATAATGGATATTATATAGCAATAAATGGAAATTTGACATTAAGCACAAAATGAGCCCTGGGTTCAATCCCCAGCACCACACACACATAAAAAGCACAAAATGACATGAAAGAAGCTTAAATGAACATTGATAACTGAAATACATCTGAAAAAACTGTATGAGTCCAATTATTTAACATTCTGGAAAAGGCAAAACTATAGAGGCATTTTAAAAATCAGTGGTTGTCAGGGGCTTCAGGTAGAAGAGAGGGATGCATGGGTGGGACATTAGGGATTTTAGGTAAGTGAACCTATTCTGCATGATATTATAATGTTGGATGCATGTTATACATTTGTGAAAACCCATGGGATGTAGAATTCAAAGATTGAAACCTAGTGTAAACTATGGACTTTAGTTAATAATAATGTATCAATATTGTTCATTTAATTGTAGGAAATGTTAGTAATAGGGAAACCTACAGTTAACATCATACTCAATGGTGAAGACCGAAAACTTTCCTACAAGATCAGGAACAAGACAAGGATGCCAACTTTCACCGTTTCTACTCAACATAGTATTGGAAGTTCAGGCCATAACCATTAGGCAAGAAAAAACTTAAAGGGGATCTAAACTGAAAATGAAGAAGTGAAATTGTTTCTTTGTGCAGATAATATGACCTTATCTGTAGAAAACCCTAAAGAATCCACACACACAAAAGACTTATTAAAACTAATTCAGAAAATTTCTAGGATATATAATGAACACAAAATTACTTGCATTTCTATGTCCTTACAATGAACAATCTGAAAAAGAAAAAATTCCATTTATAATAGCACCAAAACTTATAAAATACTTAGGAATAACTTTAAAAACATAAAAGTTTTATACACTGAAAAATATATAACACTATAGAAAGAAATTAAAGAAGACAAATGGAAAGCATCCTGTGTTCATGAATTGGAAGACGTAATATTGTTAAGATGTCACTACCAAAGCTACCTACATATCTAATAAAATCCCTATCAAAATCTCAAAAATGATTTTTTTGCAAAGCTTGAAAAACTCATAGGGACTCTCAAGGGACCCCAGATAGTCAAAACAATATTGAAAAAGAACAAAGCTGGAAGACTCACACTTCCTGTTTTAAAATTTATCACGACAAAGTACAGTAATTAAAACTGTCTGATACTGCCATATAACCATATATACACTGCTATGGCTTGGATCCTAACTGTCTTCCAAAGGCCTTTATGCCAAAGTCTTGGCTGCCAGCCTGTGAAGCTATTGAAAAGCTGTGGAAACTTTAAGTCATGGAGCCTACTGGGAAGAAGTTTGGTCACTGGGGTTGTGCCCTTGAAGGGGATATTGATATCCAGGCCCCTTCCTGAGTCTTTCTTATGATTCCTGGCCACCATAAAGTGAACATCTTTGACCCATCAAGCACTCCCACCATATTGTTCTGCCTTGACACAGGCCCCAAAGCAATGGATCCAGCTGAACGTGGACTGAAATCTCTGAAATCCTGAGCCAAAATAAGTCTTCTTCCTTATAAGTGGATTACATTAGTATTTTGTTACAAAGATGGAAATCTGACTAATATAAACCAATGGAGTAGAGTAGAGATCCCAGAAATAAACTCTTGTGTATATAGACAAATGATTTTCAGCAAGGGTGTCGAGACTATGCAATAGTGAATGGACATTATTCAACAAATGGCTGGGATATCCACATGCAAAAGACAGACATTGGACCCTTACCATATTCCACATATAAAAATGAAGTCCAAATGATCAAAGACAGAAATGTATGAACAGTTACATAGCTCTTAGAAGAAAACTGGAAATTCTGTGACATTAGATTTGGTGATGATTTCTTGGACTTGACACCAAAAGCATGGGCAACTAAAAAGAAAAAGACGAGTTGGACATTATTAAAACAAAAACTTTTGTGCATCAAAGGACACTATCAATAGTGTAAAATAATCTCACAGAATGAGGGAATATATTTACAAATCATTTATATGATGTCTTAGTCTGTGTGGACTACTATAACAAAAATACCATAACCAAGGTAGCTTATAAACAATAGAAAATTATTTCTCATAGTTTTGGAGGCTGAAAAGTCTGAGATCAAGTTTCTAGCAGATTCAATGTCTGATGAAAGCTCACTTCATCATAGATGTCACCTTTGTGCTATGTTCTCACATGTAGAAAGGGCAAACAAGCTCTCTCAGGCCTCTTGATAAGGGCACTGATGCTATTCATGTGGGCTCTGCTCCCATAATTTAATCATTTCCCAAAGGTCTCACCTCTTCATATCAACACTTTGTAGGTTAAGATTTCAACATATGGATTTTGAGGGGGCAAAAACATTCAGACCACAGCATATGATAAGGAGACTAATATCCATAATATATTTAAAAACTTCTATAAATGAACAAAAATACAAACCACCCAATTTAAAAATGGGTAAAGGACTTGAATAGACATTTCTCCAAATAAGACACACAAATGGCCAATAGGCATATGAAATGATGCTCAATATATATTGGAACCCTTGAATATTACTGGTTTGAATTTAAATTGGTACAGTCACTGAAGAAAACAGCAAGTAGTTTCTAAAACAAACAAACAAACATATAGAATTACTTTATGATTCAGCAATTCCACTGTTGGTATAGACCCTAAAGAATTGAAAGCAGCTCAGGAGGCTGAGGCAGGAGGATCATGAATTCAAAGCCAGCTTCAGCAATGGTGAAGTGCTAAGCAACTCAGTGAGACCCTATCTCTAAATAAAATACAAAATAGAGGATGTGGCTCAGTGATCAAGTTCAATCCCCGGTAGCAAAAAAAAAAAAAAAAAAAAAAAAAAAAAAAAAAAAAAGAAAAGAAAGCAGTGATTCAGGCAGATATCTGTACTCTCATGTTCATGACAACATTATTCATAATAATCAAAAGATGGAAGCATTCTAAATGTCCATCAATGGATGTATGAATAAACTATATATGTATGGAAAAGTATTCAGTCTTAAAAGGAAGGAAATTATGATACTTCTTACAACATTGATGAACCTTGATGATATTATCTTGACCAAAATAAGTCCATCACTAAAGGAAAAATATTATATGATTCCACTTTTATGAGACACTGAGTACTGAATTATTCCCCCAAAATATACACATTGAGGCCCTAACCTTTAATGTGACTGTATTTGGAGATAGGGCTTTTAGGAGGCAATTAAGTTTTAATGAGGTCATAATGGTGGCATCTTAATTTAATAGGATTAGTTCCATTGTAAGAAGAGATCAAGGAGAGCTTGCTCTCTTTCTCTTCCATGAGCACACACGTAGGAAACGTCAGGTGAACACATGGCAAGAGGGTGGCTATCTTCAAGCAAAAAGAGAGCCACCACCTGAAACTGACCATGCTTGTACCCTGATATCAAACTTCTAGGCTCTAGAATAGTGAAAATTAATTTCCGTTGTTTAAGCCACCTAGTCTATGGCACTTTTTTATGGCACTTAGAGCTGACTAATATCCTCAAATAGTCAAATTCATAGAAACAGAAAAGTAGAATCATATTTATCAGAGGCTAATGGGAAGGGAAAAAGGGGTGTTATTATTTAATGGGTAAACAGCTTTGGTTTGGGATGATGGGATAGTTCCGGATGGTGGTAATGGTTGCATAATGATTTAAATGTACTTAAGGCCATTAAACTGTATGTACATTTAAGACAGTTAAAATGTTCAATTTTTGTCATGTATATTTTATCCCAAGGGAGAAAATATTAGGCAAAATTAAAGGAGGGGAATGAGCGCTTTGTACTTTCTGCTCAGTTTTCTTGCAAATCTAGAGTTGCTCTAAAAATAATAAAGTCTATTAGTTTTTCTTTTAAAAAAAACCCTCAATGTCTAAAAAAATAGCTGCAATATACTATACTTACAAGCACCATAGGTCTGACTCCAGCTGACTTTTCTGGATCACAACACATCCTTAGCACATTCTCAGATCTAGTCATAAAAGTCATATTCAGGCCTTGAATATGCTGGACTACTTGTCCATTCAAAACAAACTTTATACATGTTTTTAATATGTTTTCATTGTTAATGGACTTTATTTTTATTTATATGTGGTGCTGAGAATCAAACCCAGTTCCTCACACATGCTAGGCAAGTGCTTTACCACTGAGTCATAACCCCAGCCCCATGAGACTTCATATGTATTTTTGTTGTTTACTACCATGTTAGAGGTTTCCTAAAAAAATCAGTGAGGCTCAAAAGTGAGAAAAAAAATCAGTATTTAGAGATGTTACATGACCAAATGGACTAGAAATAAGTCTCCTACTTTATGATCATGAAATCATTCTACACTGCATGCCAATTGCAAATTATACAAAGTAATATCTGGACTGAGAAAAGAGAGTTGGGGTGAAAGTGACAATAAAGGTTATAGTATTAGTCATAGGGCAAAGACTCAGACTAATGTTTTCACACTTAATTACATTGCCTAGCACAGCAATTAACAAATAGCAGGCAGTCACTTATGATGGATGGAAGAATGAATGGATGGATGGGAAAGTTGAATGAAGAGACAAAAAATGAAAGGATAAATGCTTTATACTTCCCTAGTGACAATATGATCCTATCTCTTTAGTCTACTGCCAATTTCATCCAATCTCGTTCTGTGTATTCCTATATCCTGGCCTGTCATCACATTGTACTCGCCATGTAATCCAAATGTGTTCATGTGCTTCACTTATCTCTGAATGCTCTAATAAATACTAAAACATTCACACAGGTTGTTTCAGGACCTCGGTTGATATCATCTTTCTATATATTCTGCTCAAATCAGTATATGACACATTAGTGGGCACACATACATAAATGGTGTCAGATGCTGACTAAGGAAGTGCAAGTCAGTGAATGCTCACTGTCTTAGTCCATTTTGTGCTTTTATAACAGAATCCCATGGAATAGATAATTTATAGTGAATAGAAATTTCTTTCTCATTGGCTCTGGAGGCTGGAAAGTTCAAGGTCAAAGCCTGGTATCTGACAAAGGGCTTCTTCTTGTATCATTCCATGGCAGAAGACAAAAAGACAAAAGAGAACAAGAGTGAGAGAGAAGTAAGAAGCCAAATTTATCCTTTTATAAGGAACCCACTTCTGTGATAATGCCACTAATCTATTCATGAGGGCCATGCCCTTATGACCTAATCACCTATTAAAGGTCCCACTTCTTAATATTTTTATACTGGGAATTAGGTCTTCAACACATGACCTTTGGGGGACACATTCAAACTACAGTACTAATTGAGGAAATTATCATTATTTAGCACAGATTCTTTACAATAAATGAAAGCACAACTATCATAAGAAATTTTGAGAAATTAAGGTCCTTACTTCTCATACCCAAAAGAGAGCTCATTGCAACATTATTGTAGAAATATAGAAATATCTTCAGATCAATTAGGTGCAAAGGCTTCAGTTAGAGGTAGTTTTTATTTTTGTGCATGATTTACATGATGAGATGGAACTTCTACTTTTGTTTTATAGAATAGCATTCATTGTCACTTCAAAGTAGGCAGTGAAGTACGTCTTGAAAAGAGGTGAGCCTTACTCTGTCAATTCAAGGTTTGTATACTATTACAGCCAGGTTCTTGTGCATGCACACTCTGTATTAACCAGGAGTAACCTTCTTTGGAACAAGGCCTGCATGTTGACCAGTTAGTTTTTTGCAAGTATCACTACCTTCTAAAACTGAATAGAAATACTCATACAGGATAAAAATTCATCATCTAGATTTCTGGTGATGAAATTATGTTGAAGACATAATAGGGTTCTTAGAGTCTCTGCCAAAGCAGATTACAATGACAGGCAGGAAGCTTATACATATGCAACTTCCACAATGAGCTCTTCATTATAGACCATCAAGGTTTAACTTAGCATTAAAATTTGAAATGACAAGGGCAGTGTCACCTCATAAATAAGCTCAAATATTATACTATTACTGAAATAATAAAGTAAATTTAAGGAATTTAGTTCTACCCCAACAAAGGAGTTGATGGAATCCCAGAGTTCCCCCTCTAGTAAGGGCACCAACCTTTCCCATTCACTAAATTGGATCCCTTCACCTTAAATTCCATAAATCAATTAGCAGACGATTTCTGATCAGGATTACTTAGCACCATCTCTTAGCTATTTAATGTCCTGCCACTTAGACTCTGAGGCTCTAGTCACTTGCTATCTTCCACACTTTGCACAAATAATAATCTTGAGTCATCCAGATATAACTCAAAGCCTTCAGTAAGAAAAACAAGGTAGGGGGCTGGGATTGTGGCTCAGTGGTAGAGCATTCACCTCACATGTGCATGGCCGGGTTCAATCCTCAGCACATAAAAATAAATAAATGAAATAGAGGTATTGTGTCCAACTACAACTAAAATATATATATAATACATATATATTTTATATTACACATATATAATATAATTAATATTATTAAATTATTAAATTAATATATTAATATTAATTATGTAATATAATATATAGTATATCTATTTTTTAAAAAAAGAAAAACAAGGTGGACCCAAGCCATGTATACCGTACCATTTATCAGCTGATATTTCTAATCTGAACTATTTTTGGTTGGCAGATTTTCCCATCTTTCTCTTTTAAAAATATTTTTTTAGATGTTGATGGATCTTTATTTTATTCATTTTATTTATATGTGGTGCTGAGAATCGAACCCAGTGCCTTGCACGTGCTAGGCAAGTGCTCTACCACTGAGACACAACTGCAGCCCTTCCTATCTTTCTTTAGCCTTTGCATCTGCTGTTTTTCCACTATGAACAAATAGAATGGAAAAACTGATAAGATAAATGTTCTCTCCCAAAGGATATTTCTTGTGGAGTAAAGGCTAAAAGTCGGAGAGCTAGACTAGAGAAAGTGGTAAAAAAATTGTCAACAATTCCAATTCCAGGAGTAGTCAAAGGTAGTTATACTTTTTCTGATTCCTTGTATTAAATATAATTAAAAGACCTGTGCAGGAGATATAAAACAAGAAGATTCTTGAAAGGTGAAGAGAAGAAGTCCGACTAGCTAGGAAACTTGGGACCATGGAACAATATGTGGTGAGTTCCTGGGGTTTTCTTTTTGCCTCACATATCCCAAATGAGGGAATAGAGAAGCCAGCAACCCAGAAACACCAAAGGACACAATGAAAACAATAGAAAAAATAACAGCCTGTTCTTTATAGCTAAAAGACGAGGGGTGGGGGATTCAGCCTTGTTAGAGAGAAAACTTTCAGATAATTGTTCTACTCCAACAAAAACCAGAAAGAACTGTGGTCTTACCCCATCCTTGCCAGAAAAGACTGTGGAGAGGAAGAACAGCCACTCCTCACAAGTCTGTGATGAGGTACACACCATCTTCCTCTTTGCTGATATCATGCCAGAGAAAGCCAAGCAGAAAGCTGGGACTTTCAATCCTCCAGAAGAGTATCAGTAGAGACTACATAGGGAGCCTGTAGTACATTAACCTCTCAGAAATGAGGTTCAGAGGTGTATCCAAAGTGACCTAGTGAAAAGCTGGGATTTTCACTACCTTCTAGTGGTAATAGTAACAAGACAACCCTTCTTCCCATGTGGAGACCATGTAAGAAGCAGTAAAGGCATTCTTATCCTCCCAGCCAGGGAGGTATAAATGGAGCCACAGTGGGAAGCCATAAATCCCACCCTCCCATCCAGAAGTCCAAGGAGCAGCTCTTTCAGGTGTCAACAAAGGCTACATGGGTAATCTGGACTTCAAACCTACCTGGCACTAATGCAGTGGCAATTACCTTTACCTGCCAGAGTAGTGTCAGGAAAAGCCATCTTTAAAAAAAATGTTTGAAGGCCGGGTGTGGTGGTGCATGCCTGTAATCCCAGCAGCCCGGGAGGCTGAGGCAGGGGGATCACGAATTCAAAGCCACACTCAGCAAAAGTGAGGCACTAAGCAACTCAGGGAGACCTTGTCTCTAAATAGAATAGAAAATAGGGCTTGGGATGTGACCCAGTAGTCAAATGCCCCTGAGTTCAATCCCCAGTACCAACAAACAAAGAAACAAATAAATAAATGTTTGAATAAGCTCCACTATCTCATAATTCCAACAGTGTCCATGTTTACAGCTAAAATTGCTTTTATCAACCAAGAAGCAGGAATGTCTCAAACTGAATGAAAAAAGACAATCAACAGATGACAATGTCAAAATGACAGGAATGTGAGAATTACTAGACAAAGATTTTAAAATAGTTATAAAAACTTCAATGACCAACTGCAAACATACTTGAAAAAAATGAAATAATTAATAAACTTACAGATTCAAGAAACTGAGAAAGTACCAAACAGGGAAAAAACAAAGAAATCCACCCAAGAAATATCAAAATCAAACTCTGAAAACTAAAGCAAAGGAAAGATCTTATTTCTTTCAAAACTAACTCTGAAAACTAAAGACAAAGGAAAGGTGTTATTTCTTTCTCATTGTTCTTGAAAGCAATGAGAAAGAAATAACACCTTTACCAGTGGAGGATAAACAATTTGAATGCCAAGGATTTCTCATTAAAAGAAACAATGGAGACCAGAAGGAAGTAGCACAACATAAAAACCATCAACCCAGAATCCTATATTCAGCTAAAGTATCCTTTATGAATGAAGGTGGAGGCAAAATATTCTCAGATGAAGGAGAACTCAGAATTTATACCAGCAGATGTACTCTAAAAGAATGGCTAAAGAAATCTCCAAACAGAAAAGTAATAATAAAAGAAGGAAACTTGGAACATCAGGAAGGAATAAAGAAAACTTGATAGAGCCCCAAATAGGTAAAGACAATAGTTTTATAACTATTTTAAAATCTTTGTCTGAGAATTACCTCTTTTTCCTCTTGAGTTTTCTAAATTACATTTGATGGATGAAGCAAAAATCATAACATTGTCTGAGGTGGTTCCAAATGTATATAGAGAAAATATGTAAGATAATGATATAAATGGTATAAAATATAAATGATATAAGTGTATGTGTGTGGGGGGTAAAAGGACATCAATGAAGATAAGGGTTAAATTTCACTTTTTAAAAATTATGTTTTTGTTGTATATGGATACAATGTCTTTATTTATTTTTATGTGATGCTGAGGATTGAATCCAGTGCCTCACACATGCTAGGCAAGTGCTCTACCACTGAGCTCCTGTATTCCAGCTCCTGTATTTCACTTTAAAAAGTACAATGAAGTCGGGCACAGTGATGCATGCCTGTAATCCCAGAGGCTCAGGAGGCTGAGGCAAGAGGATCATAAGTTCAAAGACAGCCTCAGTACAAAGCGAGGCATTAAGCAACTCAGTGAGACCCTGTCTCTAAATAAAATACAAAATAGGGCTGGGGATGTGGCTCAGTGATTGAGTGCCTTTGAGTTCAATCCCCAGTACCCCCACCCCTGCAAATAAATAAAAAATAAAAAGTAAAAGGACACCACCAGTGGACTGTGATAAGTTATGTGTGTATAATGTAGTACCTAAAGCAACCATTATAAACGCTTATAGCTATATAAGAGATATACCAAACAATACTATAGACTGCATCATACAACAAGATAGTGAAATAAGCCAGTCACAGGATAAATATTGCATGATTCCAATTAATATGAAATTTCTAAAGCAATAAAACTTCTAGAAGCAGAAAGTAGTATAGTGATTACCAAGGGAAAGGGTACAGAAATTGGGAGGTTGCTGTTCAGGGGGTATAAAGTTTCACTTATGCAAGACAAGTAAGTCTAGAGACCTACTGTATAGTATGGTAGCTATAATCAACAATAATACTGTATACTTAAATGTTGCTAAGAGGGCCAGGTGTGGTGGCACATGCCTGTAATCCCAGCTATTTAGGAAGCTGAAGCAGGAGGATCATAAGCTCAAAGCCAGTGTGCAACACAGCAAGATCCTATCTAAAAAAATGTTGCTAAGAGGGTACATATTTAGTTAAGTATTCTTATCACAAAAATAATAAACAGAGAAGTAAAAAACCAGGGTAACAGGAAACCCTTGGAGGTATTAGTTATACTTAACATCATAGACTGCAGCGGTGGTTTCCCAGGTGTATACTTGAAATATGTACGGCATTTTGGATGTCATTTATACCTCAAATAAAGTGGTCTACAAGTAACAGAGTACACATAAATGAAATGACTATACACATATTGTTCTAATACTTATTTTCTGGTTTTGATTTTATACTTAATTTATATAAGTTATAACCATTTTGAGAAATTGGGTAGATGGTAGCTCTCTATTCTCTAGCTACAACTTCCTTTGAATATATAATTATTTCAAAATAAAAAGTTGAAAAATATACCTTTTCTAATAGTATCAAAATATGAGCAATACAGGAATAATTTTTGTAAAAACTTGTATAAGACCAGTATATTAAAATATATAAAATATTGCTGAGATATTAGGAATAAATACATGGCAAGACATACTATATACATAGATCTGAAGACTTTGCAAGCCTTCCTTACCTCCACTCTCTAATTTCCTAGCACAACCTTTTAAATTACCTGAACCTCTCAGCTCCAGTCTGAGATTTTCAAAGCATTAATGTGGCAAATGTTCATTATTAGCCACAAATACCCTGTGCTTGCTCAACATGACTTAAACCTAGGACTATGGAAGGGTAAAGTCTCAGGGAAGTGGAGAGATAATAGCAATAATGTTTAAACAACGAGAGCATAAAGCAAAACCCACTGAAAGTGACTGCAAGAAACTCTACAGCCTCTCACTTTCAAATCTGCCCACAACTTAACCATTTTCATTGGTTCATTAAGTATAATGGATTTTCAAATTAAAGAGTGAATTTTCAGTATAAAAATCTCCCAAGTTCTTATAGTTTTTATTTGGAAGATGAGAGTATGGATAGTAAGGGAAACCCAGACTGTGTTAGTACACTCACCACTGGGATCTCTTGTTTATAGTCATCAATATGTGAATGGATCTACCTTTGCTTTAAAGGTATACCTTTACTATAAAGACCCTGGAGGACAGAAAAATGGCCATTTCATTGGTGCATCACCTCACAGAGCTTACATCACCCTGCATAAGATGGGCCACATAGTTACTTAATTTTACTCTGTTTCACTCCGGATTCCAGAATTCTGGTGCAGCAATCATTCTATTTTTCACAAGGAATAAGGATTTGGAATAATGGTGAGTTCAGAGGCACCCACCTCTAACAGGAGAAGGCTCAGGAGTGAAGGGCTCTCATTGCTGCTCTCTAGTTCCTAGGATCCTTGGCCTCTTAACCAAATGTAGGAAGAAAAAGAAAAGGTTGTAAGACTGATGAAGAACAAATTCACAAACCCTGTGCATGAGTTGCAGGTACACAAAAGAAAGATAACTAGTAAAGATTTATTCTTTATCCAGGACCTAGCCATGATGCACTGTTGTCAGCCCCAACAGTTAGATTTAGGAACTCATAGAATGAGAGTAAAAGAAGATGTGTTAGTTAGCTTTTCATCACTGTGACCAAAAATGCCTGACAAACAACTTGGAGGAGGAAAGGTTTGTATTGGTTCATGGTTTCAGAGGTTTCAGTTCATGGTTGTCCTACTTCATTGCTCTGTGCCTGAAGTGAAGCAGAACATCATGGTAGATGTATGAAGCAGAGGAAACCTGCTTAGTTCATGGTAGCTACAAAGCAGAGCAGTGGGAAAGGGCCATGGAGAAGATAAATTCCCCCCAAGAGAATGCCCCCAGTGATCTACTTCCTGTAACCATACACACCTTCCTACAGTTTTCACCTCCTCTCAGTAGACCATTAAAATTATTAACCTATCAAATGGATTACAGATAAGGTTAGAGCCCCAAACCCTCACCTCTGGACATTACTGCACTGGGCGCCAAACCTTTAAGTACATGGATCTTTGGGGAACATTCCAGATCCAAACTATAACAGATGACTTGAAGGACAAAAGTTGAAAACCCTTTATACACTTTTGTATCCAAATCACACAGCAGTGGGTTTTTACTCTCATCTTTAGGGGAAACAGAAGAACAACCACTTAGGTCTGGAACCTTGGTGAGAGACTGACAGTTAAGTACTGTCCTGGTGTTAGCAAATACTAAGTCATCCAATAATGGAATAAATAAAATTATCCTACTTTCTTTTGTGAGTATAGCTCATCTGACAACCTCATGGGGAAGTAGAGAAACAGGGTAGGAATGTGAAAGCTCTGGGTCCTCAGTCATAATATCAACTAAAACTTAAAAACCTGACCCATCCCATCTAACACACAGGTAGATACCTAAATGTTTTTAAAGTAGTCAATAGAAGGTACACTCAAGGAAGGAGAAGGAGAGCAGAACACAAAAACTGTGATAAGGGGATAAAAGACTTAATAAATCAGAAGAGTTAAAAACATCCAGAACATCATGATAGTGTTAGACTAACTCTCATGGACATACAATAATCAAATCTAGAACAACCTCCCTCACTCCAGTCAGAAAAGCCTGCCCTAGGAAAGCCCATACCTCATAAGACATGTGTTAAAGTCATAAAAAGTCCTCAAGAGTGAGACATATATAATTAATAATGAAAATGTTTTTAATACTTCAGGTTTATCATGAAATATTTTTGGGGGGTACCAGGAATTGAACCCAGAGAAACTTAACCACTGTGCCACATCCCTAGCCTGGTATTTTTATTTTGAGACAGGGTCTTGCTAAGTTGCTTAGAGTCTTGCTAAATTAATAAGGCTGGCTTTGAACTTGCAATCCTCCTACCTCACCTCCTGAGCCATTGGGAATACAGGCATGATCCACTGCATCTGGCATATCATGAAATATTTTTACAAGAAAAAGAGGCACTGAGGCTGTCCCTCATGAACTCTTATTGAGCAAACTTTGCCAATGTCTTTCTTAAAGCTAGTCTTGATGATCACTTATTCTAAAACAGATAAAGAAGGAAAAATTGATACATTCATATGATCTTTATATAAAATGGATCTGCTTAACATGACATTTCATGGACTGTACTTCTGAGGACTTTCTGGTTGTCTGCTGCACGAAGCATCTCCCACAGGGCATTGATCATAGACCTCTGTATACTTGTTCTTACCTCTGAGAAGTAACCTGTGCATGTAGTCAACTGGCTCTATTTCCTGACAGTGTCTATTTGGGAGGATACCACTCCCATAGAACACCTTCAGTCATATTGTATGAAACCCCAATTACATGATCTTCAGCAGAGACTAGAAGAGGTAGTTTCTACTATGCAGACACTAGGGGTAAGGTAGCCTAAATAGACTTCCTGGATGGAAAATCCTCAGAGATTTGTGGAAATTTCCTCTCAGTACCAAGTCCCTCTCTCTGTTAATGATCTAACCATCCCCTCATTCAGTCAGAAGATTCCCTTATGCACATATCCTTAAAAACATCAAAACTGTCAAATCCCATAAGCTCACACAACTACTGGGCTTCTATTTTAAAAATCTGGCCCTTCTTTTTTTTTTTTTTTTTTT
>NW_026000338.1:1670136-1680524 GCF_001458135.2 Marmota marmota marmota
CCTTTTTTTTTTTTTTTTTTGTACCAGGAATTGAACCCAGGGGTGCTTAACCACTGAGCCACATCCACAGCCCTTTTTAATATTTTATTTAGAGGCAAAGTCTTGCTGAGTTGCTTAGGGCTTCACTAAGTTGCTGAGGCTGGCTTTGAACTCACAGTTCTCCTGTCTCAGCCTCTCAAGCTGCTGGGATCATAGGCATGTACCACTGCACCCAGCTTGGCTCTTCTTATTTATTCCTGCCAGTATGCCCCACTTCATGTCCAAATCCTTCATACCTATCTATGGGTAGTTTTACCTATATGGATTAGGTACTAGGATATTAACCTCCTCTTGCTCTATCATCTCCCTCTCAGGTTAAGCCACATCAAACAAGCTCCTGAAATTATCTGCATAAAACCCTGGTGTATTTACCACCTAACTAACTCTGATTGCAGGGTCATGGCCTTATTGATTTTTGCAGTGTTCTGGAAACTTCAAATAGCTCTTAGGGACACAATAGGCACTGCATATGGATATAAAGAAAACGGAGGTAATAAGAAGGACTCTTTCCTGGTTGTGATTTTCCACAAGGGATGAATGGAAATAACATTCACTGGAAATGGACGATATTAAGGACATCATCCAGATGTTTTTCATCACCACGCCTTACACCTAGCCCTGTGTACAGGTGCATATTCTCTTTTCCTTCCTTACCCTTCCTCTCCATTTACAAAGACTTAGCTTCTTTGACCATTTACCTACATCATCATCGCTTTAAAATTTCATAGTGTAGAGCTATGATTCCAGTTGGGCATGGTGGCACATGTCTATAATTCTAGCTATTTGGGAGCCTAAGATCAGAGGATCTCAAATTTGAAGCTATCCTGGGCAAATTGAATAAATAAAATTTTAAAAAATCAAAAGGGCTAGGGATAAATGCATAAGGCCCTGGGTTTAAGACCTAGTACAAAAAAGGTACTGTAACTCCAAAGTTATTAGTCTGTTTTTGAAAACAAACATGTATATGCATTTATCATATATCAGACGCTGTTTTAAGTACTTTTAAAAATATTAACTCTTCTAATCATCCTAACAACCCCACAGATATGTGCAATTATTTCCTCCATTTTACACATGATAAAACTAAAGTACAGGGATATTAATAAGATTGACCAAGGATATACAGCTATTAAATGATGAACTGGGAGTTTGGGTTCAGAGACTGAGCTGCCAATCCATCAGCTATTATGTTAGTTTGTTTTCCATTCCTATAACAAAATACCTAAGTTAATAAACTCACCAATTTATTCATTTATTTATTTATTGTGTGTACAATTTGTCAGACCTTACATCTGACAATCTGAGAATATAATAGCTAATGAGACATTGTCATTGCTCTTAAGGTGCATTATAGAGATTAGAGTCACCAGGTTATTCAGGTACTTAATCTAAGTTCTATGATAAAAGTAGGCACAGAGGGTGACAGGAAGCAAATAAGAAACTCCAATGGCTTTGGAGAAAATCATCAGGGGTCTCATAGCCAGAGAAAAAGGTTAGAGAAAAGAAGCCATCTTTCTAAGAGCTTTGTCAGCCAATTTGATGTGTGGTGAATTCATTCATCCTCCACAAGGGTAATGGGAAGTCATTTCAAGAAAGAGCATGATTCATGGCTATTTCTACACTTGGACAGGTCACTCTGGCTACAGAAAGATCTAGCAAGAGAAGTTGCAGTAGAGTTCTTGGTTTGGGGGAACAGAAGCTTCTGCTTCTCTTCCTATGCCAGGCCTATTCAGGGATCACTAACCATCTCTTCACTGTATTTCGGGGAGCAAGTGCTGCTACTCACACAGGTCATGACTAGATCAGTAACTCCTCATTAAGACAACTTCAACATCTTCTCTCTTTAGTACTTTCTGCCTTTCCTCCTTCCTGACTACCTGTGCTAAGCAGATCTGGGGAAGGTTCAACTTATCACTTGATTGTCACATCTCTTTTCTCTACCTTTGCCACCTTTGCAGATAGATGAATGAGTGACATGAAGACAGGGTTTGCCAAATAATCCAACCTCTTTTGCTTATTCACACTCCCACATCCTCACCCTTGGTCAGACTATTTCAATAATCTTTTATCAGATTAGAAAGAATTATCTCATCTTTTCTCTTTGTTCCACCTCTTACTTCAGTCCATCTCCAATACTGATTCAAGACTTTAAAATACACATTTGATCATCTGGCATTTCCCTTCATATAAATCTCTATTTACTCATGACATCCAATGTCTTACAGTGATGAGGTGCACAATATTCCTTCAGGAAACCTTGCTCTTTCACCTGGATCGTTCACAGAGAATGTGCCATGAATAACACATTAGTCTGTCAAAGAGACAGCTCTGCTCTTCTCCCAGAATACACTTCCACTCAAAGCTCTACTACCAGTCATGATTATGCAGAAGTCCTTAAAGCAGTAGTTTTCAAACTTTTATGCATATTTTAACCTGAGAGCTGTAAAAAGCTCTCATACTCATGTCACACCACATATCTATTAAATCATAATGTCTGAGGTGGAGGACAGACATTAGTATTTTCTGAAGATCTGTGGGTGAATTCCAACATACAGCAAAGTTAAGAACAACTGCCTTAAAAGATAAACCATCATTGTATCTGTTACAATAAAATGGGAAAAAATGGAAAATCAGGGTCTCTCTAAGTAGTTACTATTAAGAAACAATTAGCTCAGAAAATCAGATTGACTGGTACTAGAAAAGCCTGAGTGGATTTCTCTGTGCACACCATCTATGGAATCAAACAGGGAGAGATGATGGATTTCTGAATTTCATTGAGATGGGTTTACAGTAAGTCTACATGTCCTGTCCCTAGGCATAGTAAACCTGGAATTACAGTCAGGGGAAAGAGTCGGGATTACTGAAGAGTATATATACAAATAATGTGACTTCTATAGTTTTTATCTCTGTTGTATCCGTGAGGTGAGTCTTTCTTTCTTTTAAATATTTTTTTAGTTGTTGGATCTTTATTTTATTTATTTATATGTGCTGAGAATTGAACCCAGTGCCTCACCCATATGAGGCAAGCCCTCTTCCACTGAGCCACAACTGCAACCCCGTGAGCCCTTCTTTAATATTCATATGATCACTGTCCTAGTTAAGGCCTGAAACCCACTGTTTGGGTCTATTGCAGCAACTTTATAGCAAATTTACCTGCTTTCAAATTCAGTCATACTCACCATTCACTCCTTCTGGTCTTGTTCTGTTCTTCAGGAAAAGTATCAAGGAGGTCTGAGTTTTCCTGGAAGAAAAAACACAATAGGCCTGGAGGTAACAACAGAGTGTAGTCCATTGCGGGGAAGTATAAGTGTTAAGTGTATCTAAAAAGAGGGAGAAGGAAAAATGGTGAGAGACTGAAAATTGAGCAGATTAGGAAGAGCCATCTCATCCTATTAAGGAGATTGGCAGGCAAGGAGTTGACAATCTTATTTGGCTCTCAGAGAGATCACTCTCGCAGCAGTAAAATAAACTGATAGGAAGGCAAGGCTGTAGAAGAGAACATAACTGTCTTTACTTCTTACATGTGCAGAGAGTTAAAGAGAAGTGGAAGCATCTTACAGGTATTTAGAAAGCCAAACTCAAGGAATGGAATCTATAGTCTGTTGGGTTTCAGAGGAAAGACTTCCATGATGGCCTCTTGTTGACTTCTGTTTCCATGATCCCCAACAACCTCTAGATGTTACTTGTGGTCCCCTACAAGGAGTCTTCAGGGTTCAAAGAGTCTGGGGGACTCCCATCACCAAGCAGTTCTTTCAGCAGTCATTCCTCTAACCATGTTCAAATAAATTTACATCCTACTTATAACAGATCTCCATGTGATGTCTCCAACTTGTTCAAGAAGAGAAAAATGTCCCAGTCACACCATTTCTTACCTGAAACAGTAGCCACCACAAGGGCCTGAAATATAAATATGTATAGTAATTTCACCCCCAGAGGTCTACAAATTGGATCATACATATCAGATATCTCCTTCCTGAAACTTCAACAAATATTTCTGGGTACAATTTGACCACAGAGACAGTGGATTAGGAGTTGCCTAATTTTTGGACTCAAATAATGTTCTGGAATTGGGCCCTAGTGGAGGGAGAGGTCCTTGCAAAGAAATATTACTGTAATATGCATTTATTTTTCCCCTGTTTTTCTCCCTGAGTTCTTTCTACTAATTGCTCCAGCACTCCACATTCACATAACCCCAGGTCTACACAAGCTCTATTTAAAAAAAAAAAAAGCTCCTCTCAAATAAATAACCACAGCTTGGTTGACCACAGTCTGATTGTATGATTCAATCAGACTAACCTTCTGTGACCTCCTGATGAACAATAGCCTTGAGCTTTCTACATAAAATCCCAAATCCTCAAGTGTCCAGGCCACTAGTATCCCTCTGCCAAATACCATACCCAAAGTGCAGATTTTCCAATTCTTTCCATGCTTTTGTACACATGCCCACCACTCAGTCTTAAACACTATCTCTCACCCTATTAGCCTAGTATTTCCTCCTCACCCTTTAAATTACATTTCAAATTTAATTTTCTCCAGAATTCCTTCATTAAAAATGTAAGCCCATCTAATAAGCTGACCTTGTGTGGCCCACCACACTAATCCAGTAAAATGGTATGTGAATTTGGGTAGGTTACCTAACTTCTCAATGCCTCTATTTTATAACCTACGAAATAGGGATAATAACAATACTAAATGATAGGGTTTGTGATGAGTATAAAATGAGCAAATCTTTACAAAGTACTTAAAACAGTTCTTGGAACCACATATAGCATTTAGTAAATATTATTTAATATTATTAGAATTAGTAGGTCACTATATGCTGAATTTTTAAAATTCTCTCTCCTCACAAGTTAGTATCCTTGAACTCAGAGACTCTTTCTTGCTTGTAAACAATAGTATCTAAAAAAGCACTGCAGAATGAACAAATGATACAAACATACTAAATTATTAATGAATAGAGCCCTTCTTTGTAGACCACTATCTATTCCCACAATCTAGGCACTAGTGATCCTAAATTATTAGATATCTTAAAAAATAACCTCTGCTCTTGCCTTGGCTGTAACTTTCCTCCTCATGTTGTGTATAACCTATGGGATGATCTTTCCCAGCTTTCTCCAGAGTACACTGTCTAGGTTCCTCTTCTCCTCCAGTCTGCAGGCACAGTATATCCTTCTCATCCATTATTATTCAGGGCCCAGAGCATATACATCGAGAAGCCTGGAAGCCTGACATGAATGGGTGATGAGGGACAATAGCAATCCCATAAACAACTGTAGATCATACAGGTTAGAATGAAGGAATAAGCTTTGGGAGGAAATGAAAGGAAGAAAAACAACCTGTTACCTAATGTACACTCTAAAAACCTGGTCACAGACGTTCTAGCCCCCACAAAAAGAATGGGGCTGTTGTCACAGGCCAGAAAGTTTATAGACAATGGGAAACATAAAGAACTTCTCAGGGAAATAGTGAGAGAAGTCCTGAGGAAAATATAGGATAATTTAGATCATTTAAAGTCCTTTTGTTCTCCCATAATTGATAAGAGCTAAGAAAAACATCTAGGTAGTCTTTTTAGGTCCCATATTGTATAATGGTGAAACCAGGAGTAGATTCAATGTATCTTGTCCTAGAAGTTAAAATTTTATTCAACTGTTTCTCTTACAGGAAAAGGTAAAAATGAGGAATTGTGAAGTTAAGTAAGTTGGCAGTATGCCCTAACTCAGAGATTTTTGTACCCATGTACATATGTGAGTGGGAAGAAAGTAATACAAAAGAAAGGTCTATTTTGGTGGGGTGAGTTACCAGGGATTGAACTCAGGGTCACTTAACCACTGAGTCACATCCCCAGCCCTTTTTTTGTATTTTATTTAGCGACAGGATCTCACTGAGTTGCTTGGGGCCTCACTAAGTTGCTGATGCTGGCTTTGAACTGAAGATCCTCCTGCCTCAGCCTCCCAAGCCACTGGGATTGCAGACATGTGCCATCACACTCGGCAAAAGGCTTATTTTTAAAATTTGTTCTTTTTAGTTATACATGACAGTGGAATATATTTTGACATACCACACATACATGGAGTATAACTTCCCATTTTTGTACTTGTACATGATGTGGAGTTATACTGGTCGTGTATTCATATAAGAATATGGAAAAGTTATGTCAAATTCATTCTACTGTCTTTACTATTCCTATCTCCCTCCATTCCCTTCATTTCCATATGTCTTAATGAGCAAACTTCTATTCTTCCCTCCACCCCACGCCCTGGCTTATTGTGAGTTAGCATTCATATATCAGAGAGAACATTCAGCCTTTGGTTTTTTGGGATTGGCTTATTTCACTGAGCATGATAGTCTCTAGATCCACCCATTTACTGGCAAATGCCATAATTTCATTCTTCTTTATGGCTAAGTAATATTCCATTGTGTATATATACCACATTTTCTTTATCCATTCATCTGTTGAAGGGAACCTAGGTGGGTTCCATAGTTTAGCTATTGTGAATTGAGCTGCTATAAATATTGATGTGATTGTGTCATTATAGAATGCTATTATTAAAATAAGTCCTTTACATATATGCCAAGGAGGCGGAAACTGAGTCAAATGGTGGTTCCATTCCACATTTTCTGAGTAATCTATACTGCTTTCCAGAGTGGTTGCACCAATTTGCAGTCCCACCAGCAATGTATGAGTGTACTCGTTTCTTCACATCCTTGCCAATATTTATTGTTACTTATATTCTTGATAATTGGAAAGGCCTATTATTTTTAAAACATTTTTTGTAGTTGTAGATGAATACAATATCTTTATTTTATTTATTTATTTTTATGTAGTGCTGAGGATTGAACCCAGGGCCTCACACATGCTAGGCAAGTGCTCTACCAGTGAGCAACAACCCCAGCCCCCTGGAAAGGCCTATTCTCAAAGGCATAAAGAGAACCACTAAGGCAAACTAATATGAGTTAAATTACACAGGTAAGTTTGAGGTGTATCTCCATGAAATTTTTTGTTGTAATTTATATAATTGTTACCTTGTGGCCTATTATACATATTGTCCTAGAAGAATGAATGGGAATAGTCTTCTCCCAATATTCTCAGCACACAAGTAGCTAGAGGACACTTGACTATGGGCCCAGATATAAAATAGCTATCATTTTTTTTGAGAGAGAGAGAGAGAGAGAGAATTTTAATATTTATTTTTTTAGTTTTCGGCAGACACAACATCTTTGTTTGTATGTGGTGCTGAGGATCGAACCTGGACCGCATGCATGCCAGGTGAGCGCGCTACCACTTGAGCCACATCCCCAGCCCTAAAATAGCTATCATTATCCTGAGAGTCTGTTTGTGCCTGCCCATGACTAGGCGCACACTCTCTCTCTCTCTCTCTCTCTCTCTCTCTCTCTCTGTCAGTAAGTATTCATAAAGGGTCTGCCCTCCATCTTTTTGCCTTAGCGCAAATATTATTGTGGCAATGCCATTTAACAAAATGAGTACGTGGCTGGAAACAATGTAGGAAGTTCATGGAATAAACCTCAATTTTTTTCATGTTCAATAAAAGATTATTGTAAAATACAGTATGGCATCTCCTGCACTTGTCCTCCACCATCCCCCTTCCTGTTAATGGCAACATCATCCTTCAGCATCAATCACCAAACCACTCGATCAACAACCCACAATCCAATAAACAAATCATGTACATCAGAATTCTGTAATGTCTCACATATATTCGTTCATATTTCCAATTATCATGAGTTACCTAGAATGCTAAAAAGCACTCCACCTAAACAACACCTCTTATGCCCTCCAGTGCATCTTTTAAATTACATAGTTCTTGGACTGATATTTTAAAACCACAGATCTGGGGCATCTTTTGTTGTGTTCCCACAAGCCTTTGACCAGGTGATAAGGCAGAAAAAAAAAATCTCTTCTAAATATACCAGGTCTGATTCCTACCTACTGTTTCCAGCACAAAACACAGTTCCACACCATACATCCAGAATGACTGCTACCTCTGTCTCTCAAAATCGCATGATAGAATATTGATCAAAATGTATTGTTATTTTGTGTGCATGTAAGAATATATAATGAGGGGCTGGGGTTGTGGCTCAGTGGTAGAGTGCTCACCTAGCACTTGTAAGGCATTGGGTTTGACTCTCAGCACCACATATAAATAAGTAAATAAAATAAAGGTCCGTAAACAATAAAAATATTTAAAAATATATGTAATGATTCCTACCATTATGTACAACTTTGGTGCACCACTAAAAATATGAAAAAATAAATTAAAAAGTCACATGATGGATCCTCTGGTTGGAAATTATCTTACTCCCACTAAACTCCTACAATTGCTACGATTAACATGCCCTCTCTTTTACTATGATTTCAGAGATGATTCTTCTGAGCTTTAGTGCTTTCTGTGGCATTTGTATAGATTCTTACCTTTTTTTTCTCCAGGCACTGGCACATAGAAGTTGTATATTTATCCCAGCAATGTGCAGGGGCTCACCTGACAGGTATCTAGCTGCCTCCAGGCCACCAACACATAATTCAAGGTACAGTGCAATATCTCTGACGCTAGAGACAGTGTTGCCTAACAAATAATCACAAGGGCCAGAATTATTCAGGAAATATCTGAAATTGGGCTTTAACTCTAAGAGAGAATAAAAGGATTTCAAAACAATTTCTGGTGTGGAGTATTTGCCTCCCGCCCCTCTGCATGTTGGGTTATTGCTTCTGTTAATGTCTTTAGAGATCAAAGATAAGAACGTGGGAAGCGGCAAGACTTGGATGACAGAGTAGGGGTTGCGCTAGATATTGCTAAGAATAAAGGAAGAGGAGAAAGCATATCCCTGCCTGACAGGAAGTTTCAGTCTTCCTGGAGATACAAGTTAGACACTCCTTTACAAACATAAGATTGAATGTGATACCTTTCCCTGGCTCCTGCCCCTTCCTAAACTTGGTGGTGGTCGGGGGGGAGGGGGAGTGCTACATTTCTAACACACATGGGGGATACATACTCCATTCCACTTTGTCTTGCATTGAGGGCATTGTTCCAGAAAAAAAATGACAGTTCTGCACCTGAGAAGACCTTGTACATGGAAGAGTTCAGTATGAAAATTTACCTTCTTCCTCCATTCCTTATAGCATCCATGACAACAAATTAGAGGGTAGTTACTATACCAGATAGCTTCACAACAGAAACTGCTTATGTCTATACATCTGATATCCAACATCTCATAATGCACTCCTCTCACGGATTCTGACATACAACCAGGACTGCTTACAAACCACAGCCTGATCAGCACCCCCAATGGTGGGGACTTTAATTGTACTACCGGGCTATATTACTACCATTCCCATCTCCACTTCTGGTGCCCTCATGATTTGGGAGCATGGGGAGAGCCCCCAAAATATCCAACATGAAGACCCCTCAAAATCTTTCAAAACTGGGGCTGGGGTTGTGGCTCAGAGGAAGAACGCTTGCCTAGCGCAGGCAAGGCTCTGGGTTTGAGCTTCAGTACCACATAAAAATAAATAAATAAAACAAAGGTATTGTGTCCAACTTCAACTAAAAAATAAAATTAAAAAATCCTTCAAAACCCAGAACTGAACATAGTTCTGCAGCTCTACCTCATTATTTAAAAGGGTCTCTGCAACAATTTTGAGTAGAGTCAGCTGTTTCCTGAACACCACAGCAGCCATGATGAGGTCCAGAAACCTCATTCTTTGCATTTGTCGCAATTCAAAAGAAGATGTAGCTAGGCCTGAGGTGATCTGTTCCAGTCCCAGTCAGTCTGCACCTGGGCAGTATCTTGTTGCTGTCTCCAGGCCAACAACATGTAATTCAAGGTGCAGTATAACAATTTTGACACTAGTGGCAGTGTTGCCTAAAAAATAATACAAGCAGACTTATGCAGGAAACATCTGAGATTGGGCTTAAAGAGAGAATGGAAAGATTTCTAATAAGTATTGTAAATCTTGGCAGAGGGTTTTCCTCCCTCTCTTCTTCATCCTGGGTTATTCCCTCCTAGTTATTGAAGATGCTCTCTCTTACACACACACACACACACACACACACACACACAGAACACATGCATGCATGCCCACATATGTGCATTCCACCTGTGAATATTCTACCTCTACCAGGCCACTCACAGAAAATAAAGAAGTCTCCTACCTAGCTTTCCCATTCTACTTTCTAGGTTTCTCAAAAGTCCATCTTCTTGGGACTAGGATTGTGGCTCAGTGACAGAGTGCTTGCCTCGTGCCTGTGGGGCACTGGGTTTGATCCTCAGCATCACATAAAAATAAATACATAAATTAAAGCTATTATGTACATCTACAACATATATATATA